>NC_092228.1:5820761-5930761 GCF_036320965.1 Panulirus ornatus
TTTTTATTTTTATTTGTTTCATGGCTCGTGCTGTCTGCCTTCCTTAAGGGAACAGGTCTAAAGCTGCTTCTAGAACAGGTGACACTTTCTACTCTTCCCCAGCTGGTCTGACCTTCATGTGGGCACCAGTGCCCATGATCAGTCCCCTTTTTTGTGTGTTATAAGAAAAACAAAAACAGCAGTAGCAGCAGCAGTAGTAAGAACAGCTAGTTTTCATTTCCAGTTGGAGGTGACTGGAGCGTGAGTTCCCTAAGGCTAGTGCCTGGCGCCCCGAGGCGTTTGTTTGTTTGTGTTGGACCTAAAACGCTTAAACACACAGACACACACACAAGGACACCTTCACTCACCCACTATCAGGCACAACTCACTGCCACGCCCAGGAACGTCACACACACACACACACACACACACACACACACACACACACACACACACACACACACACACACACACACCTCACTCCGTCGTGAGAAACGTCCCAATAAAACAAGTTTCTCGTCGGTACGTAAGAATTTAGACGACAGTTTGGATTATTTTGTCAATAAACTTAACGCTCGAGCAAGTAATACCCAGAGCCTGCTAAGGTCATGGAAATCGAAGGTGGCTAAGTCATGTCAGCTCAGTGCGGGGGTAATCCGCACTGAGCCAAGCCAAACTTGAGCTAAGCCAAGCCAAGGTAAGCCAGGCCAAGCCAACGCAAGGCCTCGGGGTCGTTTACCTCCCGGGGTTCAGCCGTGTCGGCTCAAGAGACGAGAGAGAGAGTGAGGGAGAGGGAGGAAGACGCCGGCTGGTCGTGCTGGAGGTACCCTCACATAAAACAGTATCATTATGGTGCTTTATGGAAATACAGATCCGGGGAGAAGTGACGGGCAGGGGGAGGTAATGATAGCTGGGGAGAGGGGATGGAGGAGGCTGGGGCAAGGGGGAAGGACCAGGCAAGGGTGGCTGGGGTAAGAAGGCGAGTGGAAGAGAAAAAGGGATTGGGGTGCGGGGAGAGGTGGGCAGGACGGAAGATGAGGAGGGGGAAAGGCGATGGTAATGGGAAGGGACGGAGTAACGAACGAATTACACCCTTGTAATTCTAATTACTTTTTTATTATCTTTCCTCTCTCTCTCTCTCTCTCTCTCTCTCTCTCTCTCTCTCTCTCTCTCTCTCTCTCTCTCTCTCTCTCTCTCTCTCTCTTCCACTGGTCACTCCCGTAGGCTATTATCTTCCTACTCCTCCTCCTCCTCCTCCTCCTCCGCCGTCGTCACCATCCCCCCCCCTTACCTCCCTCCCCCTTCCTTCTAGTTCATGGGAAGTGTTGCGGTGAAGGAGGAAGAGGGAGGGACTTTCACACGGGGTCCGGCATCGGGCTCAGGGTCACGGGTGTGACGCAAGTCTCCCCACATCAAGAGAACCTCTCGCGGTGACGCTGCCTGTTACGGCCCCTCCCCCCCCCTCCGCCCCTCCTTTACCAGCACGTGTATGTTCTGTGTTGCAGGAGGTGACGTTGCCAGTGTTACGGCCTTCTTACCTCGCACGTCCGTGTTACATGGCGGTGACGCCACCTGTTACGGGCTCCCTTACCCGCACGTGTGTGTTTTGTGCTCTTGGTGGTGGGTGAGCACCTTTGCCAAAAGGCGCCACATGTTTTTGTCTCCGTCAACCTTCATAACCCCATCATCATCGTCACCTTTGTTATTGTCGATCATTTTTTTCCCCTCTTTACTCCTGTTTGTTCGCAACCGTCTTCCTCCTGTTCTTGAATTCATTTGTGTTTCATGTTGTAACTTTTCCTGTTACTGTACCGCCGTTTTCCCGTCAGCCCTCGTCGTTCCCTTGTCACGTTTGCGATCTCTCTCTACACGTAGTTCACATCTCATGTGTGTTTTACAGCCGCCTTTAGTAGCTCTGTGGGTGGTTACGGGTGCGTTAGTTACCACGTAGTTGAGATCCCGTTCGGGTGGGAAAGGGGACGACAGTCTCGCTCATAACTCCGACAAAGGTATTTTGACAAATTTAGATTTTACGACTGTCCATCTTCCTCTGCCCCTTCCCCCGACTTACTCCCTCATTTCATCTTAAAGTATGAGTAAAGTCTCCTGTTGTTGTTATAATGCTGTTGTCCACATGAATAAGTCTCCTTTCGTTGTTATAGGGCTGTTCTCCACCCAGCCCTCAGAGAGAGAGAGAGGGAGAGAGAGTGTTAAGTAACATTACAGTAGACATTGTTGACGGGAGCGATGTCTTCCATGCCTCTCTCTCTCTCTCTCTCTCTCTCTCTCTCTCTCTCTCTCTCTCTCTCTCTCTCTCTCTCTCAAGGGAGGAAGGGGCTGCCTCTGGTGACACATATTGTGATGGTTTCTCTCCTCCGCCGCCGCCGTAATCCGATGCCAGGAAACTGTACTTAAGAGTTTTTCCAGTGTTCGAGCGACGGGTTTTTGCGGGGACGTCATTTCGCCTTCGTGTAGGTCGACGCGTTGGAGGGGGGGGGGGGGATACCAGCGGAAACGGCATGGGGGGGGGGGAGGTGTTTCGTCGTTGCCTCTAATGTCAGTCAACCCCCCTCCCGTGGTCGTTAAGCCCCCCTCCCCTCCCTCTGAGCACGACGACGAGACGACTCTCAGAGCACGACGACGAGACGACTCTCTGAGCACGACGCACTTCACGTCTCCCCTCACCCCCACCCCCCCAATCACATGGAGCACGGCGATGCGATAGATCAAGCACGACCCTAACTAAGCTCTGGTGGGTATGATGGCCTGTGGCCTATGACCCGAATCTGAAGGGTCAAGTCAAAGGCCAGGTCGTCATCATACCCAAGACTCGTGCCGTTGTGATCCCAGAGGTTAGTTAATAAGCCAGGGTCCGCACGAGTCTCGAAGTCGCTCACTAACACACGTCGCAGACACTGGTAGCACCGACGTGTGGGTCAGGAGGGAGACGGGCAGCTGGAGGGCATAGGGAGCAGGAGGACAAGCAGTAGGTGGAGGAAGAGCGGAAGCGCAAGCAGTAGCAGCAAGAAGGCGGACAGCAGGAGGATGAACAGCAGCAGAGGGAAGCCGTTGAAGAAGTGGAAGCAAATATGTTAAAAACTTTACTAACGCTCAGTAGATTATAGTATATATATGAGTACCTGTAAGGGCGTGGCGTGCAGAAAAAGTTGGGGTGTCACTCCCCCATATGGAAGGTATGGGCGGGGGCGGGGGGGGGGGAGCGTTAGAGGGTGTAGTGTATGGGGGCAAGTTCCAGAGGTGGACTAAGGGAGTCCTTCATTGATCCAACACACAGACATTAAGAGATGTACTGCTTTCCTTATATTGACATTGATGCAGACTTGTCAGAGGTGACTTTACACTCGCGGTTAAACATCTTGGAGGTAAGTTCTCTATATATATATATATATATATATATATATATATATATATATATATATATATATATATATATATATATATATATATATATATATATATATATATATATATATATATATATATATATAATCATTTCCTTGCGGAAAGCGCTGTGACTTTCTCAGGTGGAATATAATTCTTTTTTTTTCCTAGTCTTCGCTTGCGTGTGTGTAAAGCGGGACGTGGAGGATGTCATGCGACGCACTAAGGGTTGTTGCTGGTCTGTGAGGTTGGGAGGTTCGAGGCCAAAGAAGGGATGGAGGTTTCCTGAAGATGAAGGGGGGGGGGGGGGAGGTGTGGAACATGAAGATGGGGCGCGGAATAATGATGGAGACGGGAGTGGGTGGGAAGGACGACAAGACAATGGAAGATACTCTGATTTTCGACTTTAATGTTGTTCAGTTTCACCACTTCTTTGTGCTTGAAGACATCCCCCCCCCCCCCCGACAATACCCACCCAGCCACCCTCCCTCAGTACTCCTCTGTTATGTGGTAATCACCCAATTACTGCCGTTAATTACGAGTAATACAGAGGATGTGAATGATTATCGCGTAAGACTGCACTTGTTCCTAGTCAGTGTGGGCGAAATCTGTCCGCCTGTTAACTCATCCCGACCCATGTGTTTGTTTATCTGTTGAATCCCTCACCTTCCTCGTCCCGTTCATGCCCCGTTCGTCTCCTTTTTCCTCCCCTTCTCGCTTATCTCCCCCCCTCCCCATACTCCCCTTGGCCAGAGAACCTAACCTGCCGAGCATTCCAATAGCATAAAGGGCGCGGTGGAGGAAGGAAAAGGGAGAGAGAGAGAGAGAAAAAAAAAAAAGAGCAACCGTAATGTTGAAACGGCCAGTTCCGTTGGCCAACCAGCGAATGGATGGCTCCAGCAACCTTTTGTGGTGTGTTACTCTGTTGGGTAACATGACCTGCTACTGGCGAGGGGCGTCCCTCTTAGTCACACACGTAACAGGCGAGACACCGAGTGTAAAGCTCTCTCCCCGCCCCCTCCGCGATGTACTAATTACAAATAGGTAATTACGCATGCAAGGACGGATTGCACCCGACGCTCTCAGAAATAGAAATAGTGCAATCCTGTCGGTATATATATATATATATATATATATATATATATATATATATATATATATATATATATATATATATATATAATAGATTTGCATGCGATGACAGAGTATGGAAGAGAATGCCCGGACGGGTGGAATGAAAGGTAATGACAAATGGAAAAATCATGATGGGCAAATGAGTATGTCATTAGTTGATGTGGAGTGATCACCCTCAATCTGATCTCCTCCCTTAGATGACCATAGATCGCTCATCTTCTCTTTCATCGAGTGAATGACATATTATTCATACCTTCACAGCCGCTCGATACACACTCCAACCGCATGTCTCCCCTCCCATTATAGAGAAGCACCAGCCAGGCGAGTATACACACACACACACACACACACACACACACACACACACACACACACAGAGCAGTGGTAGAAGTAATACCTGTAGAATAGTGTAAGGGAAGCAGCAACATCACGACAGGTGGGAAAAAAAAAACGCTTGTAGTGACTTAGTGTGTCTATATGAATATTAGATAGATAGGTAGATAGATTGATAGAAAGATACGTGTTAAGTGTCGATGATTATGGCCTTTGTAGTGAACTTAAGTGAGTGCGAAGCGAGTTTATCGTGATCGACCACCCCCTGAGTTATTAATGAGGGGGAAGGGGAAAAATAAAGAAGGGTTTTTCAGGACAGGAGAGCAACAGATCTGGGCTGAAGTTTGCGTCCGGGTTTATTGTGGTATTTAGTGGGGGAAAAAAAAAACTGGTTTAACGGAGAAGCTGAAGTGGGCCGGAGCTCCACATAGCCAAAGATCACTGGCTTCTGTAACCCCCAGCCTGTGCTGTGTGTGATCAGGCTCTTACTGCTGTGTGGTCAAGCTGTTCCAGCTGCTGCTCGTGCTGTTGTGTGAGGTCAGGCTGCTGCCGGTGGGTATAGTCAAGCTGCTGCTGCTGCTGCTGCTTCTGCTGTTACGTCATGTCAAGCTCAAGCTGTAGATGCTGCTGTTACTGCTGTTGTGTGGGGCCAGGCTGCTGCAGCAGCTGCTGTGTGAGATCAGGTCGCCGCCGCTGCTGTGGTCACGGGCCAGTGTGGGCGGCCTGGCTCCACGCCCAGAAACATTTATGGACCTTTACGTTCATTCATTTGGGAACAAGATCAGTTTACAGAGTCAAGACCGGTAACCATCACCTCCTCCTCCTTCAGCAGCCTACCACACACACACACACACACACACACACACACACACACACACTCGCCTGCGCTCCCGCACGCGATACCAGATGAGTTTCTGGGTATCATGACGGCGGCTTAACCTTCGAGAGCAATATACTTTTACATCAGAGTCCGTAGGGTCGGTGTTCTGACATAGCCAGGGTGAGAGAGAGAGAGAGAGAGAGAGAGAGAGAGAGAGAGAGAGAGAGAGAGAGGGGGGGAGAGAGAGAGAGAGAGAGAGAGAGAGAGAGAGAGAGTAGGGGAGGGGGCGTGTGTACTGGGGCTCGTAGGAGGATGGGTGGATATGGAGGGGGGATGGGGGATGAATCTAGTCGTGGGTGGGTAATGAATGCAGGCGTAGGAGGATGAGGCTGGTGTGGGTGTGGGCGAGGCCGGCGTGGGCGGAGGGCGTGCGTGGAAGGGGAGGGGGTGGCGCGTGTTGCACACTCTGGAAATGTTAAAGATATAAAAAATGAAACGACTTCGCCTCTGGAGTAGCTGTCTGCCCCTTTGCTCTCACCACCCCCACCTTTCTACATCCACTCCTTCTCCTCCCTCGTTATATTTTGCTATTCTTCTTCCCCCTTGCTTCCCTCATTTCTTTCCTTCCTTTCTTATTTCCCTCCCCCCATCTTCCACCCATCCTTATATTCTCTCTCATATATTTTGCTCCCTGTCTTAGGCTGCCATCTCTCATTTTTGCTACCTCCCGTCTCCATCTCCCACTTATTCACCCATTCTGCTCACGTCCCTCCCTCTCATAAGAGGACTTTCTGTCTCTTTCCCTGCATCACTTTCCCGTCGCGTCCCCCTCTCCATCCATCCATCACCACCACTTCCATTTCATTACCCTCCAAGTCCCCTTCCCTCCATCACCATCCCAGTCTCACCTTATCGTTACCCTCCTTCCATCACCGCCCTGTTCCGTCCCGTCTCCCTCCCTCCCCGTCCATTCTGACGTGTCTCGTCATACCTTCCATTCCTTCCTATCCCATCGCGTCCGTTCTGCCGCCCGTCCGTCCGGTCTGCTTCCCATCCTTCTCTCTGTCTTACCCCGTCCTTTTCTTCCCATCCAGCGCGCCTCCCGTCCCGACCCGGTTCCCCCGGCCGACCTGGTAATGCCCTGTGACAGTGCCGTCAGCAGCAGGGGCGGCACTGTCTTATGTAACACCTCAAGTGCCGCTGCCGTCGCCGCCGCCTCCGCTGCTGCCGTACCCCCGAGAGGAGGCGGCCTTTTGGGTGGGTGTTGGCGGGGGGGAGGGGGTTAAGCACCTTCACCGGAGTGGGGAGGGGAGAGAGGAGGAGGAGGAGGTGGGGTTGGGGGGGGAGGGAGACAAGGGGGAAATGGAAGGAGGAGAGTAAGGGGAGAGGGAAGTGGTGAGTTAGCGTGTGACCCCCAGCAGCTGGTCGTGTCAAGTGGGCTGACCTCAATAGCTCCCCTCAATCCACTCCTCTCTCTCTCTCTCTCTCTCTCTCTCTCTCTCTCTCTCTCTCTCTCTCTCTCTCTCTCTCCCTCCCCGAAAGTTTACACCAGTTCTCTCAGGTGAGTTCCTCTGTGTTCCACACAAGACGATTAAAGGGCAAGAGAGAGAGAGAGAGAGAGAGAGAGAGAGAGAGAGAGAGAGAGAGAGAGAGAGAGAGAGAGAGAGAGAGAGACCATCAGGAACAGTGACAAAGGACCATTAGGGTGGACACCTGTGCCTCGCCTGGGGTCGCGTCTCATCTTCACAAGAGCGACACCTGTGAGGACGACCCCCCCCCCCTCTCCTCGCCCCGCGTCCCATATGGGTCGTGTGACCTGTACCTCCCGGGGGGGCGCCCCTGGTTCACGCCCCGGGATGCGACAAATTAACCTGTACTCACTTCACCTGGAGCGCCGCCGTGTTGCTTCGTGTCCACTGTGGTTGGCCTGGTAGCCGTCGAGTGAGCCATCTTGACCCCATTTGTTCTCTTTGGGACGCTCTCAGCCAACCATGTCTTCATGTTGTTTTGGCTTTTGGTTCTTGAAGACGGTCGATCATCCGGATCTAACGGTCCGAGATTTTAGTAGCCCTCCGGATCTCAAGCTCGAGACGGTTGTCGTGAAAAAAAAGAAAAGAAGACTATATGTCCTAGATCTTAAGGGACCTCCTTGAAGATGGTTTCCCCTCCATCTGGATTTCGAGGAGATCCTTCTGGGAAGCGCATGCTTGGCTGGAATCCAGATGGAACGCTCCGAGGCTTCGCTCGTGTGAATTTTGATGAACGTCTGAGGATTCATTTGCACAGTTGGATCCAGGCAAGCCGGAACTGTTGCCTTTATGTACGGGGTAGTGATATGAGTGCATGGGGAAACCAGATAACATAAGACCTCATGGTGTATGACGAGGTTATGTGCCGTAGGACAGTAATAGCATCATATACATGGAGGTATCATAGGAAGGCGGGTGGCACAAATGGTGATTACTGGCTTCCCCCTGGGAAGTAGGCCGAGGGTTCAGGGGACAGATGTAACTGTTCTTCAGCGGCGGACCCCGTCACCGCAGTTCCGTTTCCCTGGTCACATCCAGGAGGCACTGAGGTAGGCCTCCAGCCAACCGAAGAGCGGCTGGAAGGCCACGAAGGGGTCCTGGCTAGATTATGCAATATATATATATATATATATATATATATATATATATATATATATATATATATATATATATATATATATATTGCAAGGTGACAGTTGGCAGGACCCTCTTCCATGGCGGCAGTCATAACATGGTACATCATATTCCAATGGGTCTTTAGTGTCTCTGTCTGTTTCATGGACCAGCATTGATTGGCATGATAAACCCTTTGCTTGGACACCGTAAACCCATTACATATCACTTCTAAACCATTTTTAGTGTCAGCAATAATTAGGTAACATTTAACTTTAAAGTACCGAACTGGAAAGACATATTTGGTACTTGTACCTAAGTAAATAACACCAGGCTCCAAGAAATACATATTTATGAAATCGTATAACACGTATGGCTTTACTGCTGATGTAACAGGTTGTAACAGTCTTATAACTGATGTCACACGTCATAACACCCTTACGGCTAATGCAGCAAGAAAGCCTTTATTTGGATTGCGTTTTAACAGTGTTTTTTTTTTTTTTATAGAATGACACAGAAGCCGTTGGGACTGACACTCCACAGTGCAATATTTTTGGATGTGTTGATTTTGAAATTTGAGTTGATGCATTTTTAGGGAAACGAATTGGTGTATCGGCCAGCTGATGTATAATATCCGGGAACGTGTGTATATATATAGACGGCCAATCCTGTTATTTGTTACGCGTCCTTCCCGTTGGTCTAGCAACCATGACGTCAACCGTCAGGGGCGCAACGCTGCCGCTACTTCCTCCCAGCTTTCGGTTCGTATTCCTGTGCGTCGAAATTTTATAAGAGGGCTGTGCGTAACATCGCTACGTGTATATTATCGTAGATATGACTTTGATTGTGAATGACTTGCATGGCACGACCTATGATTCTCCTGGAGTCCTGCAATAGATTCGTGGGCGAGTGGTGGACATGTGGCAAGCAGAGCTGCTCTTCGCTGATTGGCTCTCCATGACAACCCCCGATGCTAACTTTCCCGCCCCGCTCAGATGCTGATGGACCGACCATGGTCGCCTGCCACTCTGAATTATTAAAAAATATTCTGAGATTAATGAGGAAGATAATATTAGAAGGTGAAATTACACGATATTACAGTACCTGGCAGTAATTCCAGCGATGGCGCTTTCTTCATTCATAACTCGTAGGTTGTTTACAGGGAATGAAATCCCATTCACAAGAGGGTAGACTTGAACCTTGCAAGAAGCGTGAAGAAAAACATTTCCATAACATTCATCGTTTAATGACGGCTGTATCGTTTTCCATATTTATATTTAGACGTCATTACAAACTGGAAAAAACAAAT
Source organism: Panulirus ornatus (assembly GCF_036320965.1). NCBI lineage: Eukaryota > Metazoa > Arthropoda > Malacostraca > Decapoda > Palinuridae > Panulirus > Panulirus ornatus. The sequence goes on from NC_092228.1 coordinate 5,830,381, forward strand.
TATTATTATTATTATTATTATTACGTGTTACATAAAGGATACTAGTAAAAACGGTTAGGGAATACTCAGTATTAATTTTTTTTCTTGGCTGACTCCGGGAACAAAAACATCACCTACTTTTGAGGATGTGATGTGAGAGCAAGTGATGAGTATGGCTTCCCTTTCCTTTTGTGTGGGTGACCTTTTTTTCTTTCTTTTAACGGGTTGGTTTCGAAGGGGGAAGGGGTAAGGGGGCGGGTGAGGGTAGGTTTGGACAGGAAGAGATATTGTGTAGAAAGAGAAGACATATGGTGTAGGTTTACTGAGCTGTGTGTGCGCAATGTTGAATATTTAGTTTGGGTGCCTCATTTATATAACCCGCCCCCTTCCCCAAGAACTAGGCTGTTTGTAGTGATGCTGAGTGTGTGTGTGTGTGTGTGTGTGTGTGTGTGTGTGTGTAGAAAACAGGTAAGCCAGGCTAAGCAATGTTGTAGTGAAGGATGAGCGGTGTTTCTCCCAGGTGTCCGTCCAAGTCTACGAAGGTAACCAATTGGTCGTGCGGGTCCTGGACGGGTGTGTCCGTCCGTAGTTTGCGTCGTCTTTCGTGGTCGTCTGCTGGTGCCTGCCATATGGTGTATGCGTGTGTGTGTCCAGCTCGTTTGAACCGGGCGCAGCTTGGTGTTATGTTAAGTCGTAGTAACCATTGGTCGTCAGTATTTGTTAGTGTTTGGGTATTTCTGGTCGACGACGCTGGTCTGTTTCGTATCGTGTATGGCCTGACGCCAGGTGGGTGGGGAAGGACTGGAGGGTGGCTCAGTGACCCTTTTCTCTTATCTTGTTTAACACACACACACACACACACACACACACACACACACACACACACACACACACACACACGCCTTTGTCTCCCCTTCCTTTTCGTATGCTCCCTCTTTCGCTGTTCATCTCTCCGTCTCTCGTGTTGGTTCAACATATATCTCTGTATGTCTGCCTGACGTACGTACGTTGCGTCTTCTCTCTCTCTCTCTCTCTCTCTCTCTCTCTCTCTCTCTCTCTCTCTCTCTCTCTCTCTCTCTCTCTCTCGCCGCGTCACTCGGGTTTCTCTTTTCTCTGTCTTCCTCGTTCTTTCCATGATTGACCTTGTTTTCCTTCCTTTTCCTGGTTCCCACGATCAGTTTTTTCCCTCTGCATTGCTGATGTATTTATATTTTATCCCTTCCCCCTCCTTCCTCCTTCCTCCTCTCTCTTTCTGTATATATATATATATATATATATATATATATATATATATATATATATATATATAATGCTATGGCTGTTGTACTTCATAAAGAGTGACATTAAGCTGGCCATCTTTGTGTACCGTGTATCAACATCAGATTAGCTTCAGTGTGGACAACTCGCTTGGAAGACGTCTGGAGTTATTTATACTCTCGTGTATCATACGCAGGTGCGAGAGAAGCAAATTATAATTTGCTCTCTCTGTGCTACTGTTCAGGGTCACGTCTCTGTGTTGCTATTAAGGTGAGGTTAAATCTTTAAGTAGCCTAGCTATAGTAACATGTGGGAGAGGTTTTATATATATATATATATATATATATATATATATATATATATATATATATATATATATATATATATATTATCCCTGGGGATAGGGGAGAAAGATTACTTCCCATGTATTCCCTGCGTGTTGGTGAAGGCGACTAAAAGGGAAGGGAGCCGGGGGCTGGAAATCCTTCCCTCTCGTTTTTAATTTTCCAAAAGAAGGAATAGAGAAGGGGGCCAAGTGAGGATATTCCCTCAAAAGCTCAGTCCTTTGTTCTTAACGCTACCTCGCCATTGCGGGAAATGGCGAATAGTATGGATATATATATATATATATATATATATATATATATATATATATATATATATATATATATATATATATAATGTGGAATGATAACATTTAAACCCTATGTAGTTTCAAACCTTACCCCACTCCAGGGAACCGGTGTCCTTGACCTAATATCTTCTTCCCTCGGGTATTCTCTCTCTCTCTCTCTCTCTCTCTCTCTCTCTCTCTCTCTCTCTCTCTCTCTCTCTCTCTCTCTCTCTCTCTCTCTCTCCCTCTCTCCTATATTTATTTTACTCACTACTGTCTTTTATTTTTTTCTTTCTCTTCCTCCCTCTCATTATCCCTCCTTTCTTCCTCATCAGTCTTAATTGCCTTTCTCTACCCTCCCTCATCAACATTCTCCTTCCCCTCTTTTCATCTCCCGTCAGTTCTTTCCTTTGATTTATTTTTTTTTCTAAATCTCCTCTTCTCATCCCTCTGCTCTTCCCTTCCTCTGTTTTACTTCACCTCTCTCCCTCTTCCTTTCATCTATCCCCCATCCTTTCCTTCCCCTCACTTCTCTCCCCCTCACACAGTATAAAGACCAGGTGCTCCCACCCCCACCCCCTCCCTCCCTCCGGCGCTTGGCCGGGTCTCTCGCGTCCCCTGGCTTCGACCCGCCCTGACCTCGGCTGGAAGCGTGACGTAATGCATGACGTCAGAGCAAGAGAAAGAGAGAGGGAGAGAGAGAGAGAAGAGAGAGAGAGAGTGTGTGTGTGTGTGTGTGTGTGTGTGTGTGAGGTGAGAGCCCACAGGACCCAGGGAGATCAAACAGTATTTTTAGGTGTGTGTGTTTCTGCGTGGAGCGGGGAGCCCTCACCAATCCAGAGGCCCGGAGCATATTGTTGTGTGTGGGATATCTCTTTCCGTCCCCCCCACCCCCGGGGGACTCTCTACCCCGTCACTGCCAGCGATGTGACGTCTACGACCGAGTGAGATTTTCATGTCCGGCTATATCGGGTATGACGCAGGTTCATCTGACGCGTTCTGTTCTCGGCGGACGGATGATGATGTGGGCTTGGGCCAGGCTCGTCAAGCACTGTTGTAGCCAGCAGAACTCAGTATAACCAGCACAGACAGTACAGTACTGTAGTATGTGTGTAAATCCACTTATCTCTCTTCTTGTTAATGTTCTTTATGTTTCCTTTTTGATAGGTTTTCTCACCGTGCATCCAGGCCTTCTCCTCCTCCTCCTCCTTCTTTAACCAGTTTCAAATGTAACTCTGGAACATGAGTGACTTGAGTTGTTAAGACTCTCTCGGAGTGGTTGCCATCCCCGCGTTCGACTCCCACGCACGCCTCATCAGAACAGTTCCAATACTCCGGTAATTGACCCAATATTCCGCAGCATCTGGGATACCACAGCGAATTCCTTGTAGGTGACTATTTTCGACTCAACTGATTCTGTCCTGCCTGGTGTAAAAGGAGTGCAACGATGACAGTATTAATCTCCACGGGTATCGTGGATTTGGCCCTCCCATAGTCCTGCCAACTCGACGCTATCGTAGCCTTCTCGTAGCCCCGCCGACTCGGCCCTGTCATAACCCAGCCGACTCGACCGTACATGCACACATACTAGATGATTTATGTTTCCACTCCATCGTATGTACGTTTCTCAGCTGAATGGCGGCATTGTTGGAGAAGGTAGAAGTGTGTGGGTTGGTATTGGTGGCATTAGTAGTATTTTTGGAGGTGATGGGGTAGTGGTAGTGTTGAAAGTGATGGTGGTGGCAGCATTGTTGGAGGTGATGATGAGGTGTTGATAGCGTTGAAGGTGATGGGCGATGGTAATGTTGGATGCGATGGGGCTGGTGGTGGTGGTGATGATGATGCTGACGTAGGTCTGGTTGCGCCCCTCCAGCCCTGGGGAGCCCCCACAACATACTATCCTTCACGGGGAAGATCCTGCTTGAATATTCCCCAGGACTCACAAGGACGATCCTTCAGAAGGCGGTAAATAGAGAGAAAAAATAAGGAACTTTGAAGAAACAGAGAAGAGCATTGTGGATGTAGTTAGATAAAGATACAGATTCTAAACATATACAGATATGAATACTGATGCGAATTCCGTATAACTTGCCTTAGAAGGTAGATAGATAGAGATTCTAAAAGATATGGGTATAAACACAGATACGAATTCTCAGGATAGGTGTGAATTGATTAGGGGTTCCACGGTCAAATGCTATGATTGGTGACTCGGTGATTGGAAGGAGGAACCAGGGTGAGTGCAAGGAGGATCTAGGGTGAGGTGACGGACACTCTTCCAGTTAGTGGTGGGGTGTGGGTGAGGGGGTTTCCTCCGGTGAGTGAGTGATGCACTCGCGGTGAGTCCAGAGGTACTCATGAGGTGAGTGGGAGTATCTAGGGTGAGTAAAGAGGGTCTGAGGTGAGAGAGACACTTCAGCGTGCTGGGAAATTCATGTGTAAGTGACGCTGAGTGATACACGGTGTCTTTAGGCGAGCAAGAATGATTTTAGGTGAGTGCAGATCACTTAGGGTGACTGGGGTGACTTAAAGCGAATGGGGATGACTTAACGGCGATCAGGAACGGTTTAAGGCGATTGAAGCCGACTCGACATGGATTGTGAGCGTACCACTGGAGAAAGCGTTTGGGATTGGTGGACGAAGGAGGGTGTGGGATGGTGGGGGGGAAGAGGAGATGGGCTCCTGGGAAATTAGAGTGAATAGAATCTTGCCTCGTGTGGGAGAGGCGGGGAGTGCTCGACCAAGGATACTGGGGAGATTACTGAGAGAGAGAGAGAGAGAGAGAGAGAGAGAGAGAGAGAGAGAGAGAGAGAGAGAGAGAGAGAGAGAGAGTATACTAGAAAAAGTGAAAGGGAAGAAGAGGTGTGATGGAAGGGTAGGGTGAGAGGGAAGTAAATGAGAGGTTCAGAGGAGGTCATTGGTGATGAGAATGCAGGATGAGATAGGAAGTGCTGAAGGGAGGTTAGAGAATGGAATCAGGATGGGAAGGGTGAGGGTTGGAAGGGGGTCATAGTGAGAGGAGTGGGGGCGAAGGGGGTCAGAGTGAGAGGAGAGGGAGACCACAATGAGAGAGCTGGGAGTGAAAGGGGTTAGAATTAGGGTGAATGATTTTGGGAGATTTGGAGAAAGGGAGAGGGGTGTGTCAGAGTGAGTGGAGTGAGGGTGACGGGAGTCAGTGAGAGGGTTGGGAGAGTGAAAAGCGTCAGCGTAAGAGTGAAGGGGGTGGATGTGGGTTGGTCAGAGGAAGAGTCAGCGGTGAAGGGTTCGGAGTGAGAGAGTGAAAGGGTGTCGGAGTGAGAGTGGAGGGGGATCGGAGTGAGAGTTGATAGTGAAGGGGATCAGAGTGAGAGGGGTGGGAGAAGGGGAAGGGCGCTCACAAGGACACAGGCTGCCTCGGGCGCTTTTTGGGGCTACCGTCTACGGGCGCGCTGGGCGCTGACTCGTTGAACACCCTTGTCCTGCTTCGTTGAATACACTGACAATGCCTTCTTGATTCGTTGAACACTTTTGATGCTGGCCTCGTTAAATACACCTCTTCTCTCTCTTGATTTGCCGATCTTGCCCATCCTCACTCGTTGAATACGTCTATCCTGCCATCTTAAGACTCGCTGAACATGAGTGTTCAGTTATCTTTCGTCGTTGAATATAGCTGTCCCTACATCTTTATTTAATGAACGTGTATTCCACTCGTTGAACCTATTTTACTTTCTTGTACCGAACACCTTTTTATTTTTCTCTCGCCATTTCAATCTACCATACACACACATACACACACAGAGTTTTATCCTCTCTCATTCGTTGAGCACGTTTCGTTCCTTGCTTTCTTCCTCGTTGAACTCATTCCATCGAACGCATTTATTCTGCCTCGTTGAACACTCGTCACAGCCCTGAACAATCTTTACTTGCCATCCTGACATGTTGAACGTGATATTATCTCCGTTCCGCACGTTGAAGGTCTTATACAGGACGCCGTCTCGTTGAACGCCTTCCATCAAGCCTTGTTGAACGCTGCGTTTCATGGTTTCTTATAATGAGGAAGGAGTGTGAGGTCTGAGCTGTAAGTCTGTGTGCTTGAATGTCTGCGCGCGCGCGTTTGTGTGTGTGTGTGTGTGTGTGTGTGTGTGTGTGTGTGTGTGTGTGTGTGTTCTTGATGCTGACATAGGAAGTGTGACAACTGGTGACAACAGTATGAGTAGCGCCGCTTGAATGTTGCATCATACTTCCCGGGCTTCTTCATCCTTTCTACCTACCTGTTGGCTCTTCTGGCGTGCGTGTGTGTGTGTGTGTGTGTGTGTGTGTGTGTGTGTGTGTGTGTGTGCGTGTGTGTGTGTGTGTGTGTGCTCATGCTTGTATCACAGATGCAGGTACAATGAGGCTTCACGCTTGCTTGAGGTACGCCTGAGCCAAGAGGCATTCGCGTGGTTGTCACATTTACATTTAATAGCATCAAATATTGTGACGTTCATGTATAATGATAACTAGAATTGGCAAGTTAGCATTGAACCCCATGGCAGACGGAAGATGTATGCGGGTGCTCTGGACATGAACCGAATAAAAATAAAGATACGAGGAAATAATGTGGTCAGATCAGGTCTTCCACGACACGTTTTGAAGGGCCCAGACTCCGGACGAAGCCTGGTCCAACATTGTGGAGGGAGTGGATGTAATCTACCCGGGAATGGTAATTACGTCGGGCAAAAACTCCTCGTTTGACGTCTTTTCCTGTCGTCTGGGCTGAACATGCTCACCAGCTAGCGTCGTGTCCCTTGAGCGTACGCGGTGTCCGAAATCGGTTCCGAGGTCTTGGGGAAAGCTGCGTTCATCAGAAGTCAGGAATCTGAGGACACGATCGTGTGTCCGCTAGCGAGGTGGACAGTTATCCATCCCCGAGGACCACACGCTGGTGTTGCTGAGCTCCCCCCCCCCCCCCCCCCCCCCCGCCCTCGCCGGACACTCCTTCAGTGGGCGTGTGGGTCGTGTCTCCATCACCACCTGATCGTCATCAGACTCGCCCTTAATTGTTTTTTTTTTCCCGATGAATCGTTTTCGATACTGTTCCTGCGTGCGTGCCTGCATGCGTGCGTGGGGAGGTGACGTCAAAGCAAATTGGTAAGGGGAAGAGGGCTGGAGGGGTAGAGGACAGGTGAGGGAGGGAGGGAGAGCGGTGTGGTCAGTGATACCCTGGTGTGGCTAGGGGCCGCGGCGCGCGTCACGTACCGCACACCGACAGGGAAGCGCTGAGGGTGTGTATGTTGACAGCTCACACAATGGCAGAATGCGATTACCCAGAGGCGAGCAGCAGCAGCACTCTTGCCCCGGACACCCGCCTTGACGCCACCCCCCCCCCCCCCTCACGTGTGGGGCTTCCTCTTCTGTATTCCACCTGCCCCTCCTCCTCCTGGTGGTGGTTGTCCATGTGTTGCACCCAACCCCCTTCCCCCACCCCCCTCCCCCATGACAGCGATGGTGAAGGAGATATTTCTCCTCTTCGGGTAATTGTGGTTTTGTTTCTTCGGGGTTGTCATGGTGACTGAAGGATGTGTGTGGTACGAACGGATGGTCTCTGGAGAGGAGCTTTCTATTATTGATGGTCTCTTGGTCGTGTTGTTCCTTCTTCCTTCAGGCGATGACGTGGTGTTAGTGTACGCGTGTGGTGGTGGGATGTGGTAGACACGGTTCTCATTTGGTAAGTGCTACCAGCATTAGTGGCTCTGGTTCGTGTAAAGGCTCTTGTGTGCTTGGCCAGCTGACCGCCTGTGTACCGACCTCTTCCTGTCTTAACGCGAGTGATTGTCTAATTTCCTCTTCCCCCCCAAGGACCTCTCCTCCCTGCGCTCTCACAGTTCCTTGCTTTACCCTCCCTCCCTTTCCCTCTCTCTCACTCTCCTTCCCTGGGGAGAGGATGGATGGATGGGGGTCCGTGCGTCATGAGGTGTGGTGAGGAGCGGGAGGAGGGGGGCGGCGACGCCCCATCCCTCCCTCCCCCAGCAGGTGAGAAACCGTCAGGTATAGCGTCAGCGGCGGCGGCGGCCGGGACCCCCGCGTCCTCCCCCGCCAGGAGCCGCCCTCCGCTGCCGCCTCAACTCTGACATTTTACCACCACGTCTGCTTGCCTGCGCCCGTGTGGGAGGCGGGGGTGTCAGCCAGCCAGGGAGGGGAAGCGCGCTGAGGGGAGGCACAAGGGCTGTGTGAGGAGAGAGAAGGGCTGTGAAGAGAGAGAAAGAAAGGGTGAAAGAGACATATGTAGATAGATGAGAGAGAGAGAGAGAGAGAGAGAGAGAGAGAGAGAGAGAGAGAGAGAGAGAGAGAGAGAGAGAGAGAGAGAGAGAGAGAGAGAGAGAGGCTTCGAGTGGAGAGAATAGGATTGTGAGGGGAGAAGGAGAAAAAGGCCGTGAGGGGAGGGAGATCGAAGGGTTGTGAGGGGAGATGGATAGTAGGGTTGTGAGAGGGAGGGACATGTGTGAGTAAGAAGGGAGGTTAAAGACAAGGATGGTCACCATGGGAGAGGAGGAGGAGGAGGAGGAGGTAAGAGGCGAATAAACAGGAGGGGAAGAGGCTAGATGATTAAATGAAGGAGAGGGGAGGTGGAGTGTATCACAAGGGACTCAAGAATGACGAACAGGTGAAGGGTAAGGGGTGTAAATGTGAGGAGAGAGAGAGAGAGAGAGAGAGAGAGAGAGAGAGAGAGAGAGAGAGAGAGAGAGAGAGAGAGAGAGAGAGAGAGAGAGAGAGAGAGAGAGAGAGAGAACAAAAGGATTGAGGTACAGGGAGAGTACGGATTAGATATGTGGTGTCCCCCTCTTGTATTCCAACGCTGAGGGAATCACTGTGTGGTAGTCCCGATGTATTCCTTGCCCTTCTGTAACAGTGCTCGACCATGGGATCCCATCTTGTATTGCAACTCCCCCCAGGATGTGTTGCTTGACGCCTGGTATTTTCTGTAAGTAACCGCTGGATTTTAGATGCTCCAGTTTGTTCTAAGGGACCGAGCTTTATTCCCCACGCGCCCGGAGAAACAAAGTTTATTCTGACCACAGTGACTTGGTGATCTTATGATCAACTACGAGACCTTAAGTCTATTGTGTCGTATTTATTCTAATAGCCGAAGCGCATTTTGACGCCTCAGATTTGTACCAGCTCAGGTGTCGTGATCAGTTTTGAAATTCGATATTTATAACCCAAAATCGTCTCCAATAAATTTATGTAATTTATCTCAAGTTTATTCTAGTGTTGCTCATTTATTATGATAGAGAGTCCAGTCCAGGTCGCTACCGACGCAGTATGGTCCTCATGGCACCAGACACACACACACACACACACACACACACACACACACACACACACACACACACACACAAATACTGTTTTATATTTGAGGACAGGCGGCTCAGTGTAACCTTATATGTATGCAAGAAGTATATACGGAGAGGCACGCGTAAGGGAAGTGAGGTAAGAAGGGTGGGGTTTGGCCTGGCACACACACACACACACACACACACACACACACACACACACACACACACACACACACGCTTCTCAACTCACACCTGTCCTTCCTGTTAAACCCGCTCTTTCATGGTTGTGTTGACTCTCTCTCTCTCTCTCTCTCTCTCTCTCTCTCTCTCTCTCTCTCTCTCTCTCTCTCTCTCTCTCTCTCTCATGAATCAGCACTTGAGCGACTGTCAAGCTCCACTCCTTTGGCCCAGGTTGCTGTGTCTTTTCTTTCTGCCTCACCCACGTGCAGAGGAAGAGGAGGGCTGCTGCTGGGCCCTCTGTCCACGAACGTACAATCTCTCCATCTCACTCACGGATGATTGGCAACACGTAACTCACACGGCACACTGAGTCTTCATGACGTTAGATTTTCCTGTTCTTAAGTGGGCGCTACGCGTTAACTCTGCCTTTTTGGCAAAATCATGTCGTGTAAGTACTCGCAAGTCTCTCTCTCTCTCTCTCTCTCTCTCTCTCTCTCTCTCTCTCTCTCTCTCTCTCTCTCTCTCTCTCTCTCTCTCTCTCTCTCTCTCTCTCTCTCCCTCCCTCCCTCTCTCTCTCTCTCTCTCTCTCTCTCTCTCTCTCTCTCTCTCTCTCTCTCTCTCTCTCTCTCTCTCTCTCTCTCTCTCTCCTCTTTGGTTGAATGATGAGGTGTAACATCTGGGTGTAGTAAGGCTAGATGTGTGTGTGTGTGCTGATGTGTACGATAACGAGATAGACAGAGAGATAGATGGTGTGGACGAACTCTTACCACACCGTTCCATGCGCACCTGTTACCCCCCCCCCCCCACTCTCCTTTCCTACAGTGGGAGGGGAGGGGGTGATGGTAGGGAGAAGTGCACCTGTTATCCCTTATGTCCCACAGTGTGTGTGTGTGTGTGTGTGTGTGTGTGTGTGTGTGTGTGTGTGTGTGTGTGGAGGGAGAGACATGCTGGGATTACGAAAACAGTCGCTGCTATCCATTTCCTTACGTATATTTACGGTTCATTTTCTTTACCCCTTCTCAATTACGCTGTCACTTTAACTCCTTTCAGACCTCAGACGAAATATATAGATCTGAAAGGTGAATTAGGGAGAGAAGGGGAAATATGAAGTAAGGGTGTTAGGGGAAATGGGAAATGTTTTTCCCTTTTAAGAGGTTCAGGTTGTAGCTTGGTAGGGAAGACATGAGAAGGTTAAAGAGTTCCAAAGCTTAGCGGTGTAGGGAAAGAAACAAACATCGCAGCGGCTCGTCCCCTGAGTTGCCAGCGGCCACATGGTAATAATGTGATGCAGTGGCTTCCCGAGGATTACGTGGTACAGCTATTGGCGAAGGCCAGAACCCGAGTCGCAAAATACACACAAATACGGGTGTTCACATCTGACATCCAGAGAGACCTGGGGGTTTAAAGATCATTTGGACATTGGCCTTTTAATCTCTCTCTCTCTCTCTCTCTCTCTCTCTCTCTCTCTCTCTCTCTCTCTCTCTCTCTCTCTCTCTCTCTCTCTCTCTCTCTCTCTATCTATCTATCTATCTATCTATATATATATCTTTCTATCTCTCTCTAAACGTGTTTGTGTGTAGGGGGTGGGGAGGTAGGAGGTTAAGGTGTCGCATTCTTTGATACTTTGAGTTATGATCATGGTAAGATTGCGTGGCAGGAAACAAGAAAGCTGGAGTAACAGCTGTACGGAACACAAGTACAGTAGCAGGAACGGTAACAAAAGAAGCCAGAGAGAGAGAGAGAGAGAGAGAGAGAGAGAGAGAGAGAGAGAGAGAGAGAGAGAGAGAGAGCTGTGGTATATCGCAAGCACTATCTGAAATAGCAGTTACAGCTGCAGCAGCAGCGGGAACAATAACGAGATAGAAGTGACATTGGCCTCATCAGGGACAGACAGTGAAACCAATAGCAGTGATAAAAACGCTATCAACAGGGGAGCATATCACGTGTGTGTGTGTGTGTGTGTGTGTTGTGTGTGTGATAGCATAACTGAACGGCAGTAACAGGAGCATATCACGTATGTGTGAGAGGAGGACATAACGGAACGGTGACAACAGGAGCATATCACGTGTGTGTGTGGGAGAATAACAAGATGGTACTAACATGAGGACGTAATTAGGTGTGGACGGCGTTCATATCCTGGTGTGGTGCTTCGCAAGACCCACCACGTCTGGTGCCATTGTATAGAATATCAACAAACCTTGGTCCCTCTCTGGCCGGACGGAAATACGCGCGAGAACCGTACCGTTTTCTCGTGCATTTTAGAACCGTCCATAGCCAATGGGGAAACACCAGAGTCATGACGTCATGGCCGGCTGTATCCTGGTTTGTTTACTTGTGTTTACCGGGTAGACGTAGGGGTGGGAGAGGTTTTCGAATGACCTGAATGTACCGTATGACGGTGGCACATGACATGCCATCACCCCCTCAGGTGTCACATGCCACTGCCAGCCCCGATAACCGGAACAGCCCGGATAATACGAACTTTAACACCTCCCTTCCTTACCTTTCGCATAAGTAATCGTCATATTGGAAGCAACATTTCGTTCCTAGGGGCTGGTGTGTGTGTGTGTGTGTGTGTGTGTGTGTGTGTGGTAACACAGGCCAAGCATGGGAGTAATACCAGACAATGATCCTGGGGGAAACAAGTGTTGCACGCAGCACCGAAATAGCCGCCAGTGATCACATCTACGGTGGGGGGGAGGGGGTTGGCTATTCTGGGAAGAGGAGAGGGGACCCCCGAAGAACGACGCGCCACACTCGCCCCTGTGGCCGGGCGCCTTAGAGGGTATTGTGGCGCCAGCGAGGATAAAGCAGCTCATTACAGGTGCATCCCCATCACCAACATGCTCCTCAAGGTGATGGTGACGTTGGAGGTTGTCGTGTGTGTGTGTGTGTGTGTGTGTGTGTGTGTGTGTGTGTGTGTGTGTGTGTGTGTGTGTGTGTACCTAGCGCTTCCCTAAGGACACCTGGGTAACATCTGCCTCTACTAGGGTGCTCCATCCCTCCTCGCCATCAACTTCTCCGGAGACCTTCGTACACCTTTCCTTCGTCCGTCCCGTCACAACCCCAACCTCTTCACCCCGGAGCCCCTCCCTTTGTCCAAAACCCCCCTTTCACAACCCCATGTATCTCTCAACCCTCTGTACTGCTCTCAGAACCTCGGTCATTCTCTGTGTCATTCCTCACTTCCTTTACGTACAAACCCCTTCTCCTTTCCCCTTTGGACCCACACTCCCTTCCTTCCCTTTGAACCATATACCTTGCCATTAACCCCCCCCCCCCCCCAACTGCTCCCTTTCCTTCTCTTGCCACACACCGCACCTCAGCCTCCGCCACAGCCGTCCCTCTCCCTACCATGTGTCACCACCCTAACCCAACAGACTGGAGGGGGACACACGCACCACGACCACACTCACTTCCCGCAACTGCTGCTGCCGCTGCTGCTGTTCTTTCTTGGGTGCGGCTGATGCCAGGTCACACGACCCCCCGATAAATGACTGCGGCAGTGACATCACAACTATCAACCGCTATTTATTCGGGACGCCATTGTTGGGGTGAGGGGTTCAGGAAGCAGAAAAACAATAGCAACAAATGCACCAGCAGGAGTGAAACTCCTCTCCCCACCCCCTACTGTCCGGTCTTGTAACAAACACAGCAGCTAGAACAAATAAGTTACCACAGCTACCTGTACTGTTACGAGATCCACAACAACAGCCCCTCCCCCCCTCCCTAACAGTGTATTCACAACCTTAAATGAATGCAGATCAACAACTAACTTTTTGTGCCATCACTGTCTTCACACGAGATGCCGCTCGACTGCTACTGCTGGTGGTGGTGGTGGTGGTGGTTTAGTTCCTGCTTTTTTGTGTGTGTTGCTACTGTAGCTGATGCTTTTCCCGTTCCCGCATCCGTTAATACCGTTGTCGATGCTACTGTTGCCCACAGCTATTGCCGCTGTCGCCGCCACTGCTTCAGTCTTCGAGACCGCCGTAAAGAGCGGTAATTTACCCTACCCCAGTGTGTGCGGCGGTGAAAGAGCAGCCGCTGCAGCTGGCGAGAGAGTGCTTAACGGGACAGCCTCACTACGCCGGTAACGGTGCATCCGAAGGTACAGGAGGGTACGGCGTACCCCGGCCGGTGGTGCGGAACACCCTGGAGAGGACATCACAATTTCCGGCTTGGCCCGCCCGCCCGCCTGCCTGCCTCTCCTCCTCCTCCTCCTCCTCCTCCTCTTCCTCTTCCTCCCCTCTGGATCTGTTTAATATTGGCGGGGCGATCCCTGGGGGCGCTGCAGGAGGAGGGGAAACGCTGGAGGAAGAGGGGAGGACGGAGGCTGAGTCACAGGTGGCGGCGGAGGGATGGGGGTGGGGGTAAAGGAGAGTAAAGTGCTGCCTGCAATATGGTTATGGGAGGGGAGGTTGATGAAGAAGGGGAGAGTGGATATGGAATGGTGGGGTGAGGGACGGCTGGGAGAGTAACGATGAAAGAGTGAAGGGTGTGGAGGGGGAAGGGGATTAGGAGAGGAGATAGACGGGAGCAGGACTGGAAGACCTCGTAATGCGAGGTTCAAGGGAGTGCGAGCGAGTGGATGAGACACCTACAGGGACAACCTGTGAGTCAACGGATGTGTTGAATGGGCAGAGGGAACACCGGTGTGGTGGTATGTGTGAGGACGGGTGGAGGTGGGTGGAAGGGAGAGGAAGATGCTTCCATCTCCTTGCTCCTACACAATCGTGGCCTTGTCGATTGAAGGGGGGAGATGTTGGCCAATAATATAGAAGAGGGACGGAAGAAATAAAACAAGGTTATATTTTAGCCCCGTAGGTGTTTGTAGATCCGACATCTGACGGTAGTAATGTTACGGGAAGAGGGGGTGAGGTAGGAGGGTTGGGAATTCCATAGCTTCATCGTACGAACGGCGGGGGAGCACACTGGGAAAGCTAGACAACAAACGTCGTCCACCTGACGGTATATGACGACGTTATCTGATGGAGGACGGTAATGGTATCCTACCCTCCTAATCTATATAGATGGAAACGAGACAGTACAGTAGCAGGATGTATTAACGGCCGCTCCTCGTGTGTCCGGGAGGGGCGGTGGTATGTGGGAAGGGCGGTAATGTGTGGAGGGGCCGATGGCATGTGGGAAGGGTAGTGGTGGTGGTGGTGGTGTGTATGTGTGTGGGAGGGGTGTAGGCACATTGGAGGGAGAGTGTAATTATTTGGTGCTGGTAGTGACCGTGGCGGTTAGGGAGAATTGCTAGTGTTTGTGTGATACAGTATCTGAAACAGTAGTAGTTAGTAGTAGTAGTAGTAGTAGTAGTAGTAGTAGTAGTAGAGTAGTAGTAGTGAGAGTCATAGTTATAGAAGTAGTACTGAACACCCTGGACGTAGATCTCGTGGGAGTGTTAAGCTCCGTTATATGCCAGTTAAACTCTTAACCTGTGGTGGTATTGACTGTGATCCATTGTAGCGTGGAACACGAGATTTTTCTCCTGAGTGCCTCCGTACTCTACGTTATGTGAAAGTTTGTTTGTAAACACGGCTCCGTTAATAATGCGGGGGTGTTGTAGCCACTGAGTGTCTGAATTTATAAACGCAAATGAATTATGTCAACATGTAACATGTTCACTATTACGGGCACGGCAAACAACCAGTGTCGCTAACAGGAACTCTTACGCAAGGGACGGTCAACATGAGTAACACACTGGAGACACTGACATGACAGACACAGAGAGCACAAAGAGAGGCACAAAACGTAGGAACACGAAAGGAGAGAAACACCAAGGAAACACCAACTCGAACAAAGACAAAGAACACTAACAGAGGCACTAGATGTTGAGACACCAAAATAAGAAACGCAGACACGTGAAACATCTGTCTATTGAAAATTTTAACTCCGGCCTCCCCCCCCCCCCCTTACCCACAATCATGACAGCATCTAAACTTTCCTTTTTCTTTTCCACAGGTGAGGCGACACTCTATGATGACCTGGAGTCCTATTGGATATGTGAGTTTCATCCTTAAGTTCCGTTATTATATCAAGTTGAAATTGCAGTTTGTTTTTTTTTCCATTGGTTTAATCTTCTTTTTGTTGTTAGGGATATTTTGCATTATATATATATATATATATATATATATATATATATATATATATATATATATATATATATATATATATATATATATAGTTTGGATGATTTTGATATTATGAGGAAGAGATACATCTTTAAATTTCATTATGGAGAGTCATGGAAGACTGAGGGATTCACTGATGATCGTCTTAAAGACCCCTGACGGAAGACGTTGAAGCCCTGACATAGGCTGGGTTCCGGAGATGCATTTCTTTTTTTTTTTTTCTCCTTTTTTTCTTTTTCAACATGAAATTCTTCAGATACCGGACATCGTCAGACATTCGGAGAACAAGGCGATCAAGTTACAGAGGCGTTATTATTGTATTTAAGGTGGAGACGCCGTTGAGAAAAGTCTTTTAAGGGGATAGTTATTGTGTCCTCACCGTCAGTAATGATTATGATGATATAATGATGATGGTGATAATAATAATAATAATAATGATAATAATAATGATAATGATAGTAATAATGATAAATGGGTTCTTGTACTAGTTTATAGGTGACCCAAAGTTATATACTGCCAAGACAGTGTTGTCTGGCGGAATAGAATGCAAGAATTTATGTATTTTTGATCATTTTAGCACATACGTAACAAATCTTAGGGGGTCACCGTAGACATTTAGAATTATGTATTTTCCATAGTTGTTTTGAGAAGCTAATAGAATAGCCACGCAGCATCAACGAAGATAGGGACTTTACTTTGCTATTATTTGTCCTCGGTATTTAATCTTAAACACGTCGCTACGACCCCATCCGTTACGCCATTGCAGACCCCAAAAGAGTCGTAGGATAGCACTCGAGGACCACGCCGCCTGTGCTCAAGGGTCGAACGCATTGCTCGAGGACCATACTGATGTGGCCAAGGGGTCGCGCCGCCGTTCTCAGGGGTCGCACCGTTTTTCTCAAGGGTTGTACCTTTGTGCTTAAGGGGTTGAAGGTATATGCCACGTACCGCGTACGCTCTCCAGATGTCATCCTCCGTTGAACTGATTTTTACCTGTACTATTCGAAAGGTGTTTCTCGCGGGTAATTAGATCATTACTGGATTGCCTTTGTGACTGGGTTAAGGAAGCTCCAGACCTGCATTTCTACGGAATGGATGGAAGGGGAGATGAATCATTTGTTTACTTCCTCCGTCCCACCGGTACATTCCTCTCATACTCGCCCTGTCCCATCCTACTATTCTTGCGTCCCATTGTATCCCCCCCCCCCCCTCTCACCACTCTTAACCTATCCTTTCCCCATCACATCACTTCTCCCATCACCTATTCTCCCCCTGTCTCACCAGTCGTCTCCCCCTTCCTACCACCACGCATCTCCCCATATCCTCCTTCTCCTCCTCCTCCTGCTTCCCCCATCCCCCTGCACCTCTCTCTCTCTCTCTCTCTCTCTCTCTCTCTCTCTCTCTCTCTCTCTCTCTCTCTCTCTCTCTCTCTCTCTCTCTCACACTCCCTTTCTTCCTTTTACTCCATCCTGTTTTGGCAGAGGGGGTCGTGGTTGCCATGGTGACGGGAGAAGCTGTTGATGTGTAGTGCATCTCGCTGGCTGCCTCCCTCCCTCCCTCCCTCCCTCGCCCTCTCCATTTGTCAATGGCGATGAGGAGGAGGAGGAGGAGTATTTCGGTCCCTTCACCCCTACTGATTCCCCAGGGCAGGGGGGGACGGACGGACGTCTTGCTCCTGCCAAAGGCATCGTTGTTTCAGCTCCACCGGCGACGGACGGGATTTTATTTCTCCCGTTCGAGCACGACGGTACAATTCTTGTGGGGAGGGTTATCGAGGCCCCAGAGGGAGGTGTGGGGAGGGGGGGGGGAGTTGTTGGTTGTGGGCTTTGACCTGATCCTTTTTTGAAGTTTCAGGTGTGTGTGAGAGAGAGAGAGAGTCTGTGTGTGTGTGTGTGAGAGAGAGAGAGAGAGAGAGAGAGGGGGAGGAGGATCCGCCGGGGGTCGGTCATCCCGTCGCGTCTCGTCTCGCACCACCATCCGTCCTCGGAGGGAGGTAAAAGGTGTTTGCCCATACGTGCTATAAATACATCTCGGGTTCTATAAATAATCCGAAGGTTATTCACTGGATTTTTATTCTTAAAACAGAAAAAAAAATGATAAAAAGAATGACAAAAAAAAAAAAATGCTTGTCGTACAAGTTCTGCGGGTGTAAGTTCGAGACGTTGGTGGCAGCCCAGGCGTGAGACGCCCCTCGCAAGTTCGTTAATTAAGTTGTTTATATCCGAAGGTTACGTTCTGCGTGTTTGTGTGGCTCATTCATATACCTCGAAGTTCCACGTAACACCCCGGGGGGCCCCAGGGTGTTCATTAGTTATCCCTGGGTAAGGCGTCAGGTCATATGTCACACACACACACACACACACACACACACACACACACACACACACTAACATTAAGCCAGGTACCCCATTTGTCGACCAGCCTTTGAGGGAAGGGTGAGTAGCTAGCTGGGTTGGGTGTGGACCGACTGCCGCGACCCAGGATTCGAACCCACAGTCTGGGGTCGGGCCCGGTGCTCATGGACAGTAACGCTAACCGCTACAGCAGGCGCGCGCGCGCGCGTGTGTGTGTGTGTGTGTGTGTCATGAAAAAACAAGAGAATTTATTTTTTTGTCTCCCTCAAGACAAGCAAGAAAAAGGTCCAGTGTTGGTTTGTGTAAGGAGGGTTGTTTGTCGTGCCTTGTCTTGTTCCCCTAATGGTTCAGAATCGTAAATATTACGCCGACCCTGGCGTTATAGTTTTTACTTACAATAACCAATATTCTAAGGTTTACAGTTACATATATCTAAGTGTCTTATATATATATATATATATATATATATATATATATATATATATATATATATATATATATATATATATATATATATATTCGTTGACACTGGTAATTCGCAGAGTAATGCTCATAAGAGGTAAAAGGAATGTTCGAATGTTTTGCGCACCAACTGGCCGCCTCACTTCCGGGTTCTTTGTTTCGAAGATGGCAACGCCGCGTTCATGCAACGCCCCGCAGTCGCCGCTCCTGGAGATGGGGATGATGGGGCTGCTGCTGCTGCTGCTGGGAGGGAGTTCGTAAGGTTAGGTTAAGGCGTGGTCGGCTCTCTTTAGGTTTTCACCACACAACATGTTCTCATAGATCACTGTGTCGTCACCTCACCTATGCTGAGCCAGGAACACGAGAACCTGCTCACCTCAGACGACCTCGCCTGAACTTATTTTTATCCCCGAGTGAAAAATACCGTCTTCTTTTTCTCTTGTTTTGTATCAGAACGTTTGATACAGATGTGGACGATTGTCAGTAAGAACATCAACTTGTATGGGTAAAAAAAGGTGAGAAGTTCCTCAAATCAAGAGACGCAATGAAAGTAATTGATGTCTTCAACTGCTTTTAAGATGGCTACATACATCTGTTTCAGTAGTTTTAAGGCCAGACCACCTCTCTCAGATCATGGCTTTGTGTGGTCTGTGTATCTGTGTAACTGTGTAACCACAGAGTTAATTTAGCCTTGAACGCCACAGAAACACTTCAGTAGCCCATGTCAGAAAACTGATAGGGTTCTTGTGTTGGAGTGGAGCGGACGGGGCCGCCCTACCTGTTAATGTGTGTGGTAGAGTGAGGGCGCCCCTCGGAGAACCGCTTGTGTGTGTGGGAGGAACCAAGTCCAGTGCAGTATTGTACGGTGTTTATATGTGGGTACCACAGCAGCTGTGAGAGGAGGGGAGCTATGAGACGGCGAGGAGGGGACACTGGAAGTGAGAGGGGGACGTTACCCCTCTCACACACCCCTTCTTCAACCCCTCCCGTTCCCCCACGTGGTCTACCGGTGTATGAGCTGATTTGTTCACTACATCCGCCACCTCCCCTCCCCCTTCTGCGTAACCCTCCTCCCCTTCCCTCCCGCGAAGTCCTCTTTCTGAGCCACAGTGGGGGGACGACAGGGGAGGAGGGGGCTGTAGATGCAGAGGAGTGAGGTGGGGATGGTGTAGGTGTAGGGAGCGGAGGGGAGAGACAGAGGGAAGGAAGGGAGAGACCTGGCGGTGTTTAATGGGTGTGTCACTCGGCAGCATATGCCGCAGATGATGCTTACTGTGTTGTATTCTCCATACTTGGACTGTGGCTGTGCGTGTGTGGCTAGAGGGACGTGGTGTGTCACACGACGTCGTTAGAAGGAATAACTGGCGATCGGATGCGGTGGAAGCGCTTTGTGTGTCGATGGTGGTGGTGTTGGTGGTGCGAGTGAACGATGCGTTGCATTCATTTGAGGAAGTAGCTTTGGCGTGCAAGGCTTTTAAAAAGTAAGAAGTGTGATATTAAGTGTTCCCTTTAGAACACTAGGTATGAGCTGAGGACGTGTGTGTGTGTGTGTGTGTGTGTGTGTGTGTGTGTGTGTGTGTGTGATATCTGAGAGGCTTTGTGGCACCTGATTCACCTCCATGAGGTTTGGAATGATCATATGATGATGATAGAGGAGGTAGATAACTGTAGCCTTAATCTGTTACCCGTGTTCATCTTTCCCATTTACATCTTTCCCTAGCCACCTGCACCTCTCTCTCTCTCTCTCTCTCTCTCTCTCTCTCTCTCTCTCTCTCTCTCTCTCTCTCTCTCTCTCTCTCTCTCTCTCTCTCTCTCTCTCTCTCTCAGGCCGTCGTCATTCCCTCACCACCCTATTTTATGCTTCCCTCTCCCCTCCGTAGCCAAGCCTGTTCCCCTCATCCTATCCATCAGTCTCCCCTTACCTTCTGTAGCAAGCCTTTTCCTCCCCTCACCCCTAGTTAGCGTCTCCCATCCGTGGCTAGCCTCATCCCCTCATCCTAGCTAGCCTCTCCCCATCACCCTTCCTAGCATCTTCTGACCTTACCTATCATCTACCCTTCCCCCCACTCTCACCTTCCCTAGCTTCTCCCTTCACCCTACCTCACACCTTCCCTCACCTCACCTAGCCTCTCCCTCCACCCTGCCTCACACCTTCCCTCACAACTGCAGGTGGTAGTGCCCCTCACTTCCTCATTTATTAATGCTTGAGCGTGTGGTCTCTCCGCGTTTATTTTTAGAGGGGCACTCATTGATTTTCTGAATGGGTCGGTGTGTGGGAGGTTATAAGGGGTGTTGTCCCTCTCCACAACCGCGGCGGAGGCGGTCGCCACAGCATCTCTCTCTCTCTCTCTCTCTCTCTCTCTCTCTCTCTCTCTCTCTCTCTCTCTCTCTCTCTCTCTCTCTCTCTCTCTCTCTCTCTCTCTCTCTCTCTCTCTCTCTCTCTCTCTCTCTCCCCTCCTTTCGACCCTTTCTCTTCTCTCTTCGTGTTCGTCTGCATTCTGTTTCCCCCCCTCAGCTCCTCATACTTTTGCTTTTACTTTCCGTGCCTTGTTGATATCCAGGATTTGATTGTTTTCATCATCGTCTCTCGCGTATTTCATCGTTTCCCTTTTTGCAACAGGAGGAATAAATATGCATTATTTTTTGTATTTGTTTTCTTCAGCTCGAAATTTTGGGATTGCATCTCGTGTGTGTGTGTGTGTGCGTGTTTGTGTGTGTCTTTTTGTAACACTTGCGTGAGGGGCGGATGTCCTGTTGGCAAGCGCACAACCACACGTTTAGAAAAATTTCCCCTGAATGGTTAAAACAGAGGGCAGTGACCCCACCCCTCCTCCCAAACTCCCCTCGGCAGCCCAACCAACGTCTTGTATCCATTTTCTTTTCGTTTAAAAATATCCGTCGTCAGGAAAGGAAAATGTGATACTAACTTGCCCGAGGGACTGTTTTGACATCTTAATCTCCTGTGTTGGTTCACTGTGACTCGTCCTCTTATATTGTTACATTAACTCGGAAGGTTATTGTCACCTTGTATTTCGTGTTTTATACGGTCCCTAGAACAGGGTCATGGAATCCTCACCCCTGTAAGCTGTAGATGTGGCCGTCATGATTTCCTCGCATGGTTTAAGTGATCCATTGCGGAGATTTGCCTCCCCGACCTTCAGGAGTCACTCAGTAAATCCAGCGCAGGACACGATGGATGTGTCGTACGAGATTGAAAACACACACACACACACACACACACACACACACACACACACACACACACACACACACACACACACACTTACACACACTTATATTTATGTATGTGAATGAGGGAAAAATGTATCAGCAAACTCCTCACGCATTCTTTTTCATTGGGCCTAAAGTAGAATATGCTTCTCACGTTTGGTCACCGCACTTGAAGAACAAAGAACTAATAGAGGAGGTCCAGAGGAGGGAGACAAACTTATGTTAAAGGACTGAGAGAGAACTCGGTGAGAGATCATAGGCCATAAAATTTGTCCCCTGTGGAAGGGAGAAGAGTGAGGGGTGAATTGATCAGAATCTCTTAAGTCTATAAACCTGTTTGATGACGTCAGCAGTGAACAGCTTCTGGAAAAAACGCAAAGATAGGACGATCAGAGGCCATAACAGGTGATTAAGCAAGAAATTCGTTAAAATTGACGTAAGAGGAAAAGTACTTTTACGGTGTAATTTGTAACCGGTGAAGGGATTAATGGAAATGAGTTGAGTAATGGAATGGTAAATGCGGACAGCAGACGGAAATAGGTAAAGTTGTATCATAACAGAAAATCTAAGGTATAGGGGGGGGGGGGGGCGAGTGTAGAAGCCCTTCTTCTTACGTTACAAACATGTAACACACACACACACACACACACACACACACACACACACACACACACACACACACACAGAAGGGGGCCAGATGAGGATATTCCCTCAAAGGCACAGTCCTCTGTTCTTAACGCTACCTCGCTAACGCGGGAAATGGCGAATAGTATGAAAGAATATATATATATATATATATATATATATATATATATATATATATATATATATATATATATATATATACACACACACACACTTTGAACTATTTTGGATAAGAGGTCTTCCTCACTTGCTTTCCTATGTCTTCTCGTATGTGGGGCAGACCAGCAGGATACGTGTGTTATTCGGCAGGTGGTGTTGAAGGCACCGGTGTCGTCGCTCTGGCATGCCTTCACCTATTTTTACAAACCCTTCTCTCTCTCTCTCTCTCTCTCTCTCTCTCTCTCTCTCTCTCTCTCTCTCTCTCTCTCTCTCTCTCTCTCTCTCTCTCTCTCTCTCTTCCCTTACTCCTCCCTCCCACTCCCTTCCTCGCCATTCCATTGTCTCCTTTTATTTCCCCTCCTCCCCAGCGCCACCCCTTGCTGTTTCGCCTCTGTTACCCCTTATCCTCCTCCTATTCTCCCTCGCCTCCCCGCCCACCCGACCCCACCCGTTGGTGTCCCCTGATATCTGAGGTGACAAGGCGGCGAGGGGAGAATTAAAGTACAGAGAGAGAGAGAGAGAGAGAGAGAGAGAGAGAGAGAGAGAGAGAGAGAGAGAGAGAGAGAGAGGTGGGGTGGGGAGAGGAAGAGATGGCTGCACAAGAATTCCCGGAGCGAAAATGGATCGATTACGTGATGGCGAGACGATCGATGGTGGGCTTTATTGCCAGAGGCCCATGCTAATCCCAAGCGTAGGGGTGCACAGGGGTACACTGCTGGCGTGTATGGTGCGTGTGTGTGTGTGTGTGTGTGTGTGTGTGTACCGAGCCCTATCTTAGGAGATAGATAGATGGATATATATATATATATATATATATATATATATATATATATATATATATATATATATATATATATATATATATATATAGAGCGAGAGAGAGAGAGAGAGAGAGAGAGAGAGAGAGAGAGAGAGAGAGAGAGAGAGAGAGAGAGAGAGAGAGGATTAATGGAAGCGATCTTATAATCTGTATATACTGTAGGGAGAAAGGTTTGGCCGCGTCGTCTTCATCTGCCCCACACGTATAGACACACTTGTTGTTAATCCCATACGATCCCGGGACTCATTTCAATGGCGGTCCCGGGGCCTCGAGGTTGCGCCCCAAGCAGGAGCGGGGGAAATGATGATGGAAACAACCCCCCCCCCCCCCCCCGCCTTCTCTGGAGTGAGTTAGAGAGTTTTGGACGAGACTGTCTACTCCTATTGGTTTAATTGGCAACGAAGAGAGAGAGAGAGAGAGAGAGAGAGAGAGAGAGAGAGAGAGAGAGAGAGAGAGAGAGAGAGAGAGAGAGTACATCAGGAGGCTGGGGTGGAGAGAGGACAAGCAGGCTGCTGCCAGGCGGCACCACCTTGCGAGTGAACCTGGCTGGGCTGGCCTGGGAGGCTGGATGGTTCCCCTTGGCAGCTCCCCTCTCGTGCCCTCCGGCGCCGCACCTTGATCACCCTCAGGGGGGCGGCGGGGGGGGGGGGGGGAGCCAGCGGCCCAGGAAGGGCAGATGAAAGGAAGGAAAAGGGCCGCGTACGCTGATGAGAAGAGGGGAACTGTAATAATGTTAAGATATATTATTGTCTCTATGTTACAGGATCATGCTTCTCTCTCTCTCTCTCTCTCTCTCTCTCTCTCTCTCTCTCTCTCTCTCTCTCTCTCTCTCTCTCTCTCATAGTTATATATATATATATATATATATATATATATATATATATATATATATATATATTTATATATATATATATATATATATATATATATATATATATATATATATATATATATATATATATAGTTATTACTCGACTCTGCCTGCCTGAGGTTACAGTGCGAGTGGAAACCCCCACCCCATTAGTGAGGCTGGATCAAGTTGACGAGACCACAGTCTTGCTGTCCTCGCTGCTGAGCGTAGTAGTCGTAGAACGCAGCCGAGAAGAGCGAGAGCGTGTTGGGGGGAGGAGGAGGAGCGGAGGGGCTGGGCGGCGCGGCGCGGCGGCTGGGGAATCCTTTCCTCCTTTATTATTACTTTCGAAAAGAAGAATTCGAGGATGGAGTGAAGGGTAGAATTACTTGTTTTTCTTCTCTCTAAGACTCGTTCGCCTGTTCCTGACGCTGCGTTGGTAATGCGGGAAAGAAATGCCAGACAAGTATCATAGAATAAAAGATATATATATATATATATATATATATATATATATATATATATATATATATATATATATATATATATATATATGAGTAATTTCTGCATATGTTTCATCATCCTCTCTCACTCTGTGTGATATATGGATGATTGTGTACGCCATCCCAAGCACTAGGCGGTTGCCCTTCACTGGCAGAGCTCCCCTAGTGTGGCTCTTCTTCATATGTAAGAGATTAGATCCAGAGGTGATAGGGTACATCATAGGTATTTAGCGCAGCGTTTAGCGGCCCTGCTCGTGAATCATAAGGTGTGTGTGTGGGGGGGGGGGGGGGGTAGCATGTGTTCGAGTCCTGGATCGGGCGGCCGGCGCAGAGCCAACCCACCTGTTCATCCTCCTCCTCCTCTCTCTCTCTCTCTCTCTCTCTCTCTCTCTCTCTCTCTCTCTCTCTCTCTTAGGGCTGGTTGACAGACGGGTATTTGGCATCGAGTGGGACACCGGGACGCAGAGGGCCTATTTCGCCTATAGGATATGCGAGCTGTTCGCTTTAGTTATTATACGCCTGTTGACATCACTGCTCATAATTTTGATAGTCAAGCTGAGGACATATCTGGAATACTGCGTCGCACAGGTTAGAAAGGTGGCAGTCCCCAAAAGATGAGGAGATATTGCGAGAAAACCCTTACGGAAGGTTAATGAAGAAGACAGACTGACGGTTTTGAATGAACCGGATCGGAGACATTTCACCGAGGGATATAGGGATGGGTCTTTGAGGCTGTGTCACGTAGCTTGAGAAAGGAGATCAAAGGTGGAGGAAGAAGTTGGCTTGAGTTTGAAAGAAAAAGAATCTTATGCAAGAGATGCTGGGGGTTAGAGGTTGGGGTGGGGGATGTAGTTAGCTAGGTGAGGGCAGTAAAGTACGGCCGTTGCACGTAAAGTTTATCCCGGGAGGTGGGTGAAAACATTTGGTCCGCAAGTGAAGACGGTACATCTTCACCCTCGCCTCTCTCTCTCTCTCTCTCTCTCTCTCTCTCTCTCTCTCTCTCTCTCTCTCTCTCTCTCTCTCTCTCTCTCTCTCTCTTCTGAGATAAGGAGGGAGCATTTCCCCTCGGTGCAACGACCATGGCCGGGGGCAGGCTAGAGCGCCTCCTTGCTGATGACAAGGGACCAGATGTAAGGCAAGCTCTTAGGAACGGCACGGCGACGACACCGCCCCCGACGAAGATGGGTATGTGTGTGTGTTAAGGCTTCCCTTAACCGTGTAAAAAGTTTTGAGGAATTCTTTTCACCTCCCTGACAAGTTTTAGACCTCAGCTGTGCGCTGCTCACGCCCGTTAGGTGGAAGAGTGTAACGACAGTTACGGTAACAAAGCCTGGACACGTTAGCTGTTGTAATGCACCAATTGTGTCGTACTCCTGCAAGATGTATGAAAGGGCCATTCATGTTCGTCTCTCGCACGAGCCGTTTAGAATGAATGCAGGAATGAATGTACCTGTGAAAGGGCGGAATAAAGGCGACTGAGCCGGGAAATGAATCAGATCTGTCCATAATGATGGCCCTAATGTTCCAAGGATTGGATAAACTGGAGCTGCTGACGCTGTTGGTGGGAAGCAGATTTCTTTTGAAGAAGGAGGTAAAGATAAGATCCGCACCTCCTCCCACCCAGGCTGAGTAATATTGCCGTCATGTTTCACAGAAGGCATGCGAGAGGGGTGCAGTGATCTTGCACCGGTTCGCGCACCGTCCTTCGGGGCTTTGGCAGATGTCATACTGAAAACAGAGGGTCAGATGACGAGGTTTATTGAACTGTGAGAAGCTCTGCCGACCCTATAAGGGTGATTCATTTCCCTTGGATTTTCTCACTCTCTCTCTCTCGCATAAGGATTTTACGGGAATGAAGTTATCTTGCTGTGGATGAAGGTGCAAGACTGAGACATTCCCCCAAGACTCCCCTGCAAAATATCGGTTGGGAACACAGTACTGCCACAGTAAATATCAAGAAGAGAAAGAGGAACGCGGGGAAATTGTTGTATTGGCAGAGCACTACTCGTAGCGGTTGATGATCCCCTATGGTTGAAGAAGAGGAAGAGAGGGAATCATGAATGGCCAGGGCGGGTGGGTGTGTATATATACACACACAGGTACCCATGGTGACGGCAGCTGGCCGGGGAAGTCGCAGAGTCCTCAACACCAGAGAAGGAAGTCGACTTCAGCAGTACACTCTAGGGACGGCGTGCCACCTGTCTGCCTCTCTCTCTCTCTCTCTCTCTCTCTCTCTCTCTCTCTCTCTCTCTCTCTCTCTCTCTCTCTCTCTCTCTCTCTTCTCCAGGTACTGCACATCTCGCCTTGTTTCTCCTCAAAGAAGGGTCTCTATCTTCCGTCCAAAATATGTACCGCACTTAAGATATTCCTCCATCCCCCACCCCCCTTTTTTCCCTGCACCTGCAGAGTAATGTAACTTGGTGAAGCCTGTGGTTTACCGAATGTTAATACCTTTAAAATTGGTCAGCTGTTCGCTTGCGACAAATATATCCCAGGTGCGCCTGGGTACAAGCGACAAGAACGACCTAGCGGGTTTTCTTCCTATTTGGAGGCGCTGTACTGCTTGGTGCGTGTTTGTGTGTGTGTGTGTGTGTGTGTGTGTGTGTGTGTGTGTGTGTGTGTGTGTGTGTGTCAGAGAATGCTGCTGCCTCGCCCAGGTAGCAAAAAACTTTTATCTTTTACACGTAGTATTAGAATTAATCGCCCACATCTTATGTCGAAGGTTACCCTAACTAGATGGACTCACAGTGTTTCTTTTTGGAATATGATCTGTCCTTATTCGTGTGGATTAATGTAATTTTCCAACGTCAGTGATTCATTACAACTTGAAATTAGTGTAGGGCTATAATATATGTGTGTGTGTGTGTGTGTGTGTGTGTGTGTGTGTGTGTCCACGTGGATGGGGAATGGGGTTTCCGTAGGGCATCATTATGAGGGTGGTTGATGGTGCTGACAAGCCCCACAGATGGGGTCAGGGTCGCACTTGGAGGCCACGCTTCTCAGTATGGTTACCCGCGGCGCGAGGCGAGGGCGAGGAAGCGGGGGGGGGGGAGGTGTAGCTAGCCAGCCAACCAGTCCCTCATGTACTCCAGTATTGTCCACATCCATCACCATCTCAACGCCAGCCCGTCGCGGGCCGTTCACACGTAACAAATGAGGGGAGGAAGTGTGTAATTAGATATACCTGAGACTTTGTTACTCTCTCCCGGTGTGTAAGTCATTCTAACGGGATTCAGACGAGGAGGGCCATGGAAAAGACACAGTAGGGTATATACATTTGGTGAGGGTGCTTCCTACCTCGGTGGCGGTGTTGGTCGGTCGCTGCCTGCCATCACCAGGCAAGAGTGAGTGAGTGTGGTGTTGCAGCGTGAGCTGGGAGGGAGGTGTTGGGGTGGGGTGGGGGTTGGTCCTAGTGCAAGTGGTGGTACTTGTTGTAGTCGCTGATGCAGGGGTGAGTCCGGGATTTTCTTTGGCGCGAACGATCCCGCAGCCAACAACGGGACGGGGAGGAGGAAGGCGGAGGCGGCAGCAGCGATCATAATGATGTTTGTCCTGAGACGAGATGGGTTTTTGCGGGATGGAGGAGGGTGACGTGATGGAGGCGGGGGAGTGATCGTGATCGGGTGGCCCCTCCTGTGGGCCTAGCAGGGGATTTCCCCCCCCCCGGAAAGAGTACAATAGAGGGAGGGGGGGGGGGCGGACTTCCCTGTTACCGTGGGATAGAGACGCATAGGAACAGGCTGTGCCTTGTCTTGTCCACCGTGCTCACACACACACACACACACACACACACACACACACACACACACACACACACACACACACACACGCATGTACTCGCGCTCGTCTAGCTGGATGGCCTTGGTACGTACAGACGCCGTCTGCAAGTGCACATCACATTACAAGTATATCATCGTTAAAAGTCCCCCCATTCTGGCGTCAGCAGGTTCGTATTTCAGGAAACGCGTCGCATCGTATTTTTAGCCGGGGAAAATAATACCGAAAACAAGGGAAAGTTCGTATCACACACCCACGTGTAGACACAGACGCACTGACGTACAGACACACGCACCCACGTCAGGCGGTGGTGGTGGCGGCGTGGCGGGTGGTGGTGGACCGGAGTGAGTCAGTCAGTGTGGATGTGACCCTCGTTGTGTGCGGAGCTTTGGGACGCGCGCTCCTCCCCGCCCGCCACCTGCTGCTGTTGCCGTCGCGGCCTGCACCCCTCCAGCTCACACGCACGCACGTCCTGGGATAACTCTTCCTACAAGCTTGGGATTTACGCTTGCCGAGTGAAACTCCAGACATCGTGCTGCTTGGGAAATTATTTACCCCGATAAGGGTCTATAATAGTTTTCTCTAAAAAAAAAAAAAGCTGAGAAGTTACTGAGTGAACACTTCGAGTGGGCAAGGCGCGTACCTTGAGCCCGCTGCTGTTGCTAGAGTACCTTCACTTCAGTTAGTGTCGGGGGATAATTCTTGTGTGAAAACGAGTGATATATATACGTTTGTGGTACTGTGGGTCGGAGTGAACAAACCATGGCAGGAGGTGTCTGAGTTAGCGTGGTGTACGTTACCACCGCCTCTAGTACGACTACTACTGCTGCTGCTGCTGCACACACATACACACACACACGCACTTGTTGCTCTGAGTGGAGTGTAGCCGAGAGCCACCACCACCTGCCACCATGGTGCTACAGAACCCTCGCCTCGCCTCCTCGCAGATCCTGGAGTACGACGAGGCACCCCTTGACCTCAGCATCTCTAACAGGACTCGCTGTCCGTCCCCTCCAAGGAGTCCGGACTACTATCGGGAATCCCTGAGTCCGGACTACAGGGACTACCGAGACACGAGTAGTCCTCATGACTCAGACGACTCTGATAGTCAACGAATGCCTCATCACCCTAACCCTGCTAAAGCGTACAAAAAGGCCATGATGAGACGCTACCGTAAGTATCTGTACCACGCTACCACCGGATATATTTCTTTGTTTACTTACTAGAGACTTTAATACCCTAATCTTTCCTAGTACATTATACCATGTTAGTTCGTTGATCGTGATTAACAATTACATATTGTACTTTGACGGTTTTTTATCATACCCATTCCTTGACACTACCCTAAAACCCTGTTTCATTTGTAAACAAAACCAGTGTAAATGGCCTGACTGTTGACACAACGAGGAAACCTTTTCTCTTCAAAACCAGTTACTTCTTAGTCTTAGAATTTATGGTACGATAATCTTGTTAACTTGTGCTCATGATCTGGGAGAGGTTTCTGTGGGGTTCTTCTTCCCTTGGCGTCGCTTTCAGGAGGTCCTTAAATTCTTACTCCCAACCCGTCGCGCTGGCGTGGTTCGAGGCGCCCCTAGAAAGTGAAAGAGGTTTAGGTGTTTCCATATTGGGGTTGGTGTGGGCTGCTGCAGTGGCGAGCGTTCAGGCCAGTTGCTAGGGTGAGGTGGAGGTGGGGGGGGGGGATGGTGGTGCTGGCCGGTGTTTTGTCATCTCAGGTCTATGTAAACACGGCAGTGTGATGTGTCTGCTGATTGCTGCTGCGGTAAGAGAAATCAGAACTTTGTAACGCGTCCTTGAGAAGTGTGGGGTGATACATATGTTGTACTCGATGCGAGGTGTCTCTTTAGTGTCTGTGGTAGGGCAGTCATCCGCGTCAGGTGACATCCACTCATCCGGGGTGCGTCATGGATGAAGCGGCAAGAGGCTGGTGGCAGTCAGGCGGCCGCGGGTGACCTTGTGCCACTTTGCTCCGCTGCCGGAATTGCAGGGGTGCCAAAACAGCGTTACCACATCGCCCCGATAGCCTTTACTTTTACTTCTCCAGGAGGGACCCACTTTTCCTTGTTTTTGACTCTTTAAGTCACATCGAAAGGGTTTTTGCACTGAGGCTCTGTTACGGATGTTTACTCTAGGGTCGTTATTGGTGATTCTCTATGTATTTTAGTTGGAGTGAAGCTGTGCGACGATGTATTTTAGAGAAACTGAACTCGGTGTGTGTGTGTGTGTGTGTGTGTGTGTGTGTGTGTGTGTGTGTGTGTGTTCACCTTGCTTCTATACAACCGTTGTCGCCATCACTTGCACCCGCTTCCTAGTTTCACCTTTCTTGCCATCACCGCTTACATTCCAGTCTCACCTCTCACCTCCCCTCCCCACAACCCCCCCTTCATAGCATGGCTCTCGTACTCAGGCAGGGCAGGTGACAGTCGAACCCTTGTTCGAAGTACCATCCACCATGAAAATGAACATCATTTGATTATTAGTATCACCAGAGGTCGTCCGCAGGTAACCATTACTGACATAAAATTGATGTAATCATTTCCTTCCGCAGATAACCTCATTTCAGGCTAACAGGTCTTCCGTTACCTGTTTGCTGCATGTGTCTGTTTATTAGTCAAAGAATTTCCATTTGTATTCTCGTGCATGTTCGTCGGGGGCATTAAAGTGGTCTCCCTGCGCTGCTCCGTCCCTCGAAGCTTTGCATGACGAAAGTATTCGATCTTTTGACCCTTTTTATGATTCCTGAATACGTACTGGGAAGGTTTGTATTACAGATGAGGCTGTGTATGCCTTCTGCATTGTCGGGACACGCGGAAGTCTCC
Source organism: Panulirus ornatus (assembly GCF_036320965.1). Classification (NCBI taxonomy): domain Eukaryota; kingdom Metazoa; phylum Arthropoda; class Malacostraca; order Decapoda; family Palinuridae; genus Panulirus; species Panulirus ornatus. Next base: position 5,861,477 of record NC_092228.1, read on the forward strand.
CCCCCCCCCCCCGGTATATCTTGTGAATCCTATAAATTGCGGAACTGAGCCTTTTAAAATCTAGGTCATTCAGGATAAGCGGGGAACCAGGTCAGTGCGACGCGAGGAATACAGCCCTCGGGGTAGGGGAGCGGAAGGTCGAGTGTGGCCTGCTCTGGAGGTCGAGGGATGAGTCCCGCGTGCCTTCGACCTGGGCACAGAGAGAGAGAGAGAGAGAGAGAGAGAGAGAGAGAGAGAGAGAGAGAGAGAGAGAGAGAGAGAGACTGGAGCTTGTTCCAGCACAATGGTAGTGTTTGTTTTATTCTGTGCGGATATTAATAGACAGATTGATCGGTCGGTCGGTCGGCCTACGCTCACGGTGACGGGTCATCCGCCCCCCAGGCTGTAATTTCCTTTTTCTCATCCACGCCGGAAGTTGATGGGTCACCCGCAATTACTTGTGAAAGTTTATGTGATAATATCAGACGAGACCAACTCACCTTTGTATTACATACATACTTGCGCGCGTGCGCACACAACGACACACACACACACACACACACACACACACACACACACACACACACACACACACTATATATATATATATATATATATATATATATATATATATATATATATATATATATATATAGGTGTTACAGGACTTAAGCTGCTCGAGGTTACACTGCGAGTAAAAAGTCACCTCTAGCGAGGCTGTATCATTGGGAGTTCAGTCTCGTCAGGGAACTTCTCATGCGAAAGGAGTTTACACTTCCCTGCTTCTGGAAGTAGCGCAGCCTTGGGGCTGCAGAAGCCATTTGGGCTTAGGTGACACCAGGATTCTTGAGTATCTTGAGTACCTGGTGGTATAGAGTACATGGTACCAGGTATGGAGGAAGGTGGTCCCTGTACTGTTAGGTCAGCGGTAGGCTGAAAGTTAAAAGTAGGGCGGATGGGACAGGTAAGGCTCCTGCCCACACCACACCACACCACACCCACCCTCTAAACCTCCGCGTAGCCCCGTTTTCTTACCTGGACAGTTGTCGCCCGACGGACGACGTCGATGACAAAGGAACAGCTTCGCCTCGAGTCGAGTGGGTGGTGGATACCGAGAAATCCCTCCTGGTCGGAAGGCAAGCTGGGGAAACTGGATTCGGGCGAGAGATGAGGAGTACTGGCAGCGATGCGTGATGATGGGGCGGGCGCTGTTAACAGCTACTCTCAGGAGATGGACGCTGGGCAGCCGTATATCTAAGACACAGCTGCCTACTTGGCTTGCTTTGTTTGGGTCAGGAAACGGAGGACATTTTTACGATTTCGTGGAGGGTTTATCCTGCCGGATGTTGGAAGTAGCTAGGCCGCGCTTTTGGCATCGTCTTCAGCATCTTTCCTATGCCTATGCTGTCTTTGTCTATAAAAGTGGGTCATCTATAAGGCTTGACTTGTGTTTTCCTTGTTATTTTAAACGGCTCGAAAATAACTGTACTAGCAGCAAAGCTTAGGAAGTAGCGTTGGAGTTATTTCTCCGTTGTGCGTGACCCTGTATTGTCCTTTAAATGTCCCAGCACACCAGAGTCGGTAGGTAGAAGTAGGCCACTGGGACGTCGGGGGGAGTTGGGGGAAGAGGGAGTGAAGGGATTGGTTTAGATTGGGGTAGTTGGTCTTTAAGGTACAAGTAGGGATTACTTTTGTGGCCACCAGTTCCCTCTCACGCGGAAGTTAGTCCCTCGCTGTTTCTTTTAGATTTTTGGAAATTTGTTTGTCTTCGTTGGCCTCAATACCTGAGGTATTAATCATTTTTACGTTTATGTATAGTTCTTGGCCTCATTGTGGCCGGTGTCACAAGCGATCAATACTGTGAGCAAGAGAAAGTTGTAGCTCTGGGTATAGAAAGGAGTTTTGTCCCCGCTTTCTCCGCGACCATACTCATTATTCTTGTGGAACCTGCGCCCTTTCTCATCCCGTAGTCCCCCTGCCCTGCCAGGAGGAAGGCCGCCTCTTGTATTGGCTTGGCCTCCATTAAGTCCCTCTTGCGCTTCTTGTAGGGAGGGCGGGGCATCTTTCCTATTTGGCTTGCCCGTCTTTAATTCGAATTGACCATCATTAACACAAAGTACCTCTTCCCTGCCAGGAGGCGGGCTAAACCCTCTGGTATTGCCTAGGACATCATTATTGCCAAGTGCAACCTTCGGTCCAGTGTTCTGGTATCAGTGCGAACAGTTCATAGAGTTAACTAGCTACGACAGCTTCTCGTAATCTCAAAAAGCTAGCGTCAACGAGCGCAAAGAGTAATAACAGGTTAGTCAACAAAATCGTTTGTATAGACATTTAATTAAAATCCAAGGTAGAGTGAAAATATGAATTAGAAATCATTTGCATCATCAGGCAACGATGAGGGAGCCACTTTAAAAACGTCTAAATAACACAGAAAATGGACTGCGAGTCGTCATTAATGTACCACCAAGCTGTGGTCTTCCAATCACCGTAAATAGAAGCAACACAGAAACGATACTTCGGGTGGGGGAAGGAAAGCGAAATATAACTGCGTCTTGTTCCAGTTGCCTACCTGACACTGTTTACAGGCAGTATAAAAACACGGGTATCTGTTACAAATTGACAAGTATATTTACTGAGGACGACTCATCGTTGAAGCATCCCACACAGCTGGGCGCACGACTCTGCAATACGGAGAGAACATGACGTGAGATTTAAGATACGTGTGCTTATTAGCAAACAGCGGTTCGTTCTAGTTGTGTGTGTGTGTGGAGAGAGAGAGAGAGAGAGAGAGAGAGAGAGAGAGAGAGAGAGAGAGAGAGAGAGAGAGAGAGAGAGAGAGAGAGAGCGAGAGAGAGAGAGTGATGTGTTGTAATTTTGTGAGTTTGGGAAAATTTCGATATTTGGTTGTACAGCAACAACGAAATTGACAGGTTGTTACATTCTCATATACGAGGTTCTCTCTGCCCAGAGTTCGACTCCGGTGGATAGCTTAGATATTCTCCTTTCTTGAAAAAAAAAAAAAATCTGCTGACTACACCTCCATTTCCTGGTTCATGGGGGAGAGGGTATGAGGAAGACGGGGTGGGGGGGTGTTAGGGTGGAGGAGGCCGCGGACTCGGACAAAGAGCTCAGTTATAGGCGGCAGTAGGCTTGCTGGCTGTCTCTCCCTCCCTCCCTCTCTCTCCGTCCTGTGACCTGCCCCAGTTTGTCGGGAAGACCCAGCAAGGCATATGTCATGACACCCGCTGTTAAATCATCATCCCCTCCCCCTTCCATCACCACCATTCCTCTCGTTACCACTGCCTTTACTCCCTCTCGCTCTAATGTTATGAATCTCAGAGTGACTCATTAGCTTCTCACGGCAGCGGTGAGGGTGGGGGAGGAGGGGTGTCTGTCTGGGTGTGTGTGGGAATAGCAGCGCTTCCCAGGTAATGGATAAGGGGTATGATGGGGCTGGTCATTTTGGTACACTCCCTCCAGGGGGCACAGCCTGGAAGGGGGTGGTGTCTCGCGTGGGTCTGGTCGTAAATATCCTCACTACCCTTGTGGTCTGTTTGCGGTCTCACAGGTTTAACCTACTTTTTAAAAAAAAACAGAATTTTGATCTATAACGTTTAACAGTTACAACTCAATATGTGGCCCTTATTTTTTGTTACCATTCTTCCTACCGTCATCATAAGTTTTTTGTCATTTATAGCCCCTTTTAAGAGTTCCTCTCTGTTACTTCATGAAATATATCATCGGAGTCATACAACAAAAGCAGAGAAAAAGTACAACGAATATATTAAAGGGAGGCTTGGAGGTGTATATAGAACGTTCGAGAAGAGCGGGGGTTTATGAGGAAACCCATGGGGGAAGAAATTTGGTGTTCTATGTAAAATAGGATAAGGTAGAAGGGTGTAAGACAATTCAGGGTGAAGTAGAGAGGGTGCGAGGTAAGCCAGGGTGAGTGAGGTAGCGAGCAACGAGGAAGTGAGTTGTAAGGCGAGCTCCGCCACCTGCCTGGCCGCGTGGGCGACGGACCACTACTAGGTGTCGCTACCGTCTCCAATACCAAAACAATATTTCATCCTCATGGGACACACCAAGTACGGCTGTTTCCCCTGCCATGGGTGATACTTACCTCCTGCCAGCATATGCATGTGGTGTTGCACAGAGGAGGGTGGAAGAGGTGGAAAAATAATAATAAAGAGAAGCGGGTGTGTATGGCTCTCCCTCCCCTCGGCTGTGTGCGAGGGAGGAGGTGGGTGGGTGGCTGTCTTAACCTTGAACCGGTGCGTTGACATGCTACCCCTCTCTCTTCCCTTCAACACTCCTCTTCACCCCTCTTGCACAATGGTAAATCCTTCTTATGTAATTGCACACAGCTTTACGCTGTTCTACTTTACGAACACATCGAGACGAAAAGCATTGTTTTCCTCCCAGACTCTACCAGTTGCATGGCATTACAACTCAATACGTAAAACTAAACTTCCCGATTAAAAAAGTAATTATTTTAAGGTTCACATTACGTTGTTGTACAACAGAGGAAGGTGACATACGCGAGGTCGATCGATAAAGTCCCCCCTTCTCCTCCCCCCTTTCTTCGGTTGTATAAGGAAACTCGGGCGCTCAAAATAAGCTCCTGAGTACAAATATAAACACCCTAGCATACTCAGCTCGGTTCGTTTATTTATATGACGGATTCCATGTTAGACTCACTTTTAAAAAAGTTTAAAAACACACTTGGCATTTAGCTCGCAGTTTCTCAGATCGTAATCCTCGGTATCTCTCGCAGCAAATAAGTTGGGTAAATTGATCCTTCACTTGTATAATATTATCTGGTGCGTGGAAGCGAGCGTGCCAAGGCTAGGTAGTCAGGTAGGGCGAGGGATTGGCGCCAACATTACGCTTCCGGTTGGGGCGCCTCCCCTGGCACTGGCGACAGAAAACGGGAGCCTAGTAAACAAACCATCGCATGCCAGAGGTACGCTGCGGTTTGTTCACTGGATTTTTTTTTTTTTTTGTTCCCCATACTGTGAATTTCTTTGTTCGTACGATGTGGCTTGTGTTGATTTCAGTGGAAAGAAGATGCATATACCAGTATATCTAAAAACCGTGTTTAAACCTTTGTTAATATTAGCGCGCACTTATAGCTTTCATTGACATTCCTTACACATTCAAGGTTACCTAATTCTTTTTTTTTTTTAAACCCTTGACTTAAAAAGTTTTACAGTACCTTAGACATATTTAAGAACCTAGAGTCTGTCAGGGCGCGCGCATGCTTCGTAGCCTGATATGGTAGTGTTGGAGCTAAATGCTATGTTCAGCGTTCGCATGTGTTGGCCAGTCTAGGAACTTGGGTGAGGTCGTTATGATAATAATAATAATGACAATAAAACGAATCACTGGCTTCTCGGAGAATTCTTTTGCTAATAAAGATTTTCCGGGTTGAGACAAGAGGTATGCTTTGTATTGGAGGTATGAGGTAAGTGTGCCAGAGTGAGTCAGAGTCATCACTGGTAAGTTAGGCACATTGCCAAGTGCCAGGTGGGTAAGTCAGCCACGGCACACCAGGTAGTCCGGTGGCTCCTTGGCACTCGAGACCCCCGGCCGCCTTGCCTCCCTGATTTTGTGATGGTCTCTTTCATCTTGTAGTCTTTGCACACATTCCCGTCACTCACGCTAGCGTTGACAGGCACGGAATGGTATCATCAGGGTTGTGTCCACGACGATGCGGTGGTGCGTCACGGGAGGCGGCGTCCGCTGGCGGTATTGGAAGACAGGAAACAGGTGTGCCATGCCGAGTTATTTTCACGTTCTTCTCACTCCTGCCGCCACCTCATAGCTTGGGCACGCCAACTGAACGCCATCCATGGGGTTTTTACAACCGTTTTGGTCAACCGGAGGCGAAATATTAATCCCGTCCTCAAGCACGACCCTTGGGTGTGATGGCTTGGGTTAGGTCAGAGGTCAAACCATCACAGTAAAAGGGTTCTTTTAAAGGGTTATGGGTTACTACTGCTCGTGGTTAGGTGGTGTTCATCCTCATGGGGACGTCAGGTGTAGAGAGTGGTAACCCTTTCACTTTTCCCGGTGCTGTATTTCACATTATCTAAGTCCGACAGCTTTCTCAGAGTTGTAAATCCCCGTTGTGACTACTTTTCGCTTACCTTGACATAATCCATCGGTTGTTGACCGCCATCGTTCACCTCGGGGGCTCTCTCCATTCTGTTTATGAGCGTCATAAATAGAACAGCTGGTGTGGAAACGCGCGCTGATTTCAGGTAGCGGGTCGGTCCTAGTTCTCATTTTGTTTTTTACTCCTCCTCCTCCTCCTCCTCCTCCTCCTCCCCGGCATATCTCAGTAACGCAGGCTCATACGCGCAGGGCCTGGCGGGTGCAGCTTTGGTCCGACATTGTGCGTAAATTTTCTTGGCTTGCGCTTTGTCTCAGAGTATTCTGACGAGGGTCGGTGAATGCATTTGTTCATACCCAACAACTTTAGGGGGAGGACACTCGTCGGTCGGTTTAGTCATGGCTGCTAAACCGAAATGTGTGTGTCTCTGGTTGATGGATTTCGGGTGTAATGAGACGTCGCAGTGTGGATTATAATGGTCGAGGGAATTTTCCGAAGTGGACGAGTTGGGAGCCGTGAGCCGGAAGCTTGGTGGCAAGTTCCACCGCCGCCTCCCCCCCTCTTCCCATCCACCCTCTTCCTCCCACTGCTGTGTCAGGTGAGGCTGCAGCGACGACGTCATCACACTGGGTAGGAGGAGGTTGAAGTCGCAAGGGGCTGGAAGGAAGGACCTGAACACAGCTGCACAGCAGAGGGTCCGACACCCAAGCAGACAACTCCTCCCCCCCTCCCCCCTCAAGCCACACCCTGCTGTAGCTTCTTGACTCAGCCAGGACTTCAGGACAGCCATCCACTTAACACACACACACACACACACGCGTAACATACATAATGTAAGACCGACACAGTTCCCGCACAACAGATCGTGTACACAGGCATGAAGGAAGTAATAATCATTCGGTTTATACGTACACACTTCGCATCTGCACTCTTTAAGTTTGAGTTACAAAGGTTTATACAGAGTGCGTGGGGCAGAACACACACACACACACACACACACACACACACACACACACACACACACACACACACGGGCACCTATAATAAAGAAGTAGTTCACTAGCCGTCCATACGGGACACAAGAGAGTAACGTTGAAGGCCATGCCTCTTGACAACTTTCAGGAAGCTGCGTTTCATTTAGGTCAGCGGAAAGTTTTAGGGTTTTCGTGTCTACTCTCATGATTTTTCTTTCTTTTTTCTTCGGGCTTAGGCTGAGCATTATGTTCCCTCGGCTGTCTTGGGTATCACACTCCTTTTAACAGTTGTGAAAAAAGAATGATAATCGTCTCTTTATTTAACTCCTAAAAAAAAAAAAAACAACTCGAGAGTTTCTGTGTACGTTTTAATGCAGCGGGATACTTCATATTCCACCCCCCCCCCCCCCTCTTCCCAGCTGGGCTGACTGACTACCGCAAAGAATCCCCGTATGACGTCAGAATGCGGGAGCCAATGGGGGATGCGGCCTCGGGTTGTGCCAGAGAGAGGGAAAGTTGCCACCACTCCCGCCCTTTTCTCCCGGGTTCTTTTTAAATCATGCGGAAATGGCGCGTTTCCTGTCTGTGACTGCGCATGGTGTTTGTGTCAAGTTGTGACAGCCGCTGACGGCGGGGTGGAGTGTACCTTACCGTACGAGCAGACCTGCATTAAGCTGTGTTTATGTGTGCGTGTGTGTGTGTGTGTGTGTGTGTGTGGTGCTGATGCCTTTGAGCCTGCAGTACCATGTGTCGCCCGACGACCGCCGCGGGTGGGGATTCCAAGCAGTTGAGTAATGCACCTACAAGACAAGAGACACTAAGGGATGGGTGGTGTGGCACCACCGGGCGTAAACAGTTGATTTTGTTACGCCGACGCCCGACCCTGGTCAACGGTACGGTTATAAGCGTTATTTAAATTGGCGTAAGCGACGTCTGAAGAGGGCCACCAGTTACGTCAGGGGCTCGCGTATAAATCTCTTTTTACGACGGTGGGGGTGGTACATCATGCAGGGACTTGAGTACTTACGCTGGTTCGTAAGAGGTTGATGTATCCCCGCGGATGTAAGGGGTAGGGGATGATTAATGTCACTTAAGTAGAGCGAAAACGGGGGATTGGTATAGAGGAAATCTGGAAGCTAACCTGTCATTCCACCCAGATGGGGTTAAGGAGAAGGTGAGTACACACACACACACACACACACACACACACACACACACACACACACACACAGTCCCTCATTCCTTGTCGATGACGTCCCATCCAGCGCTGTGACCCTAAACCGCTCTGAATCCCCCCACCCCTCCCCACACCTCGTGTTTCCAGGGCATGAGTTGCATTACGGATAATGGCAGGCTTGTTAGTGAACTTGAGGTAAAACCAAGAGTGAACAGGAGGAGTGTGTTTGGTGGGGTGGGGGAGGAGGGGGGGGGGATGTGTGGGAGTGTTTGGTGGGGTGGGGGGATGTGTGGCGGCGGAGGTTGCTCAAGCGGCCGGCGCCCGCCTCCCTCCAGCCAAGCCAGCCACTTTCGCCTGACCTACTGGCACACTTTAGCACCACCGCGGGTGCCGATCACTCTTTTTTCCTCGCACATTATTTTGCCTCGCTCATGGCTCCTGTTTCTATCTCGTGTTTCTGTACACACGTATTTCCGTAGGCCGGTGACAACTTAACGCATATATATATATATATATATATATATATATATATATATATATATATATATATATATATATATATATATATTTCATGTATATCGAATGACGTATTTAGAATTTGTATACACTCACATATAACTCAGATGGGTGTAGTAGGATTAGGACACACACACACACACACACACTAATATTGTGTAGTTGCGGTTCCGTCGCTGGAGTCTGCCTCCCCCCCCCCCTCTCCCTCAGCCTAACCACTCGTGTTGCAAGTCAAGGTGAAGAGGCTAATGTCGCCACCCGAACTACCGCAGACACGCTGTGTTAGTTGGCCGCCTGACACCGACCATCAGCACACGGCCCTGCTGGTATTAAATACCCTCACTAGTTTGAGGGGGGGAGGGGGGGAAGAGGAAGATATAATCGAAGTAGGAAAGACAGTAATTCCAGGTAGAGTCCGGAGGAGGAGGAGGAGGAACTGCCGTTGCTGCTGTAGCCCTCCACCTCCAGTTGAGATAAAAAGTGAAAGCGGTTCTCGGATACAATGACGTTCGCAGATACCCCCGGCGTGGGCCCGTCACGTGACCCGAAGTGCCCACACGTCCGGGTTTGGGTTGGAAGGTCGCGACCAGATTGGTCAAGCACCATCATCATGCATGTGTGTGTGTGTGTGTGTGTGTAAATGCGTGTGTGTGAGTGTGTGCGCGCGCGCCTGGATGCGTACGTATCCGCTTAAGTAAGTAAACATGTCGAGTTGGTTAATGGTGGGAAGTGCATACAGGTAGGTAGGTTGAGGGCAGCGCGCGAGCCGAAGGTGGTTGGTTGATTGGCCAACATAAGCGGTGGCGGCGGTTCAGTTATTGGGATATTTAGCACACACACACACACACACACACACACACACACGCACCGCCGCTACCATTACCCCGAGGCCTCCTCCATCGCAAGCTACTATTACCAAGTTTTTTTTTCTTTTCCTTCGGGGGAGAGAGAGAGAGAGAGAGTTTTTCCAAGAAACGAACCAAATCACAGTAGGAAAGTCTAGTACAGACTGCGGTAGTTTAGGCAAAAAAAAAAAAAAGACACTTGAAACTTGCATCATTAAGTATGGTGGACACCCCGACTGTGGGTGTGCACATTTAGCAACAAGCGCTTGGGCGCATGACTGTGGCTGGGGCCGGAACTGCGAGGCTGTGCATGGGTTTACGAGCGTTTCGTGAGACCGGGGAAATCCTCGTAATTGCCGCCAAGCAGCTCTTGAGAAAGCCGGAAGGGGTGGGGTGGTGGATGGGTTGGGGATGATGCTGCTTGCTGCCGTGGCTCAGTGTGTCAATATCTTCGCTGTTACTCTGACATAAAAAAAAGTTCTCCTCTCATATATTGTGTTCCTAAGTCTGCGAAGATTATTATGAAGTGATATTTGGAGTCCTTTCCCGTGGTTGGCATTATTTTTATTGTTATTAATGGTCCGTGTGTACTGTGCTTTTTTTTTTTTGGGGGGGTTTAAATAGCCGTGACCCATATGTCTTTTTCTCTTTTCAAGCTTCTGCGACCTGGTTCATTCCCTCCTCCCTCCCCTTCCTCCCTTGGCAATTGTGTGGATCAGCTCTGCCGGGCGCCGTCTTACACCTTCTGACACTGACCACACAATGCTTGCTGGAAAGGCGGCCCCCCCCCCCCCCCCCCGCTTGAATTGTATTTCATACTGACTCCCACAACACTTTTCTCGATGTCGCGTCCTATCTCCGGGAAATTTGAGGTCAGGATTGGTGGTGGCGGCGGCGGTGTTTCGCTGGCAGCGCGTGGAACATTTATCCACAGATGTGTTTGGGACCTGCTTGTTCCTGGGACACAAGTATTGCGAATATGGTAAACGAGAAAGTATATATATATATATATATATATATATATATATATATATATATATATATATATATATATATATATTCAGGTTGTGTGAGCGTAAGTCGACACCGAACAAGAGGATATACGAATTGGTAAAGTTGCCAGCGAGCGAGATTTGTGACAAGTCAGGTGTTTGTCATGCTGTTGCCCGTCCAGATCCAGCTGCTTATTTCCTCTCCGTTCTGTAACTGGTTCGTGTTACGTGCGGCACTTGTGACAGTGGCGTAACGCGTCACGGACGCCGCGGAGGGAGGAGTAGGTAGGTATTGTCGCAACTGCCCCAGGCACTGCCATCTCCCCCTCCCACACACACACATTAGACTTGACATAAGCCACTGCTACTGCGCCGAGTTGGGGGGGGGGGGAGAACACGGGCGCTGCGGGTGGAAATGCGTTCGAAATCGAAAGACGGACCCCCAGCAACCTCTCGTCTGGCTTCTGTGAAGGTAATGGGAAGAACCCTCCTTCCCTCTCCCCCTCTCCGGTTGAGGCCGAACTACGGGCAGACACAGTCGTAAACACTGTGGCTACGAACTTAAATCATGTATTTGGTCAGTCCGTTCGTGAGAATCACTGAAGAGGTCAGACGGGCTCGATTCTAGTTCCTGTGTTTGGGGGGGTGAGTGAGGGGGGGAGGGGGAAGTCCCGGCCGTCAACACATCGGATGGAGGTCAGCATTTCTCAGGGGTGTTGAACAGGTATAATAATGATTATAATAATATTTTACAATACATCTGGGAAAGCCAAAGCGGTTCAGTCTCCGTGTTTCCATCTAACGTGCTTAAACGTGGAAGGCGCAAATACGACGTGTGTCGCTTGTCGATACACACCAGAAATACGAGTAAATAAATAAGGGCGGGGGACTAGGAACCAGGAGCTCCTCCCTGAGAAGAGCTGAGGGGGTCCCCTCCCCCTTACCCCCCCCCTTAGAAGGACTGGGTTTGGGAGGGAGGGAGGGAGTGAGGAGGAGGGGGGAGACGGCCTTGTCTTGGGTTGCGTACTGCTGGTGAAAGTAACTTGCTACCACCGTCACTAAGGTAATAAGGTTACTCACACGTGTACGGCCCGCACACGACTGTGTATGTGCGCCCACACCCATCAGTGTGTGCACATTGTTACTTCCTACATATACATATTTATGAGCCCACGGGTATATATTGTTTTATTCGACCTTTGTTATATATATATATATATATATATATATATATATATATATATATATATATATATATATATATATATATATGTATGTATATATGTATATATTCCTCCGTCGCTTAGATCCACGGGGATGTGAACCCTTGCCGTACTCTTGCACAAGTCCTTTGTGGAAGTGGGTGTGTATCCCTTCTGGATTTTTCCATATGTGCGGTCATTACATGTTACGGGTTCGGGGAGTTGTTCGGGTGGTATTGTGCTACAGCGTAACGTAACGTCAGGCAGCGTGTGTGTGTGTGTGTGTGTGTGTGTGTGTGTAAGGATGTCGCGTGAGTACAAGTAATATGCTGTAGTTCGTCTGGTTTTATCGCGAGTGTTTTATGCTGCAGCTTAAGAGTCGTATTTGATGGCATGGGTACTTAGTGTTGCGGAATACGGCCGTGTGTTGCATGACGCGCGTAGAGTTTTGCAGCGCACGGTCCTCGCGGGACATCTTGCGGCGAGTCGCGTGTACGTTGCGGCACGGTGTTTCGTACCGCGTGTTGTGTACTGGTGTTGCAGAAATGTCATGCGGTTTATCGGCAGTATTAGTGTTGCAGATACGATCGTGAAGCAACATAAGATTGTGTACATGAAAGAGTTGAAAGGGTGAGTGCCAGGATGATATATATATATATATATATATATATATATATATATATATATATATATATATATATATATATATATATATATGTGTGTGTGTGTGTGTGTGTGTGTGTGTGTGTGTGTGTGTGTGTGTAGCATGGTGGAGTGCTTGGTATGTGTCTTAACATGTACTTTTTTATGATGTAGGTGTATCGTAGTATACTCCGCCGTATTTATTTAGGCAGGTAGTAGGTGAGGAGGGTACATTCCTCATACAGTATGAGGTGCATTGTTGCACTGAGAGCCCGGGGCACCACAGTATGAACATTACATATAACCGAGTCCGACACAAGGTGAAAACAAACCCCATGTGTGTAGAATAACCTGATCAACTCCTCTCTAAATGCTGTATGCAAGAGGAACGTCAGTATTCACGACAGCAACCACCTCGACACACAGTGCAGTATATATAGAACACACATACACGAACATTCGCACGTGTGAAGGAAAAAAAAATATGTATCACTGCAGTAACACAGCAGAACCCTCGAGTTGCACCTGTGTTACTGCCTTGGTAACACCACCACCACCATCACCGCCGCTCAGTCAGCTTTTTACACAAGAATTATTATCCCTCCCACGGTTGAGAGCAAAAGTACGAGAAATGGCGACCCCCCCCCCCCCCCTCAGAAGAAAGACTTGGTCAAGAAGCTGTGCCAGTGGAGCGAGCTAGGGGCAAGGCGAACCCATTAGTCGGGGTGGGCGGTGAGCAGGGGGTGTTGTCTCTCGGCCTGGTAGCCTCTCAGGCGCCTGGGTCCACAAGCGTTACACACCGGCCTGCCTGACACCCCTCCCCCCCCAACCATCAGGGGGAGATCACGCAATGCTCTCCTGTCCAGGGCGGCGCCTGCAAAGTTGCATGTGTGGTGTTGTGTCACGAGGAAGTGTGATTTGAGAGACACCCACCTGTCGCCATGCATCTTTCTCCTACGTGAGAGGCGCGATGTGAACTCTTTACCTCCAGCCACGCTTAATATTTTATCCTCTTGAGCAAGATGGTACGACCGTCGATGAAAGCACGACCCGTCGTCGTTGTTGATGGCCCGACCTCTGACCTGACTCTTTAAAGAGTCAGTTCAGATACCGTGCCATCTTTTCAAAGGGCCATATCGTTGGGTAACAATAAAATCGTTCCTTCCAGTAAGCGGAGAACGATAAAGGTTTGACGCACATGTCCCAATGGTACAAGACTCAGACGTCATCTGACGCACACAAAAATCAATCTGGCTGTACGGTTCAGTAGCTGCAGGATGAATTAACAGTCTTTTATCGCTTACAACACTTCCGGCAAGAGAACTTGACACGTTCACAGTCGTGGCACTGATAGGTACAAAGTAAGGCCTTCCGGCCTTCTTTATCAATTTCGTGGTTCCATCAGGTCCTGTGTATAGCTATATGTCATCGTCCCGAGTATAGTTGTATGTCCCATGATCTCACCATGAGTCACGCTGATGTTAATCAATGCCTGTGGGTGGAAAGCCATTCGAAACTGGTACCCTTTAATGCAGGCACCACACCATATTATAGATGGGGATCCCCTCTATAGTGAGATTTTTTGGGGGGAATTTGGACTCGAATCCACGTGCCTCCTTTAACCCCACAGCAGCAGAAGACAGCTGAGCCCCTTGTGTCGCAATAGAAGTGTGTTGGTGTCCCAAATACTGGGTGCCAGGCGGAGGTGTTTCTTCTCCAGGGTATTTTCATAATGAGAAGAAGAGCGCAATAATAACGTGACTGTGTTCAATTTTTTTTTTTTAAGTGATGACCGATAGTTACGGAATGGTACCAGAAGTTCACTAGACGGTTTGTTCTGTTGTGTTCTTACACCCGTCAACCCACCTCAACCCCCCACACTAGAGACGAGGGTATAAATATAAACCCTTGGGTATGGTGGCCTAGCTTTTTGACCCGACCTTGAAGTGCTAGGGCAAACGCTTGGCCGTCGCGCGGTAAAGCTCCAACCGCCATGTATTGAAGGGGTTAAGGACGCCGTTCTTCCAATCCAGGGGTGATGCTGTGAATTAGAAGGGGTGACCCGCATGTGTGGCGACACGGACTAGCGTGTCGTGTGGTTGGTATGACTGTGTTCACAATTGGTGAGGAGCGACGCGTGACCTGCTTTTCTTGAGGGGGGGAACAGGCGGCGGCTGGGTTAAGCAACTACGTCACCGGCTGGAGGAAGTACCAGTGCTACGTCAGGGGACGACGGAGCGAGAGAGGCAGCAGGGAGGCGTTACAAAGGACTGACTCGCTTGTATTTCTGTAGGTCGCGAGAGAAGCCGTGTTTTCTGTGTGTTGTGTAACAGTGCTGGCGAGGAGTACGTTACCCACGGTGGTGGTGGTGTGGTGTTGTCTGGCAGAGAGAGAGAGAGAGCCACCGTGGTGGCCTCGACAGACAGTCGTCAATACCTCGCTATATCTCGGATGGTATGTTTTAAAACCACACAGAAAAAGAGTAATCGAGTTTAATGATTTCGTAACCCAACCTCGTCATTCACCGTGCGAAACAGGTGTCTATCGACATGACGAGCTGTGTTATATATATTGGCTCTACCCTCGTGGCAAAACCCGGTGGTAAGTCCCCGTATGTCTCCATCTCTAGAATGACCTCCCTTACTGCTCCCCCTCCCCCACCTCCCCCCCCCCCCCACTAATCCCATTTCCTCAACACTTCCTTCTACCATGTGGCCTTCACCAGGGGTAACGCCACCACAGCTCGTGTTTGATAAGTCTTCGTCTGGTTTCAGTGTGGTTGGTGCGTTATGCCAGCACCCGCCTCCCACCACGGCCGCCCCCGCTCACTCTAGGCATACACACACACACACACACACACACACACACACACACACAGGGAGGTGACAGGTTTACTCACAACCCAGTGAAAGACTTGCACTCTTTTCGTTTGTACACAAACACAATGGCGAAACTGTATCCCTTCAACACACACACACTGGCAGGGAAAGTGTACACACTTCTCGCTGACTCTCAAAGCTGGCATAATACTTTCTCTCGCACATCAACACTCACACTTTAATTCGAGCAGCGCTCAGAACTTGATTGTAACTTAAGAGTCATTATCGGGGATGTTTTGATTATGTCATCCATATCTTATCACGAATAGAAATTGTCTGTCATCTTATCTTATGGGTTTGTGTTGAGGTAAAGGTCAAGATATTGCGTGGCATTGGACTGTCCCAACATTGCTTTGATTACAGTGATAGTGAGCACAGCTCCTTAATATTGATTGATTTCAGATCGTTTTGATATAATTTTTATTAAATAATTTGTTTCATAATATCGTCACCTCAACTCGGATAATCATCTGCGGTAAGGTCATATCATCGCCGTGTTTTTGTTTGTTGGTTGTGTGTTCGTCAGCCTGTCTCCTGTAATAAAGCCTCGGTTTTGTGTGGTTAGGTTTCGGCGTAATCGCATCGCTCACAAGGAGGGGTTTCCGTAAGTTAGTTTGGGCAACTTTACTGCGGTGACGACTCAGCCAATGTCAGGATGTGAGTGGACGGAGTCCAGTGGGCTATCTAGAACCGAGACTTGACGGGATAAAGGACGCTGAAAGTTGGCAGTAATTTTAAGGGCGCCATGGTGACGTCTCATCCTTGTTACAACGAACTGTCGGGGACTGAAGACGAATTGAACGGTGTGATAACGAACCCACGCATACCAGTAATTAGCGGGGTTCGAGAGGAAATAGGGGCGAGACGAGCTAACGGAGTTGGGTTGACTTTAACGGGGTGGGGAGGTTGTAGCGGGGTCCGGTATCTGGGTCTAGTTCAGGGCGACCCACTTTCCTTACATTCACTCTCCCTCTCCCCACACGCATACACGCACGCACACACGCCTCCACACCATGTACACACACACACACGGACACACATATACACTGTATACACATTAGGGGCGGATACCGTTGTGGCTTTTGGTAAACAAGAACTCCCAAAGTCCAGGTACAGAATGCTCATCCTTAAAAAGTATACTTCAAGTAATGAAATATAAACCCTATCAAATATATATATATATATATATATATATATATATATATATATATATATATATATATATATATATATATATATACATACGTCCAACCTTGAATTATACGTGAACTACTCTAAAACTTACAACAAATACATTGTTGTACCCGCTCACACACACTCTCTCTCACACACACACACACACACACCTGAAACATACAGACAGGCCCTCAATTATGTACACACGTTATGTTGAAATATACACATCACATCCGGAAGCAGACTTGAACGTGCCAAAGATACAACTCGCCTTCAGCTGGGTACAACAGTTACATAGCTCGCCATGAAAGTTTCAGGTAGACCGCCACGCTTGGCATTTATCAATCACTGTGGCTTGCATTATTTTTTGTTGTTGTTGTTCAGCTGAACTGAAGGAGGCAGAGCCATCGTCTTCTTGAACGCCTGCCTGCCGCTGGCGCAGTCGTGTCAACAAAAAGAACTTGTGGTCTGCTGACGAGTGGTGTAAAGGGCATTGGGCTGGTAGTCGCTTAAAAAAACTGGGACAGGGGAAGAAGAATGGTGGAACTGAGGCACTGGACAAGAAAAGAAGGAAGTGGAACAATAATGATAAAAAACTGGAGGAAGAGAAGAAGCCAAGGCTTTTGGGAGATGCAAACCTTCCGGGCCCCGTATCTCCCCCCAGCCCACCCACCCTCACACCAGCTGTGTTTTAGCCTTGGCTGGCCTCCCCGCCCCCCGACACCCCCGCTCCAACATCCTTGGGCGAGGTCACTCCCGACCATACCAGGTCACGGGTTGACCCAGCTAGGGGTCGGCCGGCGGGGTGATACTTCCTCTCCAACCGTACTATTGACTTTAAACACTTAGTGATATATACAAACGACTGTTAATGGTCTTGTAACCTAAATAATTATGCCGATATCTTGTAGATTGCGTATAGCCATGCCTCCGTACAGCCACTAACGGACGCATTACGTAATTACCAAAGTAGATGATCACTAGCTGAGGTGTTCATAAACATATTCACTGCTCTTAGGGTACGTTTATTGATTGGGTGGACTAAGATGACAGTATATACGTATTATCGAGGTGTAGACACACTGCCTGATACAGAGGCACAGCGCTATTTGTAAGCCACCAAGTTTGGCTGGCACTAAATCAAGGTATAGTCATGTATCATACAGTGTTTCGTTGCATTGTTGTTCAGACCACGCGACACTGGTCTGGTGTTTGTTCAGACCATACCATAATGCTTTGGTGTTTGTTCAGGCCACAGAACACTGGTCTTGCGTACATCCAAGCCTGTACAGTTATTTCTAGACACATTAATACATGTGCCTGGCGACACAACACTGCATATGTTCGTCACAATACTCTGGTAGCATGTGTTCGTACAGTACACTGGCTGTATGCCATTGTAAGGTCACACAGATATAATTTGTGTACACTTCCGGGCACACACCTCGTATAATTTTACACATCTGGCCACACCATTGGTATGATTTTACACATCTTGTCCACCGCTGGTACAGTTTTCCTTACATCGCCATACCACAGGTATTAACGTGTAAAGTTGAAAATTATCAAACTTTAGCACGTCTATTCATTTAACCACATCTTTTTTTTTTCATTATCTTTTACAAATGTGGCCACACCTACACCCACCCTGCTTATTCATATCTGTATACACACTCGATCATTCCTGTCCCAGACACTTACACTGGCCTGCAGACATACTTGTATATATATACCTTTTTTTACGTATCATGGTATCCTAAGAGAGTGTAATCTCAGGTTTCCTCTCCCGAGGCGACACACGTGTTATCTGCCGGCGATAAGCGATGAGCTACGTCCAGGGGAACGTAAATTATTGATTGTGTTATCACTCTGGGTCAGACGGGTTACCTCACGTATTTACATAAAATTCATATCAGTCTGGGTGTCTCTCCCGTGAGACTTTGGCCCATCATCTTGTGGTTACACCAGTCATTAAAATCTCATGTGAACCATCTCAATAGACGTCGTGCCGACAGTAGAATCGCCTGTGGCAAAATAGGGGATGCAACTGCACGGTTGGCTTGCTAATATGTGGGGTCTTTCACACTCCAAGGACAAGGATAGATCTCATCCGTCGAAATTTTACTCGTATCTGATTAGATTTTGTAGCACCGTATATCTCAACTCTCATAATTCTTTTAATTATCATTATATATCATTTTTTTTATCAGTTTTGGTTAGAATAAATGTTAGTTTTAGGAATCGCTTTGAAGCCGTTATCATGTATTTCAACTTTTATGTTTCCTCTTCCACAGTGGACAATGACGGCGGAAGAGTGGTGCCCCCTCACCACAGTGACTCACACCACCACCACCACCATCACCACCACCACCACCATCACGCTAACAGCGTGGGCAGATCGCGGGAGCAAATGCTGCAAGACCTGTTGTCGTCTGGCCAGCTAATGCCACACCTGCAAAACGCCAACCCCACCACCACCAACAGCAACAGCTCCAGCACCAACACCAACATGTACAACACCTATCCTCCCCACCCAGCTGCCCACGCTGGTCACCGGACGGCCTACTCTGCCTCCCAGCCCAACACTTCGGGTAAGTTGGAGTTACTCAGGTTCCTTCCTTGTTTTTTTTCCTCCTTCCCCATGCCAGCCTCGCTGTCTTGATTCTCCTGCTTTCCAAGGGTTCTCTTGCCTCCAGCTGCTGTCTTTCTTGTCTTGCCTTACAGTGCTCTGTCGACATACATCCCTGTGACGCCTTCAGTCTGACTGTAACACTTTCTTAGTTTCCGGTAGCACCCAACCCATTTCCCCACTGGTTTTTCATTTACCTGTTGAACCCTCATGACAATACAGTATCCCCTTCTGTTTTGCTCTTGAGTGACTTGTTCTTTGACTGAGACTCGCAGCATTACCTGGCTCTCGGCATAATAATCCCAGCAGGAAGTGGTAAGGAAAACAAAGCGTGACAAGGTCAGGACTTTCGACATGTCGTCATAACCATCTAGGAAGTATAACTCATGGCATAATATTTCAACTTGGCTAATGGGAGTAGCATTATTTTGAGTACCAGAATAAAGAATAAAATACCTTTGCGTCGCATTCCATGAAGACCACTTAAGATTAGGGTTCGTGAGTTCACCAGTAAACGGTTGAGTGACCACTGAAGACTGCATAAACGTTCGTGGCACAACATGCAAAGCCATTTTGCTCTTGGAGAGGGAATCACCCGGTTAGACGTGAAAAATGATTGGATTTATTTCCAAGTTGCTGGAGACTACGCCCTCAAGTAAGTTTGTAAAGGGATATGCTGTTTCCAGTTACGCTTGTTTGGAACCTTTTCTTTGCGTGAGCTTCAAGGAGAGAGGATCTTCGTGTGGAAGCTGCCCGGAAAGATGTTCTTCCTGTGTAAGCTTGCAGGAGAGGTGCTGTCCCCTTTGTAAGCTTCCGAGAGATACTCTATTCCAGGCTAACCTCCAGCAGAGTCTTTGTTCTTGTGTAAGCTTCCAGGAGAGTCTGTCCCTCTGCAAACTTGTTGGATGCTGGTCTTGTGTATCTTTCAGGAGTCCCTGTTCCCCTGTAAGTTTGCGGGATGCTATTCTTGTGTAGCTTCCAGAGGAGAGAGAGGTGTGTATTTTATCTTCCAGGAAAGACATCGTTCCCCGTATAAGTTACAGAGGAACAGTGTTTCAGGAAGGACAAGCTCCTCTAAGTAACATCTTAAAAACACGGGAACTGCTCCCGGGATCATTTTAGGATAAGCGAGTCCCCTGCTAACCGCGTGACAATTCTGGTTTCCGGGGCTCCGTGTTGGCTACTTTACCGGAATACCGACAAACACGGTTTACCTAATATGACCTCACTCTTCAGGTTGTGCCAGAAGTGCTCCGTCAGTATATATACACGTATTTTTTGTACATTTCCAAGTTACTCTTTCAACGGACAGTTGTTATTGTAGGTTTACCCGTAACGGAAAGGACAAGTTGCGTTAGGTTTCACCTCGGGGGGAAAAACAGGCCATGCAATACAAAACATGAATGTAGGATAAATTATTGACCATGCGGCAACTAAGGCCATGACGTCATAGAGCGGCCTGGATTGTCAAGGGTACGATTGTCTGGACCTGCTGGCGGTGTTGCTGCAGCTCACCTGCCTTGCAGTTTACTCTTAGTTTCTTTCTTGCTTTGCGGCGACTCGCACCGAAATAACGGTATTTGGAGAACCTTTATTTCCTGTGACCTAAGCACGTTTAATGGCGTTTAACCGACTTGTCTGGACAGCGCCGCCGGGAGGCGTGGGCGAAGCCGGGGCCAGGGATCTGAACGCGGCGCCGCCTGATCGCAAAGTTACCTATTGATCCACACGAAAATAGCGGCAGTTACGTCACTGGCGGCTTGTGACGCACTTTTTAAAGACGCGCGGAAGAGCTGAGACTGGAAGTGAAGGTTATGCGGGGGCGGCTCCAGCCCTCTGGTGACCGGGCCGCCGTTCCCGCTGGCACGGTCTGGACCCTGGAGGGTCCAACTGCCTCACGATGAGGGCCGAGGAACCCATGGTGAGTGAGGGTCGTGAAGACGTGGGATGGGTACATATGGGAAGGGCAGAGACACCACAGGACGCGATGGTCCGTGAGGGAAGGGCAGAGGCACCACAGGACCCGATGGTCCATGAGGTTACCTGCTGCAAGACAGTAGTACATGAGAAAGCCATATAACAATAAAGAACCTGATGGTCCATGACGAGGGTATATATGCAGGAGGACAGCAAGAGTATCCTACGCTCCTAACCCACATAGATGGAGAATGAGACAGTAAAGATAGAGGGTCGGAAAAAGGGGTGGAGACAAGCGAGAACGGGGTCATATGGGATGGAGGCTCTAGTAACGAAGGTAGTGTGTTCCTGGAATACAACAAGGATAAAATGAGATGACGAGGGATGACAGAACTGCTGGGGTTCTACATGTGGTATTGCATATGTATAACATATGACTTTTAAATCACCGGCAGTGTTATGACGACATATGCGCTCCTTTATTTAGATTTATGCCTTTCCACATTCAAGCAGCGAGACAGGGAGAGCTCATCATATTCGTACATTTTTTATACACTAGAGAGAGAGAGAGAGAGAGAGAGAGAGAGAGAGAGAGAGAGAGAGAGAGAGAGAGAGAGAGAGAGAGACTGAATTTGAGGACTTGTGGCGGAGCTCCCTGTCCTCGGCGCCGCGCCCCCAGTTCGTACCCTTTGTACCAAAAAGAGCGGCGACCATCCGGGAGCCGTAAACGACCGTGACCCCGCGGCTGAGATGAGCCTCTGTGCCCGCACTGCGACGAACCCCTCCCTCCTCCCCCAGGTCCCCTCCCCAACACCGCCGGCAGGCAGGCTAGCAGGAGGAGGTGGAGGAGGAACCACCCCTACCAGCCCTCCTCCCCCAACCACGAGGTCTTCTTCAACACCGCCACCCACTGTTAATTAACCTCGCTCCTATCATAAATCAAACCCAAGAAACTCCGGCGACACAAAACAAGATAGTATCAAAGCTTTATCTGTATAATTCCCCACTTTGTGTGTGTGTGTGTGTGTGTGTGTGTGTGTGTGTGTGTGTGTATTACAGACGTCAGCACATTGTTGATTGAGAGCGAAGGTTAGTTTCGAGCTATTAAAGTACTACTGCAAGTTTAGATTGGAGTGGGTGGCGTGAGAGGTTGGGTAGGTGAAGTGAGAGCAGAATGGGTGTGGGTGGAGTACGGGTGAGTGGAGAACATGATGGTGCAAGCATCACGGAGAGCCACCACCAGTGGTGAGAGTGACTCCCGAGGAGGCCGCCCGCCCGCCGACTCACTCACCGTGGGAGGAGGGAGAGAGACCAAACAGGGAAGACGTGGAGAGAAGGGACGAGGTATCTGGTATCATGGATAGGTCAAGTTTCGGATGGTATGCAAGTACACGCCTTAAGGACGAACGCCTCTCTCGTCTACTTGTAAGGCTGATGAATTATTCTGGTTCTCGCTGTTTTTCGTTCGGAAATAATAATCATGCAAACGTAAAGCCACTTCCCAGTAAAATAAATACTCCACATACGTATTTATTTATTTATTAAGTTACGCTGATTATTGTTCAGTTTTTTATATTATGGATAAACGTAGATGGAAACAGGCAATGTACATAAATTGTCAGCAACAGTTCAATGACCTCTCGAGCACGAGTCGACGATTCTTCGAGTATAATGACCCGGCCTTTTAATCTGATCACGTCACAGGCTAGGTCATCCTACCCAAGGGCTTTATCGTCGTGCTCTAGGGTATGGGAGGGATGGGGTTGAATTAATGATTACGCCAGGAGAGTACAGAGAGGGACTGAACCGTACACAGTTTGTGCAGTCATTAGGCAACATTAAATAGACTACAGTGCATGACGGGCGGTTAATGACAATATCCATGCACTTTAATTCCAGCGGCTTTCTGTTCGAATGGTTTTATCATTAAACGTCTAATGCAACGCTCGTTGGCTGCACTTTACATACTCGTGAAGTCATAGGCCTTGCCTTTTGCCTCGGTGGGAACAAAGTGCTGACCTATTGCAGCTGACCCCAGATGGCTAAAGGGTAACATTTGTCTTACCGATCAAGCCAGAAGGATCGATCTCTCGATGCTAAAGCATATCCGAGAAAGAGGAAAGTGTGCCATTTTGATAGATAGTCACACACACGTTACAGTGTGTTTCCAGTCTCCCGGATCTTTATGTTTCCTTAGTGACTGACCGCAGTTTGTTGACGTCTGAGCTGTTGGTAACTCGGGGCAACTGTACCTAAAGGTACTTAAAAGTACATATAAGCGATGGTAGCGATCGATCGATCACTTCGTCCGTAGCCACGACCAGACATTTGAGTGTGTTTATGACGCGTAGTGACTCTTGTAATCACTTTAGATGACCCTAAGTTCATATATATATATTTTTTTTTTTCGTGTCCGTTGGCCTCTTGGGGCTTATTATATAGGACGCCATATTACAGGGGACAGCCAGGGTTATATAGTATCCTCTAGACTTAGCCAAAGTTTACGCCCACCCGTATTAAAAGCTATCCCTCTAGGCCTTAAAAAAGATTAATTGCAACTATACGTAATAAAGAATGTGGCGTAAAGAGGGGTATTAGTGTATATTCTTGTCATACTGATGTACTTACTGTATCTTTTTGTGTATTTTGCAGTGGGCGGGTCTCTGCCTCCCTCCCCCGCGGACTCTGGCGTTTCAGACGTGGACTCTTCCAGCGGACACACCAGTAATGACGAGTCCAAGACCAGACTACACCTCACAGGTATGTCCACACCTCCTTGCTGACTCTCTTTACCCTCAGTCTACACAAAGTTCTCCCTAACTATCCATCCCTTCATATCTGCTTTCATGATCTGACCTCTCACACTTACCTCCGCCTCTCCTTTTACAGCCTCTTGTCTTTACTCTGTCCTCATGTGGACTAGTACTCAAGACGAGACAGAGAACCGCGGGAGGCATCATACCACCCCCACCAGAACTTGTATGCAGGGTCCGCAGGGAGGCGGGGGAGGTGAGGAGAAAGGGCGTGGGTGTAGGGAGGGAGGGGAGGTAACGGGTGAAACATAATGGGATGGCCTCAGCGTCAGCACACACGCACGTCCCAGTCATCGCTGGAACAACACCCAACAGCTTGCTGATTTAGACATCCGTATCTGGAATGAAAAAAAGAGCTGCATCATTAAGGGATAATTAATCAAGCTGGGCTACTCGCCGAGAGAGGGAGAAAGAGAGAGAGGGCGACTATCTCATGATGGCGAGGCTTCAGTTCGTTAAAAGCGAGGGGGGGTTCGAACCCTACTTTTTAACGGTAGGTTTTGGACTGATTGGCCATCGTTAGCACGGCTGAAATAACTCGTATTTCACTCACCGTCACAACCTATATTGGATTTGGGTATGGATACCTTAAAAGTATGGGAGTGGCGAGACGAGACTCATGTACAGCAGTGTCTCATCTTTGGCAGATAAGAGATTCCTTTAGGCCTCGTCTTCGTGTCGTCTCCAGTTACCAGAGACCTGACGTACCGCTTCCTTTCCCACGAGCAGAAGCAACTGCTTTTGAGCCTTTTAACTCGTTCGTTTTCGTCGGTATGATTATCCCACAAGACGTCCCAATTACAGTACATTATTAATTACACCTTTGTTGTCTGATGACATTTGTATATATATATATATATATATATATATATATATATATATATATATATATATATATTTTACACGCTTCCTTTCTGGCTCATCACAGCTTTCTGGGGCAGCAAAGGTCAGGTCACGAGACAGGTTGACAGGTGCTGACCCCGTGTTTGGGATGACCGCTGGGTTAGGAGTTTATTTTTAGAAGTGAAAGTTGACAGGAGCGTACGGGAACTTGGAAATGAGATGTGGTAAACAGCGCTCGGGCTTGAAGGTGATCTTGGGCTGAAAATGTCGAGATCGTTTGAAATTGGAACGATCACTCGTGAGGTGACTTTATAGCTCCCGAGGTACGCGTGAAATTAGAACGGGCGGTCATGGGCTTGACAACTTGTGGATTTTTTTTTTTAAATCATCCGCCGCTTCAACGGCTAAGGCCAATGGCGAAAGTACGAGGATAGAGACTGTGGAACGTATATAGCATTTTGGTGCAAAAGAGCAAAGGTCGGGGCGTTCCTCCTCATTTACACAGTTTTACGAATATAATTCATACACCAGAGCCAGAACCTACAGCGCATCAGTAAAGCACCCACAAAGCCATCCAGTAATCTACTGTAATTAAGTCTGGTGATAACGAGTTTATTTTGACACTTGACCTTTTGTGACTTGTCATCATTTGGACCCCTCCCCTCCCCCATCATATTTATGAATAATTATTTGCAAATGTCTTACGGTCTCCTCTTTCGTGCCAGGGTAGAAATTAATATTTTGTAAACGAGCTGTGGGTATTTTTTTTTGTGAGGTATTTGTGTCGATATACGTAACTTACATTGCATTTTCGTCTACAACTTTTAAAAAAATAGTTTTATCCAGGAGTGCAGCTACACACACTTTCTCGTCATTTGAAAGGTGTAATGACATTTGCGGGTTTTAATCTCATTAAGCCGTTATAATATCATCAGCATATATTATGAGAGTAGTCATGTGTTCAAGTGTGGGTCAAGCTGACGTTGTATATGTCTCTTCCTCCCCGACGCAGTATGTGGGTCCCGGACACCAGACTCGCCTTCCTCAGGGGCGGAGGCAGGAGGCTCCCTACCATCGTCCTTCCACCCGACGTACTCCCCGCAACAGATGCACATGCGGTCCTCGTCGCAGCCACCCCTCACGCCCACCTTCCCCAGGCCTCAAGGTAAATGCTCCGACACAAGTCACCTGTCCTCCCTCCACCCGCCTCCGGGTGGTGGCGGCAACCTGTACAGTAAGCAGGCCCACTATATCTTGATGCAGGTGACGCCTACCCTCATCCATCACCAGTAGAACTAACAACCTGACATCATTCATTCTTAGTGTATTGCTTGTTAAAGGCGAGACAGATTAGTGGACTTGCTTAGTGTATTCAATTCATATATATTTTGTGGTTTACTATGTACTGTTTTGATATAGGGAACATAAATTACCTGTTCTTGGACGTATTTTGAGTCCGACCTTAGAAGGGTGTATGTGCTTCTGCATGCTGTTCTCGGTGAAATTAGAATGTTGATTTTAACCAAGAAGTTCATATCAGTCCATTGAAACAAGGAAACAAAATGGCAATAAAAACTATTGAGAGGATAGTTGCTGAAGATACTAGTATTGCCATCTTCAGACGCAGTCACCACGCAGAAAGCACAATTAGCTTTACAAAAGGAATATATATATATATATATATATATATATATATATATATATATATATATATATATATATATATATATATATTCCTCCTGTCTCCACGACTCTCGTTTCCCAACCCAAAGGCAAAAATGATGGACCAAATAGCCGTCGTAAGGGAACACCCCAGCATTATGTCCCTTCACTTGTTTGGGTACAACAGGTGTTGCCTGTACCCAGGTCAGCCAACACGGACACCTAACAGTAATGCTTTTTCATCGCTAACACATTCACTAGGAGACCACAAGCCCTTAGGTCTTGGTGTAGCTTAAAGGAATGTCAGCGATAGAAAACGGGATGATGCATCCTAGGCCACTACTGCTGGGTTAGTAAATTCGCGGAGAAATGTTACGAAAACCACCACACAGGACCGGATTTCTTCAGACGAACTAGCATTGTTACGTATGGTTGTAGTGGTTCAGTCAGCTGTGATAAAAACGCTTCGAAAACTTTTATGTATTACAACCAAATATGCCCTAACCTAATGCAAACTTATGTTACAACAAGACCTGATCTCCTTTACTTGTGGGGAAAATTCCACTAGCGATAATGGCAGCTCCTTTACACTGCTGCCACTGTCACCAGCTCCACTGGTAACAGCGAGAGAAGCGCCAGTGAGAGTAAAACCCACCGGTGTTGCCGTGTCGTCGAGGAAAAACAATAATCATTGTGAATTGCGGGTTGGTAACCACTAGCACTCGTCCCCGGATTCGCCGTCCTGCCTCACTGTGCACGACGATGCGACCCTTGGGTATGATGGCCCCTGTCGGGTCAAAGGTCATTTCATCATACCCAGGGGTCGCACCGTTGCGCTCATGAGGTCAAGGCTACGACCAGCGAGGGTAGTCCCTTGCAAGCTGATTCGGTAGTAATCATCTTCCTAACTTTATTTTGTCCCACTCTTGCTTTTGAGTAGAAAGTATTGAACACTTGAAATTTACCATCCTGGAGCAGGGAACCATGCTTTGGCATTATCCCGTTTACCCACCAGTGTCCTTGTGTGCATCGTATTCCAACGAGGAAATGTATTATTGTGAAGAACCTTGAGTCATGTCCGTGTAGAGGGAAAGTCGGCAGTACGCTGTTGCCAAGTGGGTCAAGGTGGTGGTGGTGGTGGTGGCAGCGATGGTGGTTGTGATGGTGAAACCCCTCATGCTGGTAAATAGTGAGGCTTTTGTGTCACCAGAGGAGTTGAGTGCAACGGTGTATGAATATCAGGAGAATTCTGTCGACAGGACGCCGAGGTTGGGTAAATATTGTTGGGTGGTGACTGTACTCATAACTGAACCATCTGTAGAATGGATATACCTTTAGGCTTGTGTTATGGTGGAGAAACTTGGGGATGTGCATCGGTGGGCCAGACTAGGCGGGAACTTTCTTCAGCGAAAGTGGCCAACAGGTGTGAAGTTGGAGTTGGCCCTTGGGGCGGTGGGCGATGCAAGTGGAACGCGCCATCAGTCAATGCAGAGTCAAGCACAAACACACGCCATCCTCCAGATGCTCTGCTCTCCGTTTCCTGTGAACGTTACTGCAACAGACGAGACAGTGAGTGCACGGTATGGACCAAAGAGACGGAAATCACTGCATTTGCATCCCACATGCATATTAAAGTTGCAAGTATAATTAGTTATAATAAATAACATGCAGTCACTTCACACGGGTTAAACCGTAGAATATATAACTTGTGGCAGACTTCCCTCCTGCTGGTGTTGTGGAAAGCCAGGTTGGGGGGATCGAGGCGGGCGGCGGCGGGAACTTCAGCCCAGCGGATAACGGAAATGCCGCGCATCCGCTGTACGGCCCAGAGCGTAACGTCTCGGTCTGCTCCAGGGTCTACAGCGGGGGGGAACTGCACAAGTAAGGCTCCCCCACGATCCACCGTCAACGCAGGTGGCGGACTCTTTGGGATGCTAAAAGCTCTTGTGTGCTGGTGTAGTCCGACTCGGCAGTGACGACCTCACGCCGCAGGGGTGTAATGGGAAGGAATGTGTTGCGGTACGGGGTTCGGGGGATCATATCTTAGGTCGCTCACCTGATTGTTTAATTCTTTACATGGTGCTGGAGGTGATGTGGGAGGGAGATGAGGGGGGGGGGGATTGTGTGGGAGAGGGTGGAGGTGACCTTGCTGCGCCGCTCAAAGTCAGCAAGTCACTGCTCCCCACCACCAGCACCACCATCACCACCTGTACTCCGCCACCACCAGGCCCGCACTCTACGGGCTCCCACTCCCACTTTTTTTCAGGCCTCTGCTCCAGGTCACCAGACCTCCTTGGTCATGCATAACAAAAAATCTGACTTTGTAGGTCAGACAGGCATCAAGTTTATTAACACTACGAATATATTTAAATATACAGGAATAGTGATTTTTTTTTTATCTGGCTGTCAATATTTAATGTAAGCGTTGTGTATCAACCAACCTGAAGTTCTTACTTTGCATTCACAAACTGACATCGCATAATTGAGCAAGAAACTGCAAAATCATAATGATATCACTAGTTGTGACAACGAGTTGAGGACACAACCTTTGACCTTGTCTGACCTGCTTAACTTCCTCTTTGCACTTCAGCCGCTCCGGTGTCAAGTTTTGATTCCCTTGGGCATTTTGCATGCCCAGCTCTTTGCTGATCTGCTTGAAAGAAAATATAATAACATAAAGAGAAAGTCTGAAACTTCAGTCTCCTCCACACCCAGTGACCTCCCTGCCTTTAAGCCTAACACCGACGGGTGGTGGACCTCAGCTAGTGGGGTGCTTGTGTTGCGAAATCTTACGTGCAGGATTAAATGACCAAGTTGAACGGTTGGGAAGATATGCAGTTGGGAGTTAGGCCTGCGTGCATGGTTCTTGGCCAGCCCGCGTTGCATAGGCGGGGTACCCGGCCTCTGATTGGTGGAGGGCGTGGTGCCCGGCCGCTGATTGGTGGAGGGTGGGATCGTCCGGCCAAGGAACAAAGGGTGAAGGCGGGTTGACTGACCAATCTCAAGGTCATCTGGAAGCACGTCACTTCTCACGTATATGCATTTATACGAAATCACTACGTTTCAAAATTTAGTAAATATTTAAATAAGTAACGCAAACTGAAATATATGAAGAATCCACGCCAGAGTCCTTTCTTTCCCATTTGGAGCAAGTCTGTTGGATAATCTAGTATTGCAAAGTAAAATGGGCAATATTTTAATTATGCACGAAAGGCAAATTTCCACAAAAGTAATTATGTTGTCTACGCGGAAAAACATAAATTTACGTTGGGCGTACTTGATATCTTTAAACAGGAAATTGTTCTCATATCTTTGCAAGTCTGCCCCGGGTCAACAGTGGAGCCATTTACTCGGTTACGCTGTTCTCTTATCATTTACTTTATATAAGTGATAAAATGACTTTTTGAAGTGGTACATTTCATGAAAATTGTTTTAGTTAAGCCAAGAACTTAATTTAAGAATTTTCAACGTTACATCAGACGGAATATTTATGCATATGTTCAGACTGTGCATTGCGGTGGCTTCTTTAACTAAATTGCAATACAGTTCGTGGAAGAGTTGAAGACATTATTCGCTCATGCTGTGCCATTTCTTGAGGGTACGTTAATGGCTATCAAGTGGATGAAGAAACACTTGAGCATCGCGAGGCGCCGGGCCCGACCTTGAGGCAGCACGTTGACACCGTTTTCCCGCCACCTGCTCACCCGACAAGCACATGTGTACGACGCCTTCAAAATCAGATACCATAAGATGACAATTTGGACATGATGCGAAGTACTGACGATTTAAATGCCGGTAATGCTAAATATTAAAAATGTTGAGTAAGTAGTGCGACGTGATTTATGTGGGCCAGTGATAAGAATTCCTAATATCTCTACATGGCAACTGTGCTTGCTCCTACTGCCAACAGACTTTTGGCGGGAACTTCTCCAGTAACGTGCAGGAAGTGGGCTTTTTGGGAGATTGTCTGTACAGTAGGGCATGCATGACTTTAAAAGTTCAAGTATTAACGACGATAAACTGTAGCAGTATCTTATTATTCAGTGAAGTAAATATACCCTATTCATCCAGATATGGCTGGCTTTGCGCAAGGTGATTAAATGCGAGTTTTGTTATGCTTATATTTTTCACATTTTTACCCCCTGTGTCTGCTACGGTGCTTAACCATGATTTGCCGGGGCGATAAGTAATTTCTCGGTAAAGGCATGACTTTTACCGAGCGTCCTTATGCTCTTGGTGCTGCGCTGTGTTGTGCAGGAAGCGCGCTTAAGACAGCCTGCCCGACCAAATTGACAAGATGCTTCACAAACTTAACGATGTTTGTTTAGGGCGCTTGGCTGTCGCTTCATAAAGCACGGACTTATGGCTGGCTCACCGCTGCAAAACTGATACGAGAAAAACGGATACCGAATTTGTTTAATGTTGTTAAATAAGGTTAAGACCAAGAGGAAAAGTATAATTGGTTCTTTGTCTTGCAGCAGGGGAGCTTAATATTGGGCTGGACTTCCGGCCAGCTCCCCAGCGACAGGGATAATTATCAGTGGGTGAAAGAAGACTCTTTTGGTACCTTCGTTGCTGCACAGTGGCTGCCTTGTTCACACGCCTGACAGTTGCGGAACGTATGGGTGACGAGAGAGAAACGATTACCAAATACAACTCCTCAACAAAGCGTGGGAGAGTGAGTGAAGAATGTTAGGTCAAACTCGCAAGTGTGTAGATAGACCGCCATGGGAAGTAATTCGTGGAGGGAAATGAGGTTAACCGTCGCTTTGAACTTCCCGTATATGTTAAGATCAGATTAATGCGTTCCTGTTACACTATATACTCAACGCTCAGCGTTGACAGGCAATATATCCTGACAAAGTCTTTACGAAATTTCGGATTAGAACTAACCTTACTGTATCTTCCTTCCAGATTCTCAGGTGATGGGTTACGGGGGTGTGGGCGTGTCCGGGTACATGGAGACTGGGTCCCCTGGGGGCGTAGCGGCGGCGTACGGAGTCACTTCCCCGCACTACACCGGCCACCCGTCAGGGCTCGCCTCCCCACTCATGGCCCCTTCCTCCTCACACATGAACCACATGGTCTCCTCAGGCATGGGTGCTGCACCCTCCACAGCCTCACCCTCTTCATCCTCCTCCGCTGAAGATTTCTTCTTAGGCGACATGGGCTTCCCACCGAGGATGAAGAAGAAGGGACGAAAGCCCAAGCCCGCTGATGGTAGCGGCCAGCAACCCGGCATGAAGAGGAAGAGCAGAGAAGGTAAATGAGTGGAACTCTTATCATCGTCATTCTGTAATCCTACGATATATACATGTATAAAACTATATCATACGCTCGGTGTGGTAGTATGCTGACATACCTTTTATTTCCAGGCTCAACAACATACTTGTGGGAGTTTCTTTTGAAGCTACTTCAAGACAAGGAATGTTGTCCCAAATACATTAAGTGGACCAATCGGGAGAAGGGCGTCTTCAAATTAGTGGACTCCAAGGCTGTGTCCAGGCTGTGGGGGCTCCACAAGAACAAACCAGACATGAACTACGAGACAATGGGCCGCGCTCTAAGGTGGGTCATCTCCACATTCACACTTTTTCTACCCCCAATACGTCAGTGGTTTCCAAACTGTGGCGCATACACAAAGAAAACGTTGCTACTTGATGATGGGGGTTAGTCTGGTCCTGCAAAAAGAGATTGAATTTGCTGCTATCATTCCCTCAAGTTACTTAGTAGGCTGGTGGGAGACTGTTACGAAAACTGCAGTTATTTTTGGGAAGTGTTTTATGTTTGGAAGCCACTGCTATTTGTTAATCATCTGTGACATTTATTACAATAATAAACTGGCTTGTAATGTTGGACTTAAAGACAATAGTCTTTCTCTAAGTACTCAATCATAGAAACATTAAGTTGTTCTTTGTTGTAGAACTTAACAGACACAGTAACAAGTGAAACACATGCTTAATGTAATTTTTATCCACAGATACTACTACCAAAGGGGAATCTTGGCCAAAGTCGACGGCCAGCGGCTCGTCTATCAGTTCGTGGATGTCCCGAAAGATATCATTGAAATTGACTGTACAGGAGCATAGAAGGGCATTTGGCCTGTACTTCTCTGCAATGGAAGAAGTGTCTCATATAAGTTTCAAGATTCTCATCAGCTGCGCTGCGAGGAAACTCCACAGCATCACCTCCAACCTGGAAGTGTCGACAAGACTTTGCCAGTGGTTGCTGTGCACTACCAGCTGTCGCAGATGGAGTGATACTGAAGATCGTTGTGCACTTACCTGCACAAGATGAACCTCTCGCGTCGCAGGACGCGTTGGTTTCTTTATGACAATAACTAACTTGATATTTTTCAAGAATCTGTAAAATAATTATATTATCAAAGGGATCTCTTTCCGTGAGCTTCCCAATTGCCTATTTCTGTATATATTGCCTTCTAATCTACACAGTGTAATGACTATCACTCTCCCTCTCTGAGTATGTAAATAGTATATAGATAAGATTAATGATAATTATTTTATTACTTGCGCCTCTAGACAAAGTGGCAAGACTCGCGTCGAACACTGAGGCCTAACCTCCTCCTACCCCATCCAGAATGTGATACTAAGCAGCCCCGGGACATTGTGACGCATTATAAAAGTGGGGCTGCGCAAAGTGTAGGTTGTAGTGCACGACACACTCGATAGTCATACCCACGTCCTGAAACACCTTTTGAGTTTGGTGGACACAATACATTAATTTATTTATCTATTAATCAAAGAACCTATATACCTGATCTCCTCCCAAACCAATGGGACTCTTCCACAACAGTGATGGAATAAAAATGTAAAAAACCCTTTCATCACTGGACGAAATCATGATCGAATCACATTTAAGATTTTTTTTTACACGTACGATAATGTTCTTATCTGACACTACTGTGATACCAGAACCCCCATCCCCCTTCCTCCCTCTCTCTCCCCACCAACCCCTCACTCCCCCCTTCCCCCATCTGGTAATTAAAACGTTAAGGGAGGTAGCCACCAGCCCAAATGATTTTTCAAGGACACGGGTTAAAAGAGTCCTTAAGTCAGTCCGTAGATCCCCAAGTGTCCTACAAATGACGCTCAATCGGATTGAGTTCTTGTATGTTGTTCGGGAGGATGTTACTGGACAGTGCCTTGCAGCTTTGCCAGTCCGTTGCGCTCTGCTTCTTCGTAAAACACAAGACTCCAATGCCATTTTTAGCCTAAATTATACACATTTGTGATTGGCCTTAAGCTACTAACCTATTGCCAAGGTGATATTAGTGATAACGTGTTGTGCAAAAAATATTAAAAAAATTGACCCGATGACCTGTCTTGGGCAGAAGAGAAAGAGGTTGTCCACGGTAATTGGTGCTCAATTTGATAATGTTCCAATTCTTTGTAAGTGAAGAAAAAATAAAAAAGAAAGCCATATCATATATTTTGAATATATTTAATACTTTTAAATTTATACTCTATATTTTTCATCTATAAAACAAAAAGTTGTCCAATATGTAGCTACTGCTTGCTCTTGATGCGAGACAAAACACTAGACAACTTCCTTGACGGTGTGATGAACATGGGATCTCCAATGAGTGACTTTTTGCGTCGATACGGATCATACTACAGGACTCAGCGCGCACGCGCGCGTGACCACCCCCGCCCCCCCTCTGTAACATAGACTCTCTCTTTAAGGACTATTTATTTATTGAATACTTAATATTTTACAAGAGTTGTTAAATTGTTATATAAGTTAAATGTTTTGATATACGAGACTAGGAAGTCACTAAGGTGTAATGTAAGTTCAGTTGTGGTGTTGTGTTTTCATGTATTAATAATATCCACCAGCAATGTCTATTAACAGCGGACCAACCTTTTTTTCGCTAAATTGTCATTTCTTTTCATTGAATAGTTTTTACATATCATTTTGGTTGTATACTAAATCATTCCTTTTTTTGTAATACCCATTTTATTGAGTGTCATGAGTTTAAAACCAACCCCTTCCCCCGAGAAGTAAGAGAGACCCTATGGTGTCCTCAAACCTTTCCTGTAGTACTCAACCACTCCCCTTGTATGATGACCATGCTACCTTCCTTCCCTGGGGTTCCTGAAGATTTGTTCTTCCTGCCTCACAACAAATCCTCCGTTCTAACACATTTGCCAACCCTGTTCTGCCCAACCCTTCCGCCATCTCTCATTTTGCCTTCCCCAAGTGAATACCTATCCTTCCTTCTTTCCACGACGGAAAATCCTGCCTGTAATACTCTCTCTGACGCCCTGTTCTACTTTCCCAGGGGTTTCCCGAAATTTTTTTGTCACTCCCATGATATAATTAACCCAGTGATGTCCAAGGCCCCTTCTCCAGTATCGGTAATGCCCTTTTTACCACCTGGTCCTCCTCCTTCCCTACCCGCTCCCCCAGTAGTCAGTCCCCGGCCTTAACTATCATCACTATGAGCAGCGTGTGTCGTCCGCGTGTTGGTCCTCGTGTACCCCAGAGTTGGCTTCTGTTAGTACAAAGTGTGGCGGAGGCTGATGGCATCCCATGGCAGTTCCCTGTCCTCACCCACGTAGCTTTGGTAATACGTCTCCTCATTGGCTGTGCCATCCAACTTTTTACAAATCTCGCTGCCAATTTGGAAACATATTAGCGGACAAAGTTACGTCGGGGTGACGTTTTGCCTTGTGAGAGCTGGCAGGAATCCTGGATCATGTTGCCCCCCGAGGCAAGTGATGCCCCAGGGTGGGTGTGGGCAGCGAGAGCCGCTCCCCCAACCTGTCCATCCCCAGGGGGATGTGCCCCAGGCAGCAGCGCCCCCCGGGGCCACAGGAAGGGTACCTCAGCCCCGCTGCTGTACAGTCGTGTCGACGGCCCTCGGCCAAGGTCGGCAGCTTTTTAAGTGTTCTCACTACACACTGTATCAACACTACCATTTTTAAGGTGTAAAATAAAGCAAATGATATTACAAATTTTTTTCATTCGAACCTACTTACCCTACATGATACGCAAAACAAAACAAAACAAAAAAAATATGACAGGATGAAAATCAAAACTTTGCGAGATAAAAATCACAGATTAATCTGTATTGCCCCGAGTAACATCACTATTAACACTCAGAATCTTTACATGAACAATAAGCTGTGTTGCAAACGAGGTGTACTGACTCTGGTATGACCCAGAAATCCCCCAAGTCAACAGCAAAGTAAAGATTGACAGAGACCCATGGGTGACGACTATACAGAACACACATGCCATTTGACTGAATCTACGACAAAAAGAAGTACTTGAGAAGGATGATACATATGAACTATAGATTGATCTATATTAGGCATAAATAATATGAAAAAGGAAACTGGCGAAATAAACGAACCCAAAACAGACAAAAAACTCCAAATCCGTAAAAATATCTAATAACTAGAAAAAGGCTCTCAAGGAATATTTGAGGGTAAAAATATACTTGGTAAATACTACATGTGGCCCTAATAAAAAAGAAAGACATGGGTGTAGAAAAAGCCGAGGCGCATAAGGAATAAATATGATGAGGAATGTCTACAAATAAAATACACAAGTGGTTAGTGTGGTTGGGTCAAAGAGGAGTACATCTGAGAGAACTGCAACCCGAAAAGTGATCTTGAAGGGTTTATGCAACAGAGTGTGGAGGCGAGGGACGTTGCTGTGTTTCAACCTCACATCCTTACATGGTGTTCTGTCACCTAACCACCACCGAAATGACTTATGTCTGTTAGCAAAAAGTGTGCCAAATGCTTACATAACTACACGAAGGAGTGCAACATTATGTGTCTATTACACTAGAAGGTTTGTTCACGATTCCCACAACCCGCTCAAAAAGCTCATATCCAGCTCACAGTACACCCCCCAACTCAACATTATTTTTTTGTGCAATGCTCTCGCAACCCTGCTCATAATTCCCCACGGCTTTCACATCCACAATCACAACTCCCACAACCCTGAACACAACGTCCTAGCTCAACTCCAAAAAAAAACCCGATCACAAATCCTACGTCCCGCTCATAACATCCATATCCCACTCACAACATTCATATCCCACTCACAGCAACCATATCCCACTCGAAACAATCACATCGCGTTCACAAGACCCACATCCCGCTCAAAAGACCCACATCCCACTCATAATACCCACATCCGTCACAAGACCCACATCCCACTCACAAGACCTTTATCCCACACACACGACCCAAATTCCGCTCGCATAACCCATATCCCACTCATATGAACCATATCCCACTCGAAAATACCCACATCCCAGCCACAACAACCACATCCCGCTGATACCATCCAAATCCCGCTTACAACACCCACATCCCCGTCACATCCAAATCCCACTCACATCTACATCATGCTCACAACATCAACTTTCCGCTCACACCACCCATACCCCACTCACAAAACCCACATCCCATTCATGAGACCTACATCCCACTCACAACACCCACATCCCACTCACGACATCTACATCTCGCTCACAACACCCAAACCCCACTAACGATACCTACATCCCACCCAAGATACCTAAGTCCTACTCAAAACACCCACATCCCACTTACGACACCTCCACCCATTCACAAAACCCACATACCACTCAGGACACCTACATTCCACTCGCATCACCCAAATCCCACTCATGACACCTACATCCCACTTATAACACCGACATCCCATTCATGACACCTACATCCCACTCATAACACCCAAATCACACTCATGACACCTATATCCCACTCACAAAACCTACATACCACTTACAACACCCACATCCCATTCGACACCTACATCCCACTCATAACACCGACATCCCAATCACGACACCCACATCCCACTCACGACACCCACATCCCACTCACGACACCCACAATACCTACATCCCATTAACGACACCTACATCCCACTCAAAACACCCACATCCCACTCACAACAACCACATCCCACTCGCGACACCTACATGCCAGTCACAACACCCACATCCCACTCACAGTACCTACACTCCTGCTCACACAGCCTTCACGTCCCTGATCACAACCTTTACATCCCCGTCCACAACTCCAAGTCAGAGAGCACTCGGAGCCCAGCCGGAACAAACAGCGATGAAGCTGGAAAAAAGGCAATAACACGAAGAGTCGCTAAATGATAGCCCCGACCACTTGCCGACACCTTGAAGTTAATATACTTGCCTCTGGCCTTGTCCTTCCCGAATACAAGTTCCCAGTCCCGACACCAAACACCCCCCCAACTCAGAGAGAGAGAGAGAGAGAGAGAGAGAGAGAGAGAGAGAGAGAGAGAGAGAGAGAGAGAGAGAGAGAGGCGCTTCAACACGTATATAACTGTACTTCACCTGACCTCTCTGGCACCCACGCAGGCATCCATCAGGTTATAGCAGCAGTTGCAACCACCACCAGAGGAGATGGACGACTCACCCATGTGTTGCTTCATCGGGAATCAATACACCTCAGTACTGACCCCCCCTGTGCTAGAGAACTGATGCAGGCAAACAGCAAATTCCCCCTGCGTATTCCTCTAACTGTAATTTAGACATAAGTGAATAAATACGGCAGTGAACCCATTAACAAATATCAAGGGGCCAGAGTGTGACCAAACAATTCTACCAAATATTAAGAGAAACACGGTGATGATGACGGTAGTCCACGAAGGTAAAACTGGACCGAATATACAGTAGCAGACAACATGTAGATCCTCTCAAGAGGTAACACTTACGACGACTAAAATCCTAAACGCAAAATGGATCCCTAAACACTTGTTAATGGTCTAATATGAACAACAAAGTCTCGTAAGACTTCTGTCATCAATTCACGAACTTTCCAAGCGTCGCAGTGGTGATTAATTATAATATTCAAAGCTGGGTCGAAGGGGAACTACTTCCCTCTGGAGGTAGCTGCAGACAGGTACGCTGTCTTGGGGCTGTCCAAATGTTTGGGAAGACATGCACATGTCTATAATAGTTTCTCCTCGTACAGTATGTGATGATGGACTGGTTCCTCTCCCACACTTGGGTACAAAACCCGAAAAACTTGTCTCATTGACAAAACTTGTCCGCAAACCCTTTATTCTATTTCTGTTTTTAAATATTTTCTTTTTCGAAACTGACCGAGCGTACCATAAAAATACGAAATTGATTATGAGGAAAAAAAAATAATTGCAGGCATTTGAACGTAAATAATGAGACCAAAAGGTTGCCTGTTCGCAACCTCACTCAATCGTAAAATAATACGTAGGCTTTTAGCTGCTCGTCACCAACTAACGCGAGAAAGGGGAAAAAAAATATATATACATACATATTACATCAGTCATTAAATTCCCCAGCCAGTAAACGGCCATGGGGGGGGGGGGGAAAGGGGGGATGCCATTTATCATAGAGACACATCAAGGGTCAAAAAAAAAAAAAAACCATAGGTTGGTCACTGATTACAAAACAAAAACAAAAAAAAAAAACTTTCGAACCCAACCAATCGCTGAATAGGAAGAACTAACTACCTTCCTTTCCCCCACCCTAAAAACAAAGGAGCATCGAAGAGCTTATGGTGCCCAGAGAAGTCCAAACGCTAATGCGTATGTACATACACACGTACGAGGCGACAGGAACGAGTTTTGTGGGACTGAGCTAAACACCCCTCCCCACCTTTAACTGAACAGGGAACAACTTTACCTGACGCCGGACCAATCGCCATTTATCTAATATACTTGATCATACGATATTTACAAACCCTACCCCATCACTGAAGGAATTCATGCACAGATATCAAAGCAAAATTTTTTTTTTTTTTTTTTTGTAAGACGGGGAAATATGCACTGTAAACACGGAACAAATTACGGTAAACCACACACACATGCGATGAAGGTGACGAAGACACTAACAACTTACTTGTTCCGAGAGCGAGAGAGAAAGAGAACTTGACGGCGAGGGAAGAAACGCTCTGGAGATGGGTGAGACTTTAGTAGCGTCACTTGAACTTATCTGAAATGGAGGGAAAAAAATTTGGCTGTAGCAACTTGACTTGAAAGTTACTTAAATAATAATAATAATAATAATAATAATAATAATAATAATAATAATAATAATAATAATAATAAATATAATAATAATAATAATAATAATAACAATAATAATAATAATAATAATAATAATAATAATGACTACTGCTGCTACTACTACTACTAATAATAGAAAATTAATAATGACAATAATAATAATAATAATAATAATAATAATAATAAACCTACTCTAAGATCAAACACAATATTGGACACTTCACAAATGGCTGGAAATACACCTTAAACGCGTACTACAGGAAAGGCCAGAAACCATAGACTAAAACCACATACTAAAAAACCCTTAAAATGCCTCTAAATCACATTTGAACACAACCACTCCCACGATCCTTTCACTGCGCCCACGTTTCAAATATACAAAGAGGTCCCAGACCTTGACAAAAGAAAGAAAAAAAGAAAGAAAGAGAAAAGGTTCCGAGAAAGACCAAAGTCAGAGAGACTCGAAGCAAATGATGAAATAACCTTTAAATATGTGAGGATGACCTTTCCCGAGGTTCTAGGTCAGTCTTCGTATTGTGAGACGCGTTCCGATCCAAATGAAGGACAAATATTTCATATTTCCCATCTGTGGTACAGACCCCAAGGTTATATTCTTTATATGACCCTCCAGGAAGAATACAATGCAAAAGAACAATAAACTGTGTGTATGAGTTTAGTTCAATATATATGTGTGTGTGTGTGTGTGTGTGTGTGTGTGTGTGTGTGTGTGTGTGTGTGTGTGTGTGCATGTATGTATGTATGTATGTATGTATGTATGTATGTATGTATGAGTGTGTGTATGTATGTGTATGTATGTATGTATGTATGTATGTATGTACGTATGTGTATGTATGTATGTATTGTGTGTGTGTGTGTGTGTGTGTGTGTGTGTGTGTGTGTGTGTGTGTGTGTGTGTGTGTGTTGCCGGAATCCACACCCACTTAATAAATCACAACAAATTATCAATAAAGTACAAATAACCTACAAGACGGCAATAAATCATTTACAGGAGCAACATACGTGAGACGGGAAAAGTTTTTATTAGGAGAGAAAATTACTTACGATTTACTGGAAAATGAGATAAAAGAAAAAAAGATTCAAAGGACAATTTATGCCCGTGAAAAATTACTTCAACGAACTACTATCTTAAAACAGCAACTTACTTCAAGCATGGTCTGCGTAAAGTCATGGTGCTCGATTAGTTTACGTGGAGTTAGGTAAGACTGAATAAAATTGTCTGATTAATATTAATCACGACCACCCCCACCCCCCCCCTCTTCAACCTAACCTGACCCAACAGCTAAAATTAAACGGACAATATTTACTAACGTCATTTCAGCCAACATATGTGAACGAATATGAACGTGAAATACTCTTTTTCCAAGACATAACATGAACACCATGAAATAGAGGCAGTATAGCAAAGCATACTATTACCCTTTACACTAAGTGTTAGCTCATATTGATGAAACACTGCGAAGAACGGAGGTGGATTGCACGTTACGTTCACAAACTTTAATAAAATGCAAGAATAAAAGTTACCCTTAAATGTTGAATATCAAAGAAAACGACCAAAAAACCTATTACAAAAAACGCAAAATATTTCATGGGGGACTATTCGTTTTCCTTTACTCCCAAAGACATACATACTCGTTTCTTTATCATCACTTTATATCATAGGAATAGTCTATTTTCCTCATTTTTAGTACCTCTTCCACATTTAGTGCTGGAAATCTTCAATATTCAAACAAAGGCAGCCGGAAACCACAGGTTTTCACAACAAAAGCTACAGGAAATCTAACCTAACATTTTCAAATCACGGGCTGCTGGAAAACCCAGGTTTTCAAAGCAAGGGTTGCTACAAACCTAGTTCTCAAAGCAAGAGCGACTGAAAAACCCCTAGTCTTCAATGCAAGGGTTGTCAGAATCCCCTGGATGTCATTACATAAATAAAAAAATGTAAAAATGAGAAGTGAAAAACATGGAAACTTAGCTAATGCCAATATCAACCACCCATAAGGTTCATTATTGTCTAAGCAACAGGCAACACCTTATCAATCCTTAGACATACACTTACAAACCTGACTAAAATCTGAAATACTTACATACATACATACATACATACACACAAAGAGAGCCATAGTGTGAAAATAACAAAACATACAATTTGCAAGATATGCTTATCTCAAGCAGCAACATCATACCAGGTAATTCAGTTGGAATCTGTTCACGGGGGAAAAATACTATCCATATTCCTCACCAAGGTTAAAAACAAATGAAAATTGATACCGAGAGACACTCACACCAGTTATACATACAAGGGACATATATGTATGAGAGCCTGTATGGTTATAGATTAATTTTGAACGACTGAAGGTTGATCAAATGTCTTGTACAAATCTACTGTAAACGGAAAACAGTTAAGAACCGATGATAAACGTGAAAATTCATTGCGTGTATAACAAATATAGTATTCTCTGAAAGGTCTAAGTTTGCCGTTAGAAAATTCACAAATTTATTGAAATGTGATCATCACGCGTAACACCATAATGATACCAAGATGAATAACAACGCTGTGGGTAGTATTTTAAATACCAAAACTTTAAGGTACGTAACAAAAGTAGTCAACGTATGGGATAAATTTACATAGTATTCGAACAATCATTTCCCTATTAGGGGCGATCATAGCCTAGCGATAGCGCTCCCTCCTGTTGCACAGGGATCCCGGGTTCGATCCTGGCTGTTGGAGGTTTGTATGTTCTATGAAGGTGCGCGTTTACACACACACACACACATATATATATATATATATATATATATATATATATATATATATCTTTCAAACTATTCGCCATTTCCCGCGTTAGCGAGGTAGCGTTCGATATGGATATGCTATCTACATGACATTCATATTACTCTCGATAAATACATCGGGTCTGCGTGTTCAATTTCTAGCATTTGTTTCTTATTAACCCTTGAAACATTCCACATATTAAAAAAGAATAATTATCTATCCATTTGGATACTTCAAAATACCCCTAACATGACCCAAGCCTACCTCACATAACCCATCGTAACACTACCTATCTCACTATAACACTAACCCTAACCTACTTCACTGTAACCTTAGCATACTCCAATGCAACCCTATCCTACCTCACTGTAACCCTAATATACTCCAACGCAACCCTAACCTTACTTCACTGTCACCTTAGTATACTCCAACGTAATCCTAGCATACCTGACTGTAACCCGGAGTCGGTAAAAGGGACAATAAAAAATATTATCGATTATAAACTCGTCTGCAAAATAACCCCTATGTTACAATTATGGATACAATTTTTTTCGGTATATTTATTCTTGCAAGGGTAATATATATACTTCAAAGTTTCAAAATTATTAAGGTTTACAAGTACAGTTTGCATACTGGACACCAAGTGATTGCTGCCCACTGGTGAAAATGTAGTTAAGCTATTACCCATCTAACCCCAATACCCATCTTTACATATATATATATATATATATATATATATATATATATATATATATATATATATATATATATATATATACTACAGACCAGTCACTACTTTTGAATATGTACCACGGAAAACATTACAAGCAGCACCTAAGATCACCCAAGAATTGTCTTCTGCAATGCTGGTTTTGAGTTTAATGAACACAAATACAATTGCGAAGCACAACTTGGAACACTATGATTAAGTGAACGATAATGAATAAGGCGATAACAGTTATGTATATACCCTAATCAAGGGCGCGGAGCTAAAGTGGATTTTTATCCTCAATAAAATGTACAGCAGACATCTAAGAAAGTTAATACCCACCTGGAGTCCCGGCTATGTAAACAACTGATTCTTTTCCAGCAACAGTTAAATAATGAAATAAGTAAATCAAGG
This sequence comes from Panulirus ornatus, assembly GCF_036320965.1. Taxonomy (NCBI): domain Eukaryota; kingdom Metazoa; phylum Arthropoda; class Malacostraca; order Decapoda; family Palinuridae; genus Panulirus; species Panulirus ornatus. Next base: position 5,904,850 of record NC_092228.1, read on the forward strand.
TGCTTGAAAATTTACGAAAATAATCAAACATGTCTTTCAAATGTAAAGAACAAGGTAGTTATTCGCAGCCAAAAAGGGTAAATCAACCCAACGTTTTCCCTGATATTCATATCCCTCACTGCTATCACCTCAAATCATTTTCAATAATGACGCTTTTAATCACGCCACTTTAATTTTTTCTTGTTCTCTAAATATTACACTATATTCTTTAAATATTACACTAAATATTACAACTGCGTGACAAAATCATTCACAACCCATAGTAGTTTCAATGTGTAGCTAGCTGCACATATAAATACTAAAGGAAATACATCTAAAAAAAAAAAAACATTATTACACAATATTCAGAAGCCTATCATATAATTGCTGGTAGAGAAAATGACCAAAAAGAAAAAAAAACACAGCCTAGTCCTCTAACTGTTAATATTGCAAAGAATCAATAATCACAAAAGCCTGAAACCTAACCCAACACAACCTACTTCATCAGGCAGAGAAAAAAATAAAAAAAATCTTTGATAACTATAATAAACCATACATAACCTAATCCTGTTAGGTTGCAGGAAAGAACAGTGAAACGTTTTAACAACAGTAAGGAAAATAACCTAGCCAAACATAGGTATTTGAAGTGGTGGGAAAAAGTGAAAAACAATGTCAATTTTAACAAACTTAACTAAACCACCTTATTCTTTGAAGTAGTGGAAAAATACATGAAAAATGGAGAGAACAGTAAAAGGCTAATCAAATAATGCTTGTACTTCAAGTAAAGTACAGAAAGTGGCACTGACAACAGTAACACAAGTAAACATATCTACCTTAGCACAAGTTAATACTGAGGCAGAATGGAAATACAGTGTGAACCATCAATAAACCCTAATAAATGCATTGATTTGAGGTAATGGGATAATATAACCCTTTTTTAAAACAAGCATATGGAGGTAAGTTCCAGTTTAGGGGCACCATAAAAATAACTTAAGATTTTAGAAAAAATGTACATCAGTGATAAAAGCTGGAGGAACATGATTTACAGTATCATATTTCATACTCTCTTCACAGACAGTGATAGGTGGAGTCTATGCTGATCATCTGGAAATAAAGTGAAGGAAATGAATGGGAAACACTTCTAGAAATCACCAGAGCCCAAGAAAACTACTCACTTACCATAATTACAAAATAAAAATGAGATGTCATTTGCATTTAGTTGTTGGGAAGTCTGTTAGCTGTGTTCAGTGCCTACTGATTGTGTTTACTTTCTATACCTGCATGCAACTAATCTAAGAGAAGGAAGATGATGAGTCTGGCATGTTTCAAGTGCTTTGTCCATTTAAACGACGCGCGTTCCGTGGGATTTTGAGCTGTTATACTATTATTAAATCTTTGTTGCCACTGCAAAAATTAATTTAAAAGCGTGGGATTTACCTTTTACCCTCTTACAACTGAATTTTCGACATAATACAACTCAATAGTGTTGGGGCTACTATGAAGATGAGGGAAAATGTGGGTTTAGATAAAAATTAATTCTAAATACCAATAGGTATAAAAACATTATGATGATTTGCTTGTTTAAATGCTACAGATAGTATAAGGATACTGTTACTAATATTCCATTCATAATTCTGCTTGTATTTCATGTTCAGACCAGCCTGTAGCACATATATTTCACATTTCCTCCTCAATCTTATCCATTACCACGACTATTTCTTATACACACTTACCACGTAAATTTGGAAGGAAAAATGTGAGTTCAGACTTATCAAAACTTTAGAATTTGACACTGTTATCAGTAATTCGATCCCTGCGATTTTTTAAACATCTATTTTGCAAAAGGCAGATTCAACCATTAGTGTACAGTGGCATTCTTGTAATACATAAGTAATACGAAGTAAATGCATTAATAATACGTAGAAAATCTAAATTGACGAACCCCAACAAGTAAGTTTTCTTGTATTACAGCTTAATTCGGTTTGTTTCTAGACTTACCAACGTAATAAAGCTCTGTAGAATCCAAACAAACGTCAGGTGAATGTTTGATGTCAGCCATCTACAAGACGTTTTTTAAATGTCCAGAAAATGATTTAAGGATGATGTAGACGTCCCTCTTGTTTGGATTCTACTCAAAATATTATGATGAAAGTGGCACCCATTAATTATCTAAACTTATGGGCTATTACACTACAATTTCCCTAAATTTCAAAACCCTGCCCACTATGAGTGCTTAACATTGTTGGAGTAGGCAATGCTTTACCTAAACTCCCACATTCTGAACCAACACTTAGAAAATGTAAGGAGCACAGTGGTACCACTTTCGTCAACGTCTAATCACCAAAAGAAACTTGTAAAATTAACATATTTCCAGTATCATACTTATCATTAAGGTATATCTCCAACCCTACATAAGGTTCACATTGATTCTGGTGTTTATAAAAGTATTTCACTTATATTTTACCTGTTCATCATATAATGTAAAAAAAATAATTCATCTACCCTGGTCTAAATCACATTTCCTAAGTATAGAGAGTCCATTAATATGCTTTTTTTTTCATCTAAATCCATAAGATACTTCTGTGGTGCCCCTAAACTGTAATTCCAAAATTTTGAATCACATGATTAAATGCATATCAAATACCTTTTAAAAAACCACATTTTAACAAGCGGTAAATTTTCATAAGTTTGCTAGCATTTACCTCTTCAGTTCCTTGCCATGTATATTACACATTTTCCTTTAAATTTAACCTTACAAATAACCACTAAAAATCCTAGTAAACATTTCTCCAGTGTTCCACTAAACTCCACCCTACAACTATACGAGTGGTAAATGCATGTGTACACACCATGCAAAATAGAATTCTTCGATCTTTAAATAAATATTGAAGATTTTTGATAATTTCTTCAACCGTAAAACATGTTCTGATATTAGGGGTAATTTTCCTGCAACTGCGGGCGAAATGTCAACACAGCATTTACCCCCGAAATCATTCACTTTCACTATATTACTTCCTCAAAAATGTGTCACTCTTACCATAAATTCCAGCCGTTTGTCTTGTTAGTATGACACACACTATTTAAAACATATGTAGGGAAATACAAGGAATATTTCCAAGCGGATGACGATGTCCAAGGATGCGCGATGGTCTCCATTGCATATGGCGGCCCTCTCCGTAAATGATAAAGAAAACGAGAAACTTTTCTGAATCTTCGTTATAAGAAGTGTGATGTATAAAATGCCAGATACCGCTATAATAATGATATCTCGAGATTTCTTATAACTTGCTTGATGTTATGATCTTAAAAGATACCTAATTTATTACGTTAATAAATTAACAAGACAAATACCGTAATACATATAACGAGGAGTATTGAAAAACTGGTGTAAATGTATAATAATTATACTGGTCGCCGCATTCTCAAGGACTCTGCAACAAACGCAAATATTTGTCCTCCAAAACCCCCTGTTCATCAAGTAAACACAACAAAGGACCCTCCAAAAAACACCTTCCAAATTATCAACCTCCAACATCCCGTCCCTAAGTCAAAGTCATGATTACATAGCTTTTTTTTTTTTATTCAACCTTTTAGGCCTTGGTTGACCAGTAAAATACGAGTTTAATTTTCCTTAATATTCTATCTATTTTAAAATGTTCGTCTGCACTTTATGCAGATTATGAGATAAAGTTATACTTTTTTTCCCATAAATTGTTCTATGCTCTTATGTCTCCTTTGCAAAAGGTGTCAAAAGGTTTAGTGAAAATGTGGTTTAGTGAAGGCAGGCTCTGACCTGACCCCCTCAAGCCAGCCATAATAATCAATGGATAATCTACATTATATGTTTATCTTCTCATCTCACATCAAGGCAAAACAAGCATAGAGCCTTTGCAAAGTCACTAACCTCAACACTCTTATATTTTTGAGTTTACTATAAATTGGCAATTCACAGCTAGAAAAGATACTAGAATTTTAGGATTAGATACTTTTACATCTAGGCTAATGATTACATAATTATGAAAAATGAAGGTAATCGTCACCTATGGGAATTACATCGATACAGAGGGACGGACACCCAACACTCACATCAGCCGAAGGAGGAGGAGACCGTAGAAGATAATGATGAGGGTGATTAGCCACGAGCACAAGCAGAGACACGACGGTTCGGAACCCACATTTGAGAAGACTGGGGTAGGTGTGGTAGTGGTCATGGTCGGAGGTGTGACTGTGCTGGTGGTGGTGTTTGGTTCTGGCTTTTTCCCCAACACCTTGAGGACCACAGCTCCCCCACACTCCTCACATCTGCCACAGTTTGATTCCATTTCAATGCGGAATTAATAATCAAGTTTTATCTCCGTGTTTTGTATCAGCTTGAGCGAGATAAGGTTGTAAATTGGGATGAGAGAGATGGAGTCATCTTTTCACAAGCTAGTGGGCAAATGGTGGATGAATGAAGAAATGAAGTTCACTATATTAACTACAAATTAGCAGGAGTTTGTTGAAAGGATTTGATTTAAAAGGAACTATTGGCTATTGGGGATCTTCAGGGCTCTGGGGCCCCTCAAAGGCGTTCCCCAGTGGCATCACTCGGGCTTGAGGTAGTAGTAGATGTACACAAGGATACTTATCAATGCCAAGATAAGTACCATGATGGTGTTGGTGGGGTCCCAGTCCGTCTCGGTGTAATATGACCAGTGAGACGAGCTGGCTGAGGTGGTCGTGCTCCAGCTCCTCGAGAAGGTGGTGTTCGCACTCGAATCCCAGAGGTGCAGGAGTGCCGAACCCCCTCCACCAACCTGCTCCCTGAGAGCAACCCTCTCCTTTGCCACCTTGGCAACCACCTCCTCTTCCTCCTCCTCCTTCTCACACCGTTTCGCACACCTTTCGCACAGTATACGACGATTGCTCATTATTTTCTAACTTGAAACCCAGTTTCCTTCTTGATCTCTGAGCCAATGGTTTCGAAGTCGGAAAGAAATGGTTAGTTCACTGCTCATGAAGTGATTCAATTGCTTAGACTTATAGGTCTAAGATTACGTGTGGTATGTGACTAGGTGGTATTTTTATGCAGGACGAGTTAAGGCTATGGATGGGGTAGTACCATACCACAGGATGGACTGCGACGGTATAGCTGAATATAAGTGAGAATTTCGTGGCAATAACAGAAGATAGTAGATGGGTGATAGAGGATGGTAGGCAGTGGACGATAGATTCGATGCTTGTGGGAGGAGATAAGCCTGACATGTGTCAGCTGCAAGTTAGATAAAGATATTTGAAATATTTTGGATAATCTTTGTAAAAGGCTTATAATATATCCTAATTTCATGGCCGTTGGCTGACGCAGTGCCTTTTTCTCTCTCTCTCATTCTCTCTCTTTCTCTCTCTCACGTAGCCACTTATCAAGGAGGCATATTGCCGACATTACCAGCCTGGGTATCGGGATGGGTTTAGTTTTTGCTGTGCAGCGAGCCATCACTTCAGTGGTTTTCGAGTGTGTTTCCGCTGGCCAAATTAGCTGTCATAACACTTGATTATACGTACCTAACATGGCCTGATCTTCGTAACTATATTTTTCTAAGGTAAGCGCTACGCTCTCGTTCTACTTTTAGGCAAAATCTTGTCGTAAGTTATAATACTATGAAAGTACACACACATGAACCGAGTCTCACTCCATTTATTCTCTCTCCCTTTCTCTGTCTCGTCATTTTTCTTCCTCTCCTTTGATACATCTATTCGTGTATTTGTTTATCCATCCCTTAATTCCCGTTTAGATCATAAGCTAAGAAGTTTTATGGCTTATTTCAAATAACGCCATCAGTCATTTTTCTTTAGCTACCCCTAACATTATTTAGAAAACGATTCCTTCTCAATCAAAGAAAACGATATAAATTGTAGGGTGAACTATAATTTAACAGCGTGTAGAAGTTGTGAAAGGTCTGTTCCATAAATCATAGAACAGCCACAAGTTTGGAGCTTAATTACCTGAACTACATAACCCTATCGTAAACTCTGTGTGTACATATGATATAACGCTCTTCGACTGTTAAACAGTCAAACTCCAGGGAGCCAAACATCCATAGCAAAGTTAACCTTAAAAAAATATGACTAGGCTATATGTATTCATGATACATATGTATTGGCTGACTGGGCTAAAATACGGGCCTTTAGGGGTTTTCTATTACGTGAAGTTGAGGTAGAACCCGAATCAGCACGGTGTAGCTTGAAATGGCACTATAACTTAAGGAAATAAATACAGGATTGCTGACAATCCATATCGGAGGAAAAACTTATTTTTTTTCTACACCAATAGTATAAACTCTCAGAATACCCAATTCCCAAGGTTTCAGCTCAGCCAAAATGACACACACTTCTCATATGGATCTGATCTACATAATACGAACGAAAAAATCGTCAGACCTCACCTTTAAGACTCCTTTTCTGGAAGTAGATTTCTTTATCGATAGATTTACCATAACACCCACTTCTAAAAAGTCTCAGCTCAGTGAAAATGATACATATAACTCAAATAAATGGGATTAACATATTGATAAGGAGGTGAAATAGCATCAGCTACCATTCAAACTCCGTTCTGGGTTATGTAGAACATTATTGCCAACCACATCAACTTACTAACCACACCAACTTACCAGCCACATTAACTTATTAACCACACCATCTAACCACAGTAACTTACCATCTATATCAATTTACTAGCCACACCAACTTACTAACCTCTCCAACTTAAGAACCACACCAAGTTATTACCGCACCAAGTTACTAACCACACCAACTTAAGAACCACACCAAGTTATTAGCCACACCAAGTTACTAACCACACCAACCTAAGAACCACACCAAGTTATTAGCCACACCAAGTTACTAACCACACCAACTTAAGAACCACACCAAGTTACTAGCCACACCAACTTACCAACCTCTCCAACTTAAGAACCACACCAAGTTACTCGCCACACCAACTTACTAACCACACCAACTTAAGAACCACACCAAGTTACTAGCCACACCAACTTATCAACCACACCAACTTGTGGACCACACCAACTTACTAGCCACACCAACTAACCAACCATATCAACATCATCTTTTACTATATTGATATCTTTGGCTCAAACATTCTTAAAGTTTCTTGTAAGTTTGTCGCGACTTTATAGAGAAATGCAACTTTGTCTTTGCGGGTCTAGAAAAGAATGCAAGAATGTTACACATTCCTTGGCCCAACCAGTCTGCACTCCCCAGAAGATGCGAGAATGTTGCACGGTGAAGAGATAAACCCTTCTTGTTGCAAAGTTAGAAGATGTTAGAACGAGATAATGCTATCATATATTAGAATATAACTCGAATTTTACCATATCGCTTCGTAGGTCGTCTGAATGGCAATCGATTAAGGATTATGTATAATCATATGTATATATGTATGATTGTATGATATACTATACATATATTCATCTAAAAGCCTGATTGTCAACTTAATGGTGAAAACGCAACATACAGACCAAAAAATATCACTCAGAAAGGTGAAAAAAATAATAGATACGACCTATTATGAAATATTAAAGAATATCTATATATTTTTTAGAAGAATTTGGTCGTAATTTCAGGTCGCTAATACGTTCAAGTTTATGGATTTTCAACCCTACTAAGACTACACGAAGAAGTCTACGGCTTTCCAACGCCAGATTACGTTAATACGACTAAGTCTACGGGTTTCGCCACCCGTGTTCCGTTAACTCGAACGAGTCCATGGACATCACAACCCACATTTCTCTGACAAGGTGGAAAAGTCCCGTTGATTTATCAGGTCACACAACATTTACCACAGCAACTATTCACCACCACAACACCACCACCAGCAGCTACCACTTCAACAACCCACAACCACAACAACCCTTTCTACAACTACTACTAAGATCAGCACAAAAGCTAAGACCACCAATAGGGAGAATACATCTTGGTTCTTCCTCCTGATAAATCCAAGGGAAGCCCGGCTGTCCATTTTGGGAAGGTCGACCGAAGCTCTTGGCCCGGAAACTTTTCAATAACCTTCGTGATGGAATTCTCAAAAAAAAAAAGGAAAAAATCTTTGTAAGTCAGGATTTGTGCGATGGGTTACCCGGCCTGAGGAAAGTCGCTCTCTTAAATGTCGCTGCTGCTGCTGGTGGTGAGGGGTGAGGGGTGAGGGGTGAAGGGTTGGGGTGGAGGAGTTGTTGGGGAGGGGAGGGAAAGGGTGGGATGGGGGTTAAGGGAAGGGTAGGGAGTTGGAGTTAGTGGGATGGGATAGAGGGAATCGCTGAGAGGAGGAGGAGGAGGAGGAGGGAAATTATAGGAAGGGAGTTAGGAGGTTGTAGGGAGGGGATGGCGAGTTGTGGGTGGGGGAGAGGGAGTTGTTGGAAGAGGGAGAGGGAAGTTGTTAGGGAGGTTGTATTGTGGAGAGGAGGGGAGAATTGTGAGGAGGAGAGGGGGAATTTATGTGGAGTGAGTGAGGAGCTGTGGGGAGGGAGGTCATGGGGAGCGAGTGATAAAATCATGGATGATAAATGTAAGCAATAAAGATGTGGATAGTAAAGGTAAATGATAATGAGGAGGACACAGAAGTAGAGATCAGGAAAAGTGTGTGTGTGTGTGTGTGCGTGTGTGTGTGTGTGTGTGTGTGTGTGTGTGTGTGTGTCATGAGGTCAAGGAAGGCCCCCACAACACCTATGTATAACTCATACAAGACACAATGACCACGTAAGGATATATATATATATATATATATATATATATATATATATATATATATATATATATATATATATAAGAGATAATGCATCCTCATAACTTACACTGGTAAGTACATTCTCCATTATAAGATAAACTGGGCCCAACTTCTGACACCTTTAAAATAACTTGAGAATTTATGGAGTTTCTTACACAGCCCAGTGGCTTTTAACAGATTACTCATAACTTTAAGGAATGGGTTGCAGACCCGCTCCGTTCCTGACTCAGTATATCTATAATAGATCATCTTATATACAGACGAGATATTTCAAAATCCCTCTCTTCCAGTTGCCCCTTTCCATTTGATAACCTTCGGTGGAATGGGATTGAGTTTGTGACTATGGCCAAAACTTGGATATGTTAGGATAATGGGAAAGGGGTGTCTAGTGACGAGGTTGAAGTTGTTAACTGGTAATTAATCTAATTCGCGAGAAGGAAAGAAAACTGGATGTGTTTTGTAATTAAAGTTGATGTACTGAGATTAAGGATTCTACGACTAAACACACACGCACACACACACACACTCAAATATACACAGACTGACACAGACACACACACATACACATACACACATGGGTATGCAAAGAAATGAATCCACTGATAACCTTTGACTCTTCACACAATCATAGAAATGTACATGATGTAGATTTGTTATAGACAAATGAAGAATCATCACCTGAATAGCTGGTGCATACCTTTAGGTACTGATTGTGGATCAAGCAATAGTCAAACTCTGGTCAAGAAATTAATTTCAGTAAAACGTTGAATATTTCTTTGTAAGTAAGATTAACATTCCCCAGTTTTGTCTGGGGTTCTGGGTTTATGTTGGGGGGGCACAACGGGCTTTTACAGACTTGTTTGATGGTGCTAGAAAGTATTTTATTGTAGATTTTGTTGAAAGGAAACTTCAACTTCACACGTTTTAGGACATTAGATCTACATCCAAAGTCTTCAATTAATGTTTGAAGTTTGACTACGACCAGTTATCTAAGAGGGACTCCTACACTGTGACACTGTCGAGCTGCCCTTGACCTGGCCTCAAAGGATCAGAGGTCAGAGGACAAGAACCCATACCATCGTGCTTAAAAGGGTCGTACCGTTGTACTCACGGATCGTACCATCGCCCTTAACCTTCTGGCCGTGGCGTATGCCGGGATCGTCCTGTCGTCTTCAATGTGTAAACACAAAATAGTTCCAACATCTGAACTTTCAGTTCTCACATCAGTTGATCTCCAACAACGATCATCGTCCAGTGGTTGATACTGGGAGTCTACGAGAGACCTTACACTCTGCAATGTTGTTTTCCTATCCTGTCAGTCGTGGCGACTCGCTGCTTTGTGTACTCCCGAACGAACACTCATTCCAGCGACCAACATAGTCATAGAACCCTATTTCTAGCGTTCCCTGGTGTCATAAATTGAGCATTTCCGTATATAACCTCGCCTAGAAAGGTTCTTGCAGATGTGAGATCAACAGTTATCCATAGGGTACGAGGACTAATCAAACATATACGTTTTTTAACTAACGAGTGACATAGAATTGGATCACATGTCATCAAATCGAAATGAAACACTGGCTCGAGATAGTCTATCTCTTATTCCACACATTCAGAATTTACTACATTTTACATATATTTAGAAGGTAAAGAACAGATGAAATAATCTTACTATAGGAGGAAAACAAAACGTAATGAAGTGTAACAATATGCAATCGTTTCGTTGCTTCATATGTTCACAATCGGGGGTTCAAACTCACGAGCTCAGAAGCTTCATTTTTTGAGTCCCAGACTCCGCCGGAATGCATCATCTACTCGCAGGTGCTACAGCAATAATGGAGAAATTAAATCCTCATTTGCTAGAACATGAAAATAAAAGGGTATAATATTTTATATGTTTTTTTTCACCCGCCATCATGATTTATGATTGTATTTTGTATACCCAACCTTACTCAGCTTCCTTCTGTATTAAATTCATTAAACTGAATCTAGTGTATTAAGTGATGGGAGGAAAAAAAGGGGGAATTTATGTGTAATCTAATTCAACTGGAGTCTTACTTGATTATATGCAAATTCATGAGCCCTGCCTGTATACCCAGTTGTTACACTGCACCAGTATATATATATATATATATATATATATATATATATATATATATATATATATATATATATATATATATATATATATATATATATATATATATATATATATATATATATATATATATATATATATATATATATATATATATTCATGTTGCAATATGTCAGGCTGGGGAATGCAGTTTATAATTTGAATGTCTTAATTCCTCAGAAAAAACAGCAATAATGTCAGGGTATTTTTTTTAGCCCTCAAAAAATTTGGTTTTAAAATTGAAATATAACTTCATGAAACGTTTCTATACGAGAGGTAACTTGGAAAAATATTTTATAATGCTTTTCTGAGTCAAAAGATAATTTCTCTGAATATGAAGCGAATTATATTCATAATATAATAATGTACAGACTTAATTACGGGCCTCAATTACCTTGAAAACAAGAGCTCAACCTCAGGATCGTATTCACCATGAAAAATAGTACTTATACTGTGGTTTTCAAGCAAATCTGATGAACTTAGAAAAAAAAGAAAAAAGTATTTTTTGTGTTTTTTAGGCCAAAACCTTTTTGTTTTAAAATTGAAACATAACATCATAAAAAGTTTCTATACTTGAAATAATCTTGGACAATATGTCATAACGCTCTACTGAGGTGACAGATATTCTCTAAATATGAAGTAAATTGATCATTAAAGCGTAATCACATATAGCCTTCATTTCAGGCATTAATTAACCTTCCCTCCTCCTTCCTCCCCCGCCAACTAGACATCATTTCAATCCCAGAATCACATTCAGCATGAAAAACCGGTAATTTTAATGAGGTTTCAACCAGATTTTAATGAGTTCAGAAAAACAGCAAAAAGTGAAAGTAAACATACTTCAGGGTAATTACTTTTTAGCTCCAGAAACTTATCAAATCAATAACTCTGTTATTCGTAGAGTTGTCGAGTACTGATAACAATGGAGTTATCATATGATAAATAATTATGAAGTTATCCTATATGTCATGTTCCGCTATGGATGGGGGGGTGAAGGGAGGTGGCCACCCTCTGATAGATACGGAATAGAATATGATGGAAGGTGATTACATAATTCATCAGAGCTCGTTTACTATTGCTTAGGCGTTTCAATGATAATCGTAATATTGATGTTAGTACTTATCCTAGACAACCATTTCATGGAGTTTTGTACACATAACCTGTCGATGTTGATTTTCCCTGCAGCTCATTTATCACCCAACTTATGCAGTGAAAATAATAAACATATCACTCTCGGCAACACGAAGGGTATATGACCAGATGATCCCCCTCAAAAAAAAAAAGAAAAAAAAAAGAAATGTAAAGAAAATGAAGAAGAGAAAACGGAGAAGGTGTAAAGTGTATATAAAGCCCCCTTGGGGACAGAAGCGCCTTGTTAGCAAACACTGCTCACACAACGAGTGACTTAATCTGATGATGCAAAGTTTTGTTGAGTCTTGATAAGATAAATACATCTAGGACATGGTACGCAGATTCACTAGAATAGTACTTATTTTTCTAGTGGTTTAGAGACATTGAATGTAATCTAATTCTTCCTCAGTTGCCTTATTCATTTTTGATGAGGCAGCGCCTGATTAAAGCCACATATGTAAGTCGAGTGTTCATATATACCTTTTCAAATTACGTAGACCTTAATTTCAAAAGATAAACATTTATCTTAGGGGATCATCGGGACGAGAGGTGTGTTTAACATTGAGGGAGGGAGGACATATACACAAGTGGTCTTGAGCACTATGTTGCTTACGCTAGTGAGGAGGAGGGAAAGGGGGGGAAAAAAAAACTATACTTCTTTCACTCTTATGGATGTCAATCTTAACTATAAACTTGATATGATGTTCTGAGTTGGTACGTGGTTCATACCTGCGTATGTGAGTGATGACGAATTACCATTAAAAGCCATACATAACTGTTTGTCAGTGGTAGGAAATTGCTTACTGTGGTGTTGTCACCGTATCTACGAATTCACTGTCGGCGAAATGTTCTCCCGAGGTCCTCTCTCTCTCTCTCTCTCTCTCTCTCTCTCTCTCTCTCTCTCCCTTTCCATCAGCTGTTCGTTCCCATTATGCCATGGGATGGATAGGGTCTATACATCCAATCGGACAGGTCCCTCAACCCTCTCACAGGCCAGCAAAAGCAGGGGGACATCCATCTCTCTCGGTGATGATCTCGCTCACCCTAAACCAATTGTGTGTACTGTTAATTCTGAGGGATTTTCTTTTCCTTTGTGTTTCCTCGGTGCCATAGGTTCGAAAATGACTTCCCATTTTCAGCAGGTGATCCTCAGACACAAGAAAGGACGAAAAAATGAAAATTTGTTAAGAACTCTTTGTTTCTCATCAGCTCAGCTGCACTTGTATCGCCTCGCAAGACCAAGGGACCAGAGCCGCCTGCTGATGGTCAAGCTTTCGCTTCGTCACAGGGGAAGAGAGAGAGAGAGAGAGAGAGAGAGAGAGAGAGAGAGAGAGAGAGAGAGAGAGAGAGAGAGAGAGAGAGAGAGAGAGAGAGAGAGAGAGAGAGAGAGAGAGAGAGAGAGAGAGAGAGAGAGAGAGAGAGAGAGAGAGAGAGAGAGAGAGAGAGAGAGAGAGAGAGAGAGAGAGAGGCATCAACGACTTTTTAACAAACCATTTCATGGGGGGGAACTAATTTCTGTTGAGGTTCACTTATATTCATACCAATCAGACTTTCCAATGTGACGAAGGTGGGATGAAGAACTTAATGTTGGATCCTTTATGTGTCTTGAAATCGAATCTAAACTGACTACGACCTTTTGAGGATGATCATGGCAGACTCAATTTGACTGAAGGTTTTGATTTATCTTAAGATTAAACTGGATTTGATTTATAAATAGCTTCATATTTCTGTCTTTGCCAGAAGACGACCTTTAGGAACCACTATTCACTGTCTCATAGAACTGAGCATTCGGGAAAATAACAGCTCTGAAAAGAGGTTGATGTAATAATGTACGTTCCAATTCATGCCAGGTCACTAACCTGTTCTACCTCAGACGAGTATCCATTCAAAATTGATTCCAGGAACATCTATATCATCCAAAGTTAATTTTGGAACGCCATCTTGAAGAACATTTAGAAAATGAAAAGGGATGTATAAAAGTCTTAAATTTATGATATTTCGTGGTCGAACCTGGAATTAGGAGCTGAGTAGAAAGAAAGAGTGACAAATATATGATCCTTCTCATTTGGGATGTGACTTGTGATACCAGGCAAGTCTGGAACTGGTAAAGCAGCATTAGAAACGGTCCTGGAACGTAAGAGGATATCTTTAATACTTACATTTAACGTCTCTAAGCTTGACGGAGGCATTTCGAAAATTGGGTATATTGGTAGCCCCATTATTAATCCATGAATAATGAATTGTGGCCTAGGAGGTGCTGGTGAATGATATTCTTGAAACAAAATGTCCACTGGAAGAGGTTTTGATAATTGTCAATAATTGTCGAAGGGATATGAGCTCCTGGAAGAGGTAGATCTCTTCAAAGAGAAATGGTATGATCCAGGATCTGAGTGGAGGAGCTGGACAATGTCATGGAATCATTAAGACCTTCGTCAGGGAAGGTTTTTTTCCTTTATAATCTAATCATACATCTGTGACAATTCGTCGAAGAAGCTTCAAGCAATGTATAAGGTTGTGTATGAAAGACTGAATTCAGATAGTCTGTGGTTAAAGATCGTTTTCGATCCTGTTTTGAAGTGTCGATCAGTGTGTCATCAACACCAGGCGTAGAGAGGTGTGGAACGTCCGTCGGAAGGGGACTGCTGTGCTTCTTTATATTCCAGTTTGGCGAAGTCTCTGAAGGAGAGGAGGAGGAGGAGGAGGAGGAGGAGGAGGAGGAGGAGGAGGAGGAGGAGGAAGAAGAAGAGGAAGAAAGGAAGAGAGATATGTCCCACTGGCCTGAAGGTAACCTTCGCAAGAATAATTTTACGATGGTTTTATCCAGAGTTCCAACACCAGAACATTCACACTTGGCCTGGAGTTCCATAGCTCCATCTTCGCGACAGTCGCACTCCAAGGCTGGGTTGCGAACCGGGTCGCGACGCCCGTAGTCCTTTGTGTCGAAAAGTTCGTCCTCATCACGATTCCTATGACCTGTAGATAAACATACAGAAATACAGAGATATATATCCATGCACGGTGTGTTTGTGTGTGTGTGTGTGTGTGTGTGTGTGTGTGTGTGTGTGTGTGTGTGTGTGTGTGTGTGTGTGCATGTGTGTGTGTGTGTGTGTGTGTGTGTGTGTGTGTGTGGATAGATATGAGAATTGAAAAGCAACAGGAAATAGATGATTCTTAGGCATAGTGGAGCCTGCCTCTCTCTCTCTCTCTCTCTCTCTCTCTCTCTCTCTCTCTCTCTCTCTCTCTCTCTCTCTCTCTCTCTCTCTCTCTCTCTCAAAATCTCTCTCTCTCTCTCTCTCTCTCTCTCTCTCTCTCTCTCTCTCTCTCTCTCTCTCTCTCTCTCTCTCTCTCTCTCAAAATCTCTCACTTAAAAGGACACCACTAATTTCAGTTGGTGTCCTTAAGGGACGTTTAAGGATTAGATTATGGATCCTAGAGACCGCCAAGTACTCCTATAGAAAGAATTTAGACCAGCCTGGATATCATAGCTGTCTCGATCTATAACTTCAAAGATGGTGAATGACACCACGAGTTAGCGTGCCAAGAGTACGTTCTCACACAGACGAACGAATCCATACCTCACACTCAAGTTGGTTATAAGATTATAATCCCGGAAGGCTCTTATCTCCTGCCTATTCCCCCTTTTTTGCAAAAACTAAAGTCTTATATTCCCTCAGGTTGAACGGAATCCTGGCCAGGCTGGAGTGAATTTCATCGGTAGGGAAATTGGCTTTGGTAATAGGCGTGTACTTGCTTCGTCACGTCATAGATTGGCTTTCCTAATAGAAGTGTGCTGCCTTCTTCACCACGTCATTATTCATTACTATCATATATTATATATATATATATATATATATATATATATATATATATATATATATATATATATATATATATATATATATATATATATATATATATATATATATATATATATATATATATATAATAGCAGCAAGATTTCTATGCATTTAGCCAGTGGAAACTTATGGAAGTACTTGTCACGTCATTTGTTTATGGAGTCAATTATACGACACATTTCATTTGATTACAGTGAGGGCATTAACAGATGACGCCTTCCGCAGAACCCCATCCTGCGTAAAATGATTTCCAGATTGCGTAATCGCTCGCGGCGATGTTTTGTAAGATTTGTTGGTTTCCAATCTCCCACGCGTATGGGGAGAGAGCGGCTCCCGGGTTAGAGATTGGGGTGATGAGAGGAGGAGGAAGGGGAAGCACGGATGCCTATTCTCCCTGTGAGTTATTCATTCATTCATAGAGTAAGAGAGAGAGAGAGAGAGAGAGAGAGAGAGAGAGAGAGAGAGAGAGAGAGAGAGAGAGAGAGAGAGAGAGAGAGAGAGAGAGAGAGAGAGAGAGAGAGAGAGAGAGAATGGTACAACTGGTCATATCTTCCAACAACACGAGGAAATGTTCCTTGTCTTAAGCTACTCTGTGTGTAAGGTGAAGACTCACCCTGGGAATCGCCGATAGCGCTTTTAGTCTTATCTATCCGTCTGTCTTCCTAATCGTCTGTCTATCAGTCTGTTCGTCCGTCTAAGCATGGCTGATGATGTCATCCACTCCAAGTATGAGACAGGGAGACACACCCAGTTGCCCTTGCACATGCAAGGTATGATCTCGTGGTCTGAGACCCAACATATACCCCTCACTCATAACCCAACATATACCCCTCACTCATAACCCAACATATACCCCTCACTCATAACCCAACATATACCCCTCACTCATAACCCAACATATACCCCTCACTTATAACCCAACATATACCCCTCACTTATAACTTGCACTTATAACTTGGGGATAATTGGCTTAAGTAGGGTAAATATATAAGTAGTCACAGTCACACTCCTGGTCCCACATCTTCCTTCACCAAGACCTATAGAACAACTGCTCGTCCTCCACCAAGGTCTAGCCCCTAAGGTTCTGCTCCCTCACCAAAGACCTCTCCTCCTCCTCCTCCTCCTCCAGCTAATCACAGCCGGCCAACCGACTCAACCTTCAGGAATCCAATCAAGGAGAGGGAGATTAAACCAAACCTGAATGTGGTCCCACTTCCTGCTCCAGAAGATGAGATCCAGGAAAGGTGATGGAGACCTCCCCCTAACTCCCCACCCCACACACACACCCTACCCCATGAGCCAGGGCCTCCAGCCACCTGCCTGTTATTAGGTTTTCCGCAGGTGGCCTGACCCAACCATCTGCCCACGTGGGCGGGAGGAGGAGGAGGAAGAGGAGAAGCAGCTACTGGTTGAGTGTTGAAGGTGGAGGAGCTATTGGCTGGATGTTGGAGATGGAAGAGCCAGTGGTTAGGTCTTGGAGGAGGAGGAGGAGGAGGAGGAGGAAGAAGAAGAGGAAGAGGAGCTTCTGACTGGATCTTGGAGGAGGAGGAGGCGGAGGATCTACTGGTTGGGTCTTGGAGGAGGAGGAGGAGAAGGAGGAGGAGGAGGAAGAGCTATTGGATGGGGATTTGCAGGAGAAAGAGGAGCCACTGGCTGGCTCTTGATGTGATGAAGTGCAGTTTACGATCAAAGTGGACACGCATAACTACCTGTGTATATTTTTGTGTACATTCGTGTATGTATATTCACATTCGTATTGTATGCGTGTACGTGTGTAAATCACTTAAAGCTACTAACTTAAAATGTAACAGGGAGATGAAGATCCTGTAAGGAAATAAAGGTTTACAATAATATTCATAGTTTCATTTACAGCTTCGTAGACACCCAAGCAAGCTGGTAACCCTTCCCCCAAAGAAAATGGAGAAAGAAAAAGGTAGTCTTTTAATTTTTTTGATTATAACTCACCAAAAATATAATACGATAACACTGATTTAAAGACAACTTACCTGTTATCAGCAAGATAACGATCGGGATATACTGTCGTTCCCATGGTCTCTTGTTGGCTCCGGGGGGTCTCTGGAGCCACCATGGTCCCTTGTGATCCTGCGTGGCATTGGTGGGTTTCTGGAGCCACCATGTGGCATTGGTGGGTTTCTGGAGCCACCATGGTCTATTGTGAATCCGGGTGGCAATGATGGGTCTCTGGAGCCACCATGGTCTCTTGTGACCCTGCGTAGCAATGATGGGTTTCTGGAGCCACCATGGTCTCTTGTGACCCTGCGTGGCAATGATGGGTTTCTGGAGCCACCATGGCCTATTGTGAATCTGGGTGGCATTGGTGGGTCTCTGGAGCCACCATGGTCTATTGTGAATCTGGGTGGCATTGGTGGGTCTCTGGAGCCACCAAGGTCTCTTTTGAATCTGGGTGGCATTGGTGGGTCTCTGGAGCCACCAAGGTCTCTTTTGAATCTGGGTGGCATTGGTGGGTCTCTGGAGCCACCAAGGTCTCTTCTGAATCTGGGTGGCATTGGTGGGTCTCTGGAGCCACCATGGTCTATTGTGAATCTGGGTGGCATTGGTGGGTCTCTGGAGCCACCATGGTCTATTGTGAATCTGGGTGGCATTGGTGGGTTTCTGGAGCCACCATGGTCTATTGTGAATCTGGGTGGCATTGGTGGGTCTCTGGAGCCACCATGGTCTATTGTGAATCTGGGTGGCATTGGTGGGTTTCTGGAGCCACATGGTCTCTTGTGACCCTGCGTGGCAATGATGGGTTTCTGGAGCCACCATGGTCTATTGTGAATCTGGGTGGCATTGGTGGGTTTCTGGAGCCACATGGTCTCTTGTGACCCTGCGTGGCAATGATGGGTTTCTGGAGCCACCATGGTCTATTGTGAATCTGGGTGGCATTGGTGGGTTTCTGGAGCCACCATGGTCTATTGTGAATCTGGGTGGCATTGGTGGGTTTCTGGAGCCACATGGTCTCTTGTGACCCTGCGTGGCAATGATGGGTTTCTGGAGCCACCATGTGGCATTGGTGGGTCTCTGGAGCCACCATGGTCTCTTGTGACCCTGCGTGGCAATGATGGGTTTCTGGAGCCACCATGTGGCATTGGTGGGTCTCTGGAGCCACCATGGTCTCTTGTGACCCTGCGTGGCAATGATGGGTTTCTGGAGCCACCATGGTCTATTGTGAATCTGGGTGGCATTGGTGGGTCTCTGGAGCCACCATGGTCTATTGTGAATCTGGGTGGCATTGGTGGGTTTCTGGAGCCACCATGGTCTATTGTGAATCTGGGTGGCATTGGTGGGTCTCTGGAGCCACCAAGGTCTCTTTTGAATCTGGGTGGCATTGGTGGGTTTCTGGAGCCACCATGGTCTCTTGTGACCCTGCGTGGCAATGATGGGTTTCTGGAGCCACCATGGTCTATTGTGAATCTGGGTGGCATTGGTGGGTCTCTGGAGCCACCAAGGTCTCTTTTGAATCTGGGTGGCATTGGTGGGTTTCTGGAGCCACCATGGTCTATTGTGAATCTGGGTGGCATTGGTGGGTTTCTGGAGCCACCATGGTCTATTGTGAATCTGGGTGGCATTGGTGGGTCTCTGGAGCCACCATGGTCTATTGTGAATCTGGGTGGCATTGGTGGGTCTCTGGAGCCACCATGGTCTATTGTGAATCTGGGTGGCATTGGTGGGTCTCTGGAGCCACCATGGTCTATTGTGAATCTGGGTGGCATTGGTGGGTTTCTGGAGCCACCATGGTCTATTGTGAATCTGGGTGGCATTGGTGGGTTTCTGGAGCCACCATGGTCTATTGTGAATCTGGGTGGCATTGGTGGGTTTCTGGAGCCACCATGGTCTCTTGTGACCCTGCGTGGCAATGATGGGTTTCTGGAGCCACCATGGTCTATTGTGAATCTGGGTGGCATTGGTGGGTCTCTGGAGCCACCATGGTCTATTGTGAATCTGGGTGGCATTGGTGGGTTTCTGGAGCCACCATGGTCTCTTGTGACCCTGCGTGGCAATGATGGGTTTCTGGAGCCACCATGGTCTATTGTGAATCTGGGTGGCATTGGTGGGTCTCTGGAGCCACCATGGTCTCTTGTGACCCTGCGTGGCAATGATGGGTTTCTGGAGCCACATGGTCTCTTGTGACCCTGCGTGGCAATGATGGGTTTCTGGAGCCACCATGTGGCATTGGTGGGTCTCTGGAGCCACCATGGTCTCTTGTGACCCTGCGTGGCAATGATGGGTTTCTGGAGCCACCATGGTCTCTTGTGACCCTGCGTGGCAATGATGGGTTTCTGGAGCCACATGGTCTCTTGTGACCCTGCGTGGCAATGATGGGTTTCTGGAGCCACCATGGTCTATTGTGAATCTGGGTGGCATTGGTGGGTCTCTGGAGCCACCATGGTCTCTTGTGACCCTGCGTGGCAATGATGGGTTTCTGGAGCCACCATGGTCTCTTGTGACCCTGCGTGGCAATGATGGGTTTCTGGAGCCACCATGGTCTCTTGTGACCCTGCGTGGCAATGATGGGTTTCTGGAGCCACCATGGTCTCTTGTGACCCTGCGTGGCAATGATGGGTTTCTGGAGCCACATGGTCTCTTGTGACCCTGCGTGGCAATGATGGGTTTCTGGAGCCACCATGGTCTATTGTGAATCTGGGTGGCATTGGTGGGTCTCTGGAGCCACCATGGTCTATTGTGAATCTGGGTGGCATTGGTGGGTCTCTGGAGCCACCAAGGTCTCTTTTGAATCTGGGTGGCATTGGTGGGTCTCTGGAGCCACCATGGTCTATTGTGAATCTGGGTGGCATTGGTGGGTCTCTGGAGCCACCATGGTCTATTGTGAATCTGGGTGGCATTGGTGGGTTTCTGGAGCCACCATGGTCTATTGTGAATCTGGGTGGCATTGGTGGGTTTCTGGAGCCACCATGGTCTATTGTGAATCTGGGTGGCATTGGTGGGTCTCTGGAGCCACCATGGTCTATTGTGAATCTGGGTGGCATTGGTGGGTCTCTGGAGCCACCATGGTCTATTGTGAATCTGGGTGGCATTGGTGGGTCTCTGGAGCCACCATGGTCTATTGTGAATCTGGGTGGCATTGGTGGGTCTCTGGAGCCACCATGGTCTCTTGTGACCCTGCGTGGCAATGATGGGTTTCTGGAGCCACCAAGGTCTATTTTGAATCTGGGTGGCATTGGTGGGTCTCTGGAGCCACCAAGGTCTCTTCTGATCCTGCATGACACCAGTGGATCTATGGTGCCCACCTTCTCTGTGCAGGTCGTGTGTTTGGCGTTCCAATGGTCCGTGAAGAAGGTGTTTATGTTGGCCATGAGAGGACCTGATGGATAAGGCAAATGTGTTAGAATTATCATTATTGTATTATTGTATTTATCATGAAGAATCGATCCATTTTCATGGGGCTGCTTGTGCTTCGAGGCTACTCTCCACACAGGAGCAAGGTAAGGTAGGTCCCTTACGGGGTGAGAAAGTCCTCGGAGACACTACACTTGCTTTTCGTCTGCTGCTGGGGATACACCCTCGCCGAAGATTGCCCTCTTACTCGTGGTGATATATGTAGTGAATTAAAGCACACTTTGGAGACGCCCTACGAATATTCATCCCTCTCCTCACCAGTACCAGAAGGGTGTTGTGTGAGCTCTTCCCCTAATTTTGTCTCTAGATCGAAGTACTCCCATTGCTCGCAGACGCGCCTGTCACCCGTGTGTTTGTGTGTGTGTGTGTGAGAGAGAGAGAGAGAGAGAGAGAGAGAGAGAGAGAGAGAGAGAGAGAGAGAGAGAGAGAGAGAGAGAGAGAGAGAGAGAGAGAGAGAGAGAGAGAGAGAGAGAGAGAGAGAGAGAGAGAGAGAGAGAGAGAGAGAGAGAGAGAGAGTCATAAGCTTCGGTGTTTTGAAAGTACCATAACCTTAGGCTTTCAAGGGAAGAATGAGGTCTTGTGAGGAGTATGACACACACACACACACACACACACACACACACACTCACACACACACACACACACACACACACACACACACACACACACACACACACACACACACACACAAACCCAGGTCTTTATGTTGCTACATCATAAATTCTCTCTGAAGCCAAGACTCACACAGTGCATCTAGAGGAACACCCTGACGTAGGCTTTTTAAGAACTCCTTCAGCGCCTCTGACGCTTGGGAATAACACTGTACAGCTCCTCGTTTCTGAATTGATCTGTAACACCCTTCTCCTCCTTCAGCGCCTCCGACAGGGGAATCAACGCAGTACAGCAGTCCTTTTTTTTTCATTTTGTAAACGATCTACGAAAAGGATATCATACAAGTTAAAAAAAAGAAACTCGTTCTTGATTCGATGAACATTTTTTTTTTCTTTTATTTACCCAGGCGTTACCAAGGGACATGATGTTATTTATCAAGGAGATAAGGTGCAGAGGACAGGGACACACGAGTGGGATGAATGAGGCAGGTGTGGATACAAACGTAGAAAAATAGTGTTAGTCTAGTAAGGAGACAGTAGAAAGGGGGGAGGAGATGAATGGTACTGGGGGTGAGTTATGGTGCTGTGAAGAGAAGGAAGAACCCGCCCGACACAGCTGCTGTGTGGATGCGAGGGATGAATCAAGGCCCAACTCAGCGTCTTCAGACTGAGGGAAAATTACGTGTTTAATATCTAGTCCGGAAGAGTAGTGAGGGAGGGGGGAAATATATGGAACAGAAGAGAATGATATAGAAGTCGTCTTCTTTTTTCATCCCCCAACACTCGGGCAACACAGACTTGAGGGACTAGTGAACGATGAAGAGTCGTGGACCAGACTTCTATGACACGTGTGATAAAGTCGTGCCAGATTACATGTCTCTCTCTCTCACTCTACAGACGGAGGAGATACAGGGCTCAGCACACACACACACACACACACACACACACGCACACACACACACACACACACCACTGATAGTGATACACAGCCTCGCGATACAGACAAACGAGCTGGGAGCTGGTGGAGTTGCCTCGAGGATGAGGTTTGGGCGACCGCTACAGCATCCGTCTTGTTGTGAGAGGATCAGCCTTGTCTGTTGGACAGATCTTACCTCCCTCCTCCTCCTCCTCCTCCTCTTCCTCTCTCCCTCCCCCTCACCTTTCCTCCTGGATCCACTCCCTCCCTCCCTCCCTCCACTTTCCCCCCCTGGACCCACGGCAGATGGGAGCCAGGTCAGCCGGAAGGACGGTACACGAAGGGAGCATCATTTAGCTCTGTGATATGAGGTCATCAGAGGCCACTGCCACTCAAAGTGAGGTCGCTTAGTTGTATGGCATTGGGGTTCACTTAGAAGTACTGCCTCACTCAGTGAGGTGTGTGTGTGTGTGTGTGTGTGTGTGTGTGTGTGTGTGTGTGGAGGTGCGGATGGGTGGGCATAAATCAGTTGCATTTTGCTGATGATGCTGTTCCGATTATGAAACCCCAGAGAAGAACATCGAAAGAAGTTGTATTTGATGGGAAATTCCATTGTTGTCGAAGGGGTAAGTGGACAAGGAGAAAATCACTGGCAATAAAGTTAACGTGTATCTTGTAAGAACTTTATTTATGGAGTCTTTGTTAATCATAGATGAGAGTAAACATTGGGTTTAGGGTACTCATTTTTTCTTGAGATTTTCCCTTACTCGCATTCTCCAGTCTTTCCAGTCTTCCGGTACGTTGTAGAACAATATCCACTTGTATGGTCGAAGGAATATGAATATATCAAGGAATTCTGAATAACGTATATGTTTGAGTGATGTCATGGAAGTACAAGACTGCAGAGGCTACTACGACTAGATTCAACCTTAGGAAAGTATGAAGATATTGAGGTCGGGGTATTAAGAACATAAGAACATCTTTTAGAAAAACACGTATGTCCAAAGGCTCTAAAAACACATTGGAGCAAATACAGTCTCATTTGGGTCCCCTCACATTCATATACACCCATAAACAGACTTGCATTCATACGTACATTCAGTCAGACTCACAGAAACATATACACAAAGCTGAAAGTAAATATATACACAAAGAATTAAACAATAGACGAGAGAAGGAATCTGGAAACGATGCAGGAATTGATTCGTCAAGTGACATGAAAACGTCATAAAAATACATTGCAATGAGGACAATGTTGGCAATGTTGAAAGAGAAGAGTCATATGAATGCGAGAAAAAAAAAATTCCTAGTCCTTTTATCGTGCAATTCGGGATTTGTTTCAACCTCGGGACCAATGATTTGGACACTGTTGTGTGAATGAAACAAAAGCCTTATTGGGTACATCTAAGTACAGTTTCCTACGACAAGTTTTAGATTTAAGGTACGAGTAACGTGTTGTTCTAATATATATATATATATATATATATATATATATATATATATATATATATATATATATATATATATATATATATATATATATATATATATATATATATATATATATACATATATATATATATATTACAAAGCTTTTTAAATATATATTCCTATTACATGACATATAGTCTTTTTGCTCCATATGTCTATTTTCCTCTGGAAGCCTTAAAAGGCTTTTGATTTCTTTAAATTAATCACTATATCTACAATTTTCAGCATGGTACGTTATTCATAACATTTCGCCAATTTCTTCATCATAACTAGCAACAGTTGTTGGATCCTTAATTGTAATTACAAGTACCTGCTTGGTCATTATCTGTTATTTATTTCCAGCATGACATTTTTCATTCCCTTTCATGTGCTGGCGTGGATGATGAGAGCTGGGTGTCATCTTTGTTGAGTGCTGCTCTGCTTTATTATTTCGTCAATAAATTCCATTATCTGTAGCTGCTGCCACCATCCTGGCTTCATTTGTTTAGAACAAAGGGCCTGCCGGTGTTAGCTGAGTCAGCCAACCAACGAAAACTCCTGAAAGGAAAGAAGCTCTTGCAATCTGGTTTGTCATTGGTCAGTCTGATATTTTTCTCTTGTATGGGAACATGGGCAACTATTAGTGACAGTATTCCTGTCACTTGCCATGATTCAGTGACGTCGCAGTTACGTACAATACCAACCCCTGTCCAAAGGACGGGAGAGGCAGTGCTCAGTCTGAAATCCGGCGTACCCAAGGGTGACAATACTTATTGGTCTTACTGTACGTACTTGTACGGACTCTGATGTTAGTTTTCTAAATTCACTGATTCGCAATCAGTTTTCCACAAGACTACCTCCTGTTGATTAATGTCAATCACACACTATCTATCATAGCCTTGCTATGCACTGGCTTATCTTCCTTTACCGTATAATCACACTTCAGTTAGTTACTCCTCTACTCTAGTTACAACGTCTTCGCCAAATGCCACTTTATTTGCTTCGTGTTACTATCTGGCTGCTGGCCTACTGTTCTTTTTTTTTTTTTTCCTTCGCGTTATTCTTCAGAAACGTATTTGACAATACCTTAGTGCTGCGGTTGGCAGAGAGAGAGAGAGAGAGAGAGAGAGAGAGAGAGAGAGAGAGAGAGAGAGAGAGAGAGAGAGAGTCTCGCTCCATGGGACAAAAAAAATCTTACACTCTGGGCGCGAAAGAAAATCGACACAATAGTGCGAAAAATTAGGTGGGTGTGGGGGGGGAAACTTGGCGAGTCGGACTGAAAATGTCGAACCCTTGTCACGAAGGAGTTTTATTCCTTGAGCTGTCGAGATTTTGTTAAACCTGTTTCCGCGTGTCCGTGTTCGATATGTCCTTTCCTTCACTGGACCCTGGTTGCAAGCCTTGTAGAATATATTATTCAGATGGTACGTCGATTCCACCGCGCCATCGTTCCCCTAAAACCGTGTCAAACCATTCTATTAGATTCGGTTTCACTTGTGTTTAGCTGTTTCAACATTAGGTTCGTTTAATAGTCTATCTTGTCCTGCGACTCTCACAGCTCATTGCATCTCATTACAATCCTCCTCCTCAGGTACATGACATTTGTAGGATAAGCGAGAGATATACCTCACAATATCGTGGGATCTAACTCAATTC
>NC_092228.1:5935761-5990761 GCF_036320965.1 Panulirus ornatus
GGAGGGAGAGAGGAGAGAGAGGAGTTTGGTGGAGTGTGTGCGGGTGTGGGGTGAGGGAAGAAAGAGGGAGAGAGAGAGAGAGAGAGAGAGAGAGAGAGAGAGAGAGAGAGAGAGAGAGAGAGAGAGAGAGAGAGAGAGAGAGAGAGAGAGAGAGAGAGAGAGAGAGAGAGAGAGAGAGAGAGAGAGAGAGAGAGAGAGAGAGAGAGAGAGAGAGAGGGCGCGCGGAAGAAGATACCGCTGTGGTTCTGGGGCACGTCCGTATATAGCCCCAGTGTCAAGCAAAGTTTGCTTGATTTGGCTGGTTATGGAGGCTTCAGGCCACAACCACCTTGCTAGGGTGATTAAAGACACCAACGTCAAGATATAAATCACCAGTCGAAGTATCTTGACCAGTTTCTTCAGGTGATCAACAGGGTTCCCTGACTACACACGCTCTTCTGTGCACATGTGGGCCTATTTTCATTTCAGTCCACCTCCTCATTTACCTACGCAAGGTAATGAGTACCTCACAATCTCATCATCTAATTGGTTTAGATGTAAGATTATGGCTCACATTTTCCAAAATAAAGTCGAGAGTCCTTACCAAGTTATGTAGCACACACAGCGGTCTCCAACGTATTACCTAGCAAACCCAGGGGTCTTTGCCAAGTCATCTGGCAGACCCAGAGGTCTCCAACGTATTACCTAGCAGACCCAGAGGTCTCTGCCAAGTCATCTGGCAGACCCAGAGGTCTCCAACGTATTACCTAGCAGACCCAGAGGTCTCTGCCAAGTCATCTGGCAGACCCAGCGGTCTCCAGCTTGTTACCTAGCAGACCCAGAGGTCTCTGCCAAATCATCTGGCAGACCCAGAGGTCTCCAACGTGTTACCTAGCAGACCCAGGGGTCTCTGCCAAGTCATCTGGCAGACCCAGAGGTTTCCAACGTGTTACCTAGCAGACCCAGGGGTCTCTGCCAAGTCATCTGGCAGACCCAGAGGTCTCCAACGTGTTACCTAGCAGACCCAGCTGGAGGTCTCTGCTAAGTCCTCTGGCAGACCCAGAGGTCTCCAACGTATTATTACCTAGCAGACCCAGCTGGAGGTCTCTGCTAAGTCCTCTGGCCCGCACAGCGGTCTCCATCGTGTCATCTGGCCCATCCAGCGGCCCCAGAAGCCAAGCAGCTGCACAAGACGCTCGATCCGCCGGATTTTCCCAATTTCCTCAGCTTCCCCAGCTCGCCCGAGTTGACAAACCATGATAGATGGCGCGCCTGCACAATTATGCCCCTTTACTCACGAATTTTTAACCCGGGTTGGAATCCCGCCCAACTTCTGATCTCTCGTCTTTCGCCCCGAGGCCACACGTCGTTTTCTATTATTTTTTTTCCCCTTTCAGTCTGTCCTTCAATATTTTCCTGATGTCTTTGGTGCCTCAGGTTTGTGTTTCTCCTTTCCTTCTTCGACGAAGCTCATATCAGCTTTGGTTGCTTGGCAAGTGTGGCTATGACTGGGAAATATCTTCCATTTTTTTTTTTTTTGTCTTCAGTTTTGGTCTTAATCAGTTAGGAAGTCAAGCTTTGTAGACCGGTCGTGTCGGAATGGAGGAGGAAGAGTGGTAACACGTGTCACTGGAGATGCTTTCGGTGATTTACATACCGTGGTTTACGGCTGCCTTTCTCTCTCTCTCTCTCCACTTGGTCTGGCGATAACGAGGTCCAGTTTACGGCCTCACTGTCTGGGGTTCGCCTGTAGTTCGAGTATAGTGTTTGTTCACCGTCTGTGAGCGGCCAGACATCACTGTCCTAACGAGGTGTGCACAGGGTGGTTGGTTCCCTCACCCGAATCAACACACACACACTCTTAAATGCTGCTGGGAGCAATAGAGTCATGGAATCTGAACCCATATCTATCGTCACGGTTTTAGTAACATTCAGGAAGTACGGAAGTAGCATAGGCTATCTGAAATGCATTTGTGTGAGGAGTGACAGTTTAAGAAGTATGGACGTAAGGATAGTAAGGTTTAAAGAAGCTCTATCAAGGTTTGGACAAATGGAGAGGAGGATCCAAGAAAGATGGACTGAGAAGATCTACGTGTCAAAAGCGGAGGGAGGAAGGGGCAAGGGGAGACCAAGAAGATGGAAGGATAGAGTGAAAAGAGGCTTTGGGGTATCGGGATTTGAACATTCAGGAGGGGAATGAGCGTTCAAGAGATGAAATGAACTAGATTGTTGTACTATACAGAGGGCGACGTGCTCTCATTGAACCGGAGCATTGCCCAGAAAGTAATTAAAGTAAACTGTGAGATGCTGATTCTGGTTTTCGGTCCATTATATACGACAGCTTGAAATTGGACGTGCGCAAATGAGGCCATTGTTCGTCTATTCCTGACGTTATTTCCCTAAGACGGGATGAAGTAACTGTGTATGAAAAGAAAAAAAGAAAGAACACATGTACTTCGTCACCTTAAGGGGTTATGTTAGGTTAGGTTAAGTTCGGCAGTCATCTACGAGGTGTGTCTGTTACTAACGAGCCAGCGAACGACCTGACAACGATAAGGTACAACCTCTAATGGCTACTAAACCATGCTTTGGATATACTGGCAATTACCCTATGGCATAGTTCATTGAGCCAGAACCCTTAATATGCCCTGTGAATAGTCAACGACTAACTGCTTGTGATATGTGTTGGCTCTATGTCGTCGGCTGGAATGGTTATTGACCTTTGGGAGGTTATTAGCCCTGGGTCAGTGGCTTGCATATATTCTCTCTCTCTCTCTCTCTCTCTCTCTCTCTCTCTCTCTCTCTCTATATATATATATATATATATATATATATATATATATATATATACGAACAAAGTGCACATAAAGCTGTCTAACGCTTAACTGCTAATCTGTAAGACTAACGAAGACACATTAGTCAAAGTTCTTGATTTAGGAACTTAATCCTCAGACAAAATGTCCAAAGTTGGTGAGATGATAGATCGTTGCCGAGGGGCAGCGAAGCTCCTTGTGTGATCAGAGGATTTGCGTCGTATGATTCTATACAACACAAGAGTGATAGTACTTCAGAGGGAATGCCTCTTATAGCCCCTTAGGCACTTGTTTCTGAGTTCCGTGCGCTGGGGAAACCGTCTGCCAGAGTTCAGACGAAAACTGATTCTGCATCTTTTCGACACTTCACTCAATCTTCTTCTCTTTTTCTTTTTTTTTTTTCGACGCGAAGAGTTCATGGCCATCTCTCTCTCTCTCTCTCTCTCTCTCTCTCTCTCTCTCTCTCTCTCTCTCTCTCTCTCTCTCTCTCTCTCTCTGTCTCTCTGTCTGTCTCTCTGTCTCTCTGTCTGTCTCTCTGTCTCTCTCTCTCTCTCTCTCTCGGGAACCTGTTGGTTGATTAGTCATTTGGCCTTTAGACCTCTTAATCACCTGGGTCATTAAGGCCCTTAAGAACTAAATTACACTTTCTGGCAAGTCGGATTAGCTCATGTATACATTATCATATCATGGGTTCAAGATAATCTCACACCATGAGCACTCAGTCCTTAAGAGTCCCTTAAGGGAACTGGTAGAACTTGGTTGGCTGGTTACATGGCCCTTAAGGCATACCGACAAGTCAAACAGGGTCTCCTAATTAAAGACCTTCAGCTCAAAACACTTAACCCCCAAGTACGCAAGATGGTTCGAAGACCATACAACCCTCCTCCCTCACAGCACATATATCCCCGGGTCGCATTCGATAACTCGAAAGCTGACTGTGGTGCGAAACGAACACTTTCAACGGGGAATTGAACACCACAACTGTACAGGTCTGACCAGGTCTCACACACGCACAACACTTCTGTATATTTCTATCCCTCGTAGTACACTGGGCGTCTATGGGCGTCTAACACTATACGAGGAATGTTGGCTGCTCCCTTGCCTCTCGTTTTTCCAGAATGACTTCGATGGGAGAGTTTATATCACTTCAGAGTCCCCCTGCCTCTCCCTTTCCCTCCTCACCCTCACTTGGAGCTCCCAAATGTGGGATGTTACCGGGAGTGGAGGGAGGGGTGGCTCTGGGGGTGGGGGAATGGTTGGTTTAGTTGTACATCAATGGAAGAGAGTGATTGTGGGGAGGGGGTGGGTAGAGAGAGAGAGAGAGAGAGAGAGAGAGAGAGAGAGAGAGAGAGAGAGAGAGAGAGAGAGAGAGAGAGAGAGAGAGAGAGAGAGAGAGAGAGAGAGAGAGAGAGAGAGAGAGAGAGAGAGAGAGAGAGAGAGAAGAGGAGCATAGCACTTGCCTTGGTTTTTGTGACGTCCAGGTGGGCCGGCCAGACACAGAAACACCACACACACACCCACACCCTCACTCACACCCACCCACCAGAGCACCTACAAGTGACCAAGGTGACACACCCACAAACACACACATCCCACCTTTCCCTCCCATCCTCTCTCCCTTCTCTTGACCCACCAGGCTTTGGACAGGATGGAGCTGTGGTCTGCCCCCTTCCGCTTCAACGACGCCACTGACTCTCGCTATCATTTGGGATGAACTAATATGCAGCCCAGAAAGTTAAATGTTATTTCAAAGCCTGGGTTTAAAACACGCACACACACACACACACACACACACACACACACACAGAGGGTTAATTTATTATGGTTTAGGAACACGGGACTTCATGCACAGCGTCTCAACTTTGGTTAAAAAAAAATGCCTTTCGTATAAAGCAAAAAGCCTTTTTGAGCAAATAGAGACAACATATATGTCATTATTTCTCTCGCGCGCTTTTCTTGCCCGCGTCTTTTAAAAAAAAAATTGGTCGAAGCTTTGATGTGCGAGCCTCGAATATGATTTTGCCCAGTGAGGTAATTTCAACGAAGGGTTTGTCAATGTATTCATCATGTGTATACATTCCCAAAGGTTTTACCGACTCTATCATTTGGTATGGATAATTCCCCTCAGGATAACCTGGCACATTAGTGTGAATATTAAATTCCTAGTGAGGTACATTTAAAAGATACTTGGATTAACCTTAATTATCAAGTTACGTTAGTTTAATGGGTCTCTCTCACCATGCTGAGTCTATAGAGGCGAGGTGAGAGTTCATTCCGATAATTAGCATAGATTTGCATATTGTTATGCTTCACATGGACAAAGCAATGAAGATTAATGTATACATATACACATACACTCGTTGTCAGTGATGAAAGAGGTGTGATATGATGTAACATATTATGATGTCACCGAAACTGTTTTTGCAATCTCAACAATTCCACTTGTTTTGCTTACAACACGTCTTCATTAGACTACAGCAATAGCCGGCTATATAGCCGACTATATAGCCGACTATATGGCCGACTATATAGCCGACTATAATTTCTTGCTTTTGAAGGTGTTCAATGAAGTGAACACGGTGAACGAACTCTATTTCAGACCTCCGCATGTAAAACCATAAATGCTCATACGCTGAAATTTTTCCCAGAGACCTTTCATTGTGTCTACTGCTGACATTTTACTTCGAATGGCACATTATTGACCACTAGAAACAATACATGGGCCGTATATCCAGTTAGAGCTTGTTTGGTGTCACAATTATTTTGAAAATCTGAGTGGTCAAATTTTTTTTTTCTTCTTTTCGACTTGTTTGCTAATAAAATGTCCCCTGGCAGTCGATGGTCCAGAAGCTTAAACAACCACACCAGACACAAAATGTCTGAGTAGATTATTTCTGAGCAGAGACAATATCATCAAAAAGTTCCAGCTTGCCTAAGTAAGTTCCCAAGTGCACTTTTGTATAATAATCACATCATCAGGGATTCAGAAATATATATATATATATATATATATATATATATATATATATATATATATATATATGACAACTCTATTACATCAAAACATTAGCTGCACGAGACTGAAACTGAGTTAAGTGATTTTGATATCAATATCCAGAAAAAAAAGTTTGGTTTGGCTTGAAACGTTGTGAATGGAAGGATTTTGAAAAAAAAAAGTTTGAAATTGTTTGAACCAAAACTCTTTACAATCAAAAGCAAAGAGAGAGAGAAAAAAAAAGTTGTACGCCACTTAAACAAATGAAAAGCTAGATGCTCTGTGAATGCTGGTTATTAGGTATGCATAGAGCGGAACGTAATTTCAAGGTTTCGCATTGTGGTGAGTTTTATGATGGTAATTAAAGGTTTCAATGGAATGACCTCTCTCTTCTTCCCGTTTGACATTTGACAAAAGGTTTACAATTAACCTTTTTTTTTCTCTTTCCCCGGGAGAGAGTAATTGAAGGTTGGTATTCGATATCCTCTGGAATATATGTGGAAGTAGGAGTTCTTTAGTTACCCGTGAAATCGTTCGATTTTTAATATTTACTTAAAAAAAAAAAGGGAATATCTTTTCCCCCAACTTCACTACCTCAGCCTTACAAGACTTAAACTTCACCACCTTTTTTTCTTTATGGTCGGATATTACTCATGGGCCACATGCACAAGGGGAGCGTATGTGGTGGTGATCTTAGGGTGGCCAAATTCATACCTTTAAAGCACAGGAGATAGTACCAACGTCACTGCGGACAGAAAGGGATGGCTGAGGAGAGGTGATAAGCTGGGGAGTTAAGGAGGAAGGCTTTACTCCACTCTGGCTAAATAGAGGCGGAGGAGGAGCCAGCCACCCCTCAGATGGACAAGCAGGACTGTAGATGGAGGCGAATAACACCCCTGTAGACGCGTAACAGTTGCTTGCTAGACTGTAACTATCAGCGACCATCGCGAGGGAATTACAAGAGGGAAAGCTACAGTACATATCAAGTGATAGAGATTAAGCAGAAGAGCCGAAGGAAGAAAGAAGGAAGGTAAGAGAGAGAGAGAGAGAGAGAGAGAGAGAGAGAGAGAGAGAGAGAGAGAGAGAGAGAGAGAGAGAGAGAGAGAGAGAGAGAGAGAGAGAGAGAGAGAGAGAGAGAGAGAGAGAGAGAGAGAGAGAGAGAGAGAGAGAGGAAGAATTGTGAAACATCAAAATGCACTGGAGATGGCAAGCCAGTAGCAGACCTCTCACTCCAAAAGCCGTCCTCTCTTTCTCCATCTCTCTCTCTCTCTCTCTCTCTCTCTCTCTCTCTCTCTCTCTCTCTCTCTCTCTCTCTCTCCACCAACACGACGACCCCGGCAACGGAAGCTCTTTCGGAACAACAGCTCACGGGCACACACACACACACACACACACACACAGACACACAGACACACACACATTGTTTCACTTTCATTCCCTGTGCCACACCATTGTCAGTGGGGGTTATCATACTCAATAACTCTAAACAGAGCAATACAAACGAGTTAGTCGCGAGCCAAATGCATAAAACGTCATCACAAGATAAATCACAAAAGGGAGGGAGGGAAAGAGAGAAAAGAGGGGGAGACTGAATTATTTTTCTCCCAGTGTACAAATAACGATATGTGGGAAACTTGGCCGCTGCTGCTGCTGCTACTACGTCAGTACGAGCGTAAACAAAAGGTCAAGCTAGCGTTGCACCCCGAGGCTCACATCATGATAGAAATAAAAGCTCTTAGTGTGTGAGGGGGTGTGGTAGTATCAACCCCCTCCTCCTTCCTCCCTCCTCCTCCACCACCCCGTCCCACTCTCTCTCTCTCTCTCTCTCTCACTCTCTCTCTCTCTCTCTCTCCTCTGAAAGCACATCCTGTAGGAAGTGTGTCCTAATGTCATGTGAGCGACGCGCCCCAGGCCAAACACTAACTCAAACCCATCCTTGTCGTATGGAGGAACGACCCACTTTTCTATAAGGCTGTCCTGTCGTCTTGCCCATTTTGGTGAAGGATAGTGTGACCACGACTTTTTTTTTTTTTAACACACAAGACGCGATACTTTTTTTTTTTTTTTCTCTCTCTCTCTCTAGCGAGACTCGCGCAAGACGTAATCCATCACACGTATAAGAAAAGACTTGGACTCTAGCGAGGGAGACATCGAGGCTCCAACGACTCGCCCACTGGAGAAGGATACAGAGGCTCATCTCCCCACTTAGAAAATGTGGGAGGCAATGTTAGGAACAACCATCCACTTTGTTCATTTCCACTCCTTAAGTTCACTTACTTCGTCCGCACTTTGAATATTGGTTCGTCCCCACTTTGAATACTGTGCTCAGTTTTGGACACTACTTAAAAGACTAGAGAAAATAAAGAGAACAGAAACGAGCTACGTCAAGAGGGGATTTGATACAAAAGTTCAAGATTATCAAAGGCTTTGATAGTCTCCATCTAAGCTCCTAAATCATCTAAGGCAAAATGGGTGTGGGCCCGGCTGCCCGCGCTCACCCAGGATTATCAAAATGTAAACAAACAACCTGTCGATTTGTTAGATGACTGCTCACTGCAATACGACTGTCACGTCAATAATGGCGGAATTGCTTCAAAGGTAAAATTGGACTACATGCAAATATACATCATCCATTATTGACTGGGAACGATGAAATACCTATCAAAAGTACAGTTTACATTTGCAAGTAAAAGTTATACTGATGGCTTGCTTGGGTGATATTACACAAACGCTTCCGTTGGACATTGCAAGTGAATCATCGCCAATTTTGTACTAGTGATGGAAACAAGTGGAACTCTCACAGAAAGGAATATATATATATATATATATATATATATATATATATATATATATATATATATATATATATATATATATATATATATATATATATATATATATATAAATTTATTTTTGGTTTCCACGGCGTTCCAGGGGAATGTATGTTGCTCGATCTAACGATCATCAGAGAGGTAAAAGATCAATAAGGCAATAGGAGCTGTGCTCTACGTCAACACATACAGGAGATAAATAGTGATGCATGATAACAGTTGGTTTGTTGGAAGAG
Source organism: Panulirus ornatus (assembly GCF_036320965.1). Lineage (NCBI taxonomy): Eukaryota > Metazoa > Arthropoda > Malacostraca > Decapoda > Palinuridae > Panulirus > Panulirus ornatus. The sequence goes on from NC_092228.1 coordinate 5,944,616, forward strand.
TTAATTACCAGTCACCTATGGGAGATCATTAGGTCAGGCGCCCTTCTAGTATCATTTCTTTTTCTTTTGTACACATTCGCCATTTCCCGTGCAAGGGAAGTAGTGCCAGGAACAGAAATCCTGACTTGGCTCCATCTTATGTTTCTTAGTCGCCTTCTACGACACGCAAGGAGAATTGAATATGGAGCTACTGGATGATTACCAGGAATGGAGAATGAAATATATAGAAATACGTACATTCACAAGGACTGCGGAATGAAATAAGGAGCTAGACTCATTCGTTAAAAGACGAAGGAAAGGAGAATAAGATATGGAGCGAAAGACATTAGCTCCGCACAGGGGAATGGAGGATAAAATATGGAAGCGTTAAATGATGAGGGACATTTAATGAGATGATAAACTTTTCACAGTGAGTTATCGAGAGAACAATGGTATGCCAGGAGACAGTCACAAATGGCTTAATGTACTACGTCAGGATTGCTACAAGCTGAAGAGATAACAAAGAGATAACAAGGGTTTCCCTGCGTCCACTTAACTTAGTAACATGATTAATATAAGATCGAAGCAGCTGAATATTTGCAGTGAACAGTGCACGAATCATTCACTGCTGTACAGTGATGCGAGTGTTATGATCACTGTGAAAAATCACCGTTGGATATCGAGTCATTACAGTGAATAATCACGCATAACTAAAGTAATTAGAATAATTCTTTATCAGCTGGTAAACCCGATTACATTCTGGAATCACGAGAACAGAATGAAAAAAAAAGATGATGCCATACTTGATTGGAAGGGAATTAGGTTTATCAGAATCTCATCAGCCAAAAGATTGAGGAATTAGATAGGGGAGGGAGTCTACTCCAGGGGGTAGAGGAGAGGGAGAAGGTCTGTGTCATTTTCTTTTGTCCAGAGTCTGGAGTTGGAGACCCGACCAACCAACACCAAAGTTACAGAAACTCGCTCTCACACTTGGTCCATATCGCACAAATGGGAATGGAGTTGAAAACGGACGCGCATCGTATACATATGTTCGGATCCTTTAATTCCCAAGCACTCATACATCTGCAAGTGGGTTTGAGTTCTTGATACATACATACCCTTATCTTCCTATGCATTCCCGTATGAAATGTATCCGTCTGCATCAGAACAAAGACGTATACAGCTAACGCCCACTTACGTTCCTGGAAAGGTATATCCTCTCTCTGTTTGTCCCCGACGCTAAATCCCTATGAAATAAAACCTTTTGTTCCTTCCATGGAAGAGGATAAACCTGTCTTTCTTTCTCTTCTCCCGAAGGCAGCCGAAGCAAGGCGTCTATTTGTGTCAGGGGAGAGGGGGGGGGGGGGGGGGGAAACGCAGCAAGCCCTCCCTTCCAGCGGATTTCCATGGAATTACGGATGCGTTCGCTCTAGGGAACGGATTAAGCATAAACCTTTCCAGACTCCCAGTTTCCGCAAGGAAATAACTGGATACGCCCACACTGGAAAGAGAGGAGGCGGTTTTCCTACCCTCCTGCGAAAATGTGTCTACGCATGATGGATGAACGCGAAGGAACAGAAATAAGATTGGTATCCTCGTTCTATGATCTCCACGCAAGATATGAAGCAAGCTGGGCGGTGGAGGCTACTCCACCTCAGCATAATCTTTGCGTTGGAATCCTGAAGTGGGATCGAATCGCACGTGTGTGTGTGTGTGTGACCGTCGTTTTCTCCATGATAGTAATTCAGAGTTCATTCCTTCGTCTTTTTTTCCTTGTAGTGTAGGTGGTAGAATGAGGGTTGTTGTCCACTCCTCGTGGATCAGTTCATTCTGATCTGGTACTTATTCTTGTTGCATCCCTCTCGACCCTTTCCAGGAGTTCCAGGTGGCTCAGGTGAGGAGACTAGGTATATAATTCCAGTACAGGGGAGTGAAATATACCATGGGGGTATTGCTGAACGTGTCAGTTGACTGTATACTGGAAGGCAGTTTTGACACTAATCAGGAAATGATTTGCCTTCCTCATAACTCAGGTTTGATATAGTGATTTAGCTTCTACATTTCTCTCACAACCGGACCCCTTCCAGTTCATTTCCTTCGACACAATATTCACCGTCTGGGTTTGGTCTAATCCCTTCGAATTTTCATGAATGTTTACATTTCCCAAAGTCAGATTTCACAATCCATTTTGGCCGACCACTGCTCCCCCTTTTGCCTACGTCCCCTTGCAATACTTTGGCAGTCACCTGTTGCCTCGCACATCTTCCATGACTTCAGAATCATCAGCAGACTGTGTGTGTGTGTGTGTGTGTGTGTGTGTGTGTGTGTGTGTGGGCAGAACTTATGGCTGGGAGAGGCTCTCAGCCAAAGGTCCCCTGCTGACATCTCCAGCTTAATCAGAGCCGGAGCCCGACGTGTTTACTCTCTGTGGCTTGATATATGGCCTTGTGTACTGGTGGGAAGGAGAGAGAGAGAGAGAGAGAGAGAGAGAGAGAGAGAGAGAGAGAGAGAGAGAGAGAGAGAGAGAGAGAGAGAGAGAGAGAGAGAGAGAGAGAGAGAGAGAGAGAGAGAGAGAGAGAGAGAGAGAGAGAGAGAGAGAGAGAGAGAGAGAGAGAGAGAGAGAGAGAGAGAGAGAGAGAGAGAGAGAGAGAGAGACACGATTAACGTATCTGAGGAGTAATATACTACTGTCTTCATCATCATGTTAACTAATAAGAAGAAGCCGGTAAGGGGAAAAGAGGGGAGGGGGGAGGCCCCTCAAGTGCTATTCATTCTATTGTAATAAAAGTCCCCTTCAACAATAGCAAATTATTAGTACAGTTTCCCAAAGGCTAGCAAAGGCTAGCAAAGGCTCGCAAAGGCTAGCAAAGGCTAGGGATTATCCAGCCGTCTGGGTAGACACATTAACGTCCCTGCCTCTATGTGTATTGCTAATTCTTGGAGGATTAATCCTCACTATTAATCCAAGGATTAGTTTTTTTTTCCGAGATTTGACATCTTTTTTTGCTCATACCGGATACCTCAAGTAAAATATTGATGAAGGATTGAAAAGAAACTACGTTTTAGGTCAATATCTTATTCATCTTAACATTGATTATATCAAACCCTTTTATGAGCAACATGAGATTACAATAACACTGAGATTTATATAATGATGCAATATAAACGCCAGGATTGATATGTACAGTGATACATCATATGTTTTCAAGTACACTAGGGTGCTTAATTATCATATGTCTATATGGAATTAATTCACTACATCGGGGAAGTCATCATATGTGATATTACAAGTATTAATGTAAATTTTAAGGAATAAGATAGAGAAATTGAAAGCTTAACCCTATCATCCCAGATGCTTGAATAAGCGTGTGGGATTACTGTTCACTGATACCCTATTGAAAAAAGAAAAAGGTATCAGTGATCAGCTTTTTCATGCTTTTAACCTTCAAGGGTAAGATACATTAACAAGAAAAACTTCAAATTTCCTTTCACATTTTTTTTTTTTTTTGGGTCCCCAACAAGTTCTTGGTGGCTATGAGAAAGACAGTGAAGCAAAGACACAGTCGACTTAAATGATGAAAATTGCACAGCATTTTCCTTCTCTTTCGCCTACATTGCAGGGTTAGTTTTTTTTCTTTATATATATCTCCTCTCATCGTTTAATGATTCGAGACAGAGTGCAATACATGATAGGCAAAGCTGTTTTGACTCGAGCTGTTGAATCATTACACAAGAGGTGAAAAATCCTCATCAGAGACTGTCCAAAATTGTTTGAGATGACTTTTCATCCAGGAAAAACCCCCCTCCCTTTTCCCCCCCTTACCTTTTTTTTGGCGAGATATAACATTCATGGATTCTAGAGACGTCTAATATGGAACGTCTCTTTTGCTTACTATCCAACAAAGGCACACCACCCGCTTTGAGGCATTCAAATAAAGATATTCTCATCGTCAATCGCACTTTACGTAAATGTGGCTTTGGTAGATTCCATTGCAACTCCTTCGCTAGGAGACTGATTCCCTCACTCAGGCTACACGAACGATCTGAAATACTCTTTCTAGGCGAAACAGGTGATTTAAAAAGGCTGAACGATGGGTCCTTTATAGACGTAAAGGCAACTTCAGCATGTCAAAATTTGGGGGATGTTATGGTAGAACCAAACTGCAGAAAAACTTTTGTTTTATCTTGAAATCAGAATGTACATAACTGGGATCAGAATGTACATAACTGGGATCAGAATGCATAAATTTAGGACTAGAAGGAATGGAGAAGGGGAGCCAAGTGTGGATATTCCCTCTGAGGCCCAGTCCTCAATTCTTAGCGCTACCTCGCTAACGCGGGAAATGGCGAATATGTGCAAGAAAAAAGAGGGAAGTTTTAGACATGCTGAGTTTGAATTAGCCAGACTTCCTATTGTATAAATCAAAGACAAAAATCAGATTTAGAATATCTAGTTTTGGTGATTCTGCTGTCGAAATCTCGGACCTTGAATGTTAGGACGATTTTAAGGGAAAGAATCTGTGTATGCTCGACCATCCGCCATCCGCCAGAGGACTATTTTGCATTGTCCCATCCAGAAAAAAAAGGAAGAAATATCAACCATACTAAAGCTGAGTATGTAGAACTTACATGCAGGACCTTAACGTGAACGACAGTTGATTACAAAAAAAATTTAGAATAAGTATCTTTAAAAAAAACAAATTCGGTTTATACACGTCGCCCACAAGAGATTCAATTCTCTTGTGTATACCATAAGATGGATCATAAGATGGATATCCTGTGTTTTGTTCTTACCAGAAGGAATTTATTACCCAAGAATCGAATTGAGGAGGTCTTTTATTGGATTTCTTTTTTCTTATTGTCAGATGTAATGAGGTTTGAGATGTTTTTGAATCTGGCGATTCTATGTCCGGACCGGATTAGAAGTTTCGAATTATTTCATACAATTTGGGGGTTCGATGATATACATGACTTGGGAATAACAATAACGTCGTTTATATTATGCAAAGATCCTTCGCTCATCTCTTCGTCAGGAGGAGCTAAATCTTAGCGGAATTGAGGGTGGAATAATTTCACTTTCGCTAACGAGATGAAAGCGCAAAAGGAATACTCATCCCTGTTGATTGTGAAGTCATACCTGACTGTCCTTGTTGCTGAGCAGACATCTTAAGTATTTCATTCATGTTAAGTGATGACAGACCTGTCGGATCTTTTCCAAAGTTATTCTCTTTTGGCCTACCTGTCGCCATGAAAGGCACAAGAACACCCATGTTCTTCGTAATGAACGAATCTTTGGCTGAACCAGATATTGGTATTGTAACGCCTACTGTTGTTGGTGCTCCGATGCCTGTGTCTGGGATGTGAGCATTCGGAAGTATAGCAGCTACAATTTGTTTATATAAGCTAGGATTCGAATTCAGTAGTTTGGCGAGGGTTTGGATCTGCCCAATGAGTTCGGGTTTCTCCTTGATATTTCAGTCCTGGTAAGTTAAGGCTTTTGATATCTATATTTGGGTTGCCATCTTGTATACCTTTCACATAAAGGAACAGTAAATAAAGAAGGCTTAGGTTGGGCGATATGGAGGACAAGCCTGGTTTTTGGAGGTAATTTGATAGACTGTTCAACATACCAGTTACATCAAGTGAAGTCTTACTTGTTATTTTCATTCCAAATTGACTTAGGTTTTGCATATCTGAAACTGAAGCATCGGCATTAGCATTTCCTATGGAAGACAAAAGAGAACCTATAATATTCGTATCTAATGACTTTCCAATTGAATTGGATATTGGTAGTTGGAACGATGTAAATGATGGTTGTGTACTGATGCCTTCGGGGAACTGCACTCTCGGAAAAATGGCTCTTAATGTGGAGTGATATAGTTGGGGGTTCGAAGCGAGGAGTTTTGCAAGATTTTTGATATTTACGATGTTAGAGGAGTATTCGTTAATATTCAGTCCGGGTATATTTAAATTATCTAAAGATGGATTTGGGTTGCCATCTTGCATAGCTTTCAAGCAATAAAAGATCAGAAATAGAAGGCTTAAACCTGGATATTTACTGGTCGAACTTGGGTTTTTAAGCTGGTTTGAAAGAATGGATAACACGTCATTTAAATCAAATGAAGACTGGCCTTTGCCTTTTATCAATAGGTGGCTTAGGTCTGGCAAATTGAGGTTGCCACCTTTATATAAAGAGGGAAGCAAACTCATAATGTTCATATTCACTGATGTGGGAAGAGTGAAATCGATTGATTTGATGGTAAACTGCGGGGAAAGAGTTTCTGATTGTGGTAGATTAATGTTTGGGAAAAAGGCTTTTAAGGCATAGCGATATAATTGAGGATTCGAATAGAGGAGTTTTGCAAGGGGTTTGATCTGTTCAATGTTTGAAGACTGGGTCTTGATATCCAATCCAGGAATATTTAAGTTTACCAGTTTCAAATCTTGAACACCTTCATCGAGACTTTTCATGTAATAGAATAAGATGTACAAAAATATCAAATTGGGATATCTGTTGGTCCAGTCTGGTTTCCTGAGGAGATTTGATAGACCGTCCAATAAAGTACGAGCATCAGGTGAAGCCTGACCTGTTAGATGTATGCCAAGGTCACTTAGATCTGGCATACCTAAAGATGGAGCACCGCCATGAGGACCTTTTGTGGAGGGAGAGAATAACAGTGTAAGATACTTATCTATTGAGGGTTTAGCTGAACCAGGTATTGGAAGTGGAAAGTTTGGAGCATTTGTCTCTTTGAGGCCTGCTACTGGGAGCTGGACTTGAGGAAAGATGAATTTTACTGTGTAAAGGTATAATGTAGGGTGTGTAAAGAGGAGCTTTGCCAGTCTTTGGATTGGTTCAATATTATACGACAATTCTTTGATATTCAATCCAGGTAGATTTAGTGTTTCTAAAGGTGGATTTGGGTTGCCATTTTGAAGAGCTTTTATGTAGTAAAAGAGCAAATATAAGAGGCTTAAACCTGGATATTTTGTAGTCGAACTTGGTATCTTAAGTTGGTATGAAAAACTGGATAATATATTATCTATATCAATTGAAGGTTGACCATTGACTGTTAACAGGCGACTTAAGTCTGGCATTTCTGAAACTCGGAAACCAACATTACCTAGCTTTGTGGAAGGGAAAAGCAATTTGGCGATATTCTTATTCAATGTCGTTTTGATATCATTAGGTATATTGGATATTTCTTCACCTGGTTTCCCATTGATTACTTGAGGAAATTTTATATCAGGCAAAGTGGGGATTTTGATATCAATTGGTTTGAAAGTGATCTGTGGGGTGTTGGGCAGACTTAAAGTTGGCAAAGGAGGAATATCTATATTGATTGGTTTGATATTATTCTGTGGAGGATTAGGGTTTGTTGTTAATGGATCAATGTTTGGTGATATTGGCCTATTGATGTTGGGCAAAGGCAGCTGAGCACTTGGAAAGATGAATTTTAATGTGTAGTGATATAATGTAGGATGTGTGTAGATGAGTTTGGCTAGTCTTTGGATTGGTGCAATGTTAGAAGACAATTCTCTGATATTTACTCCAGGTAGATTTAGTGTTTCTATAGGTGGATTTGGATTGCCAGTTTGAAGTGCTTTTATATAATAAAAGAGCACATATAAGAGGCTTAAACCTGGATATTTTGTGGTCGAACTTGGTATCTTAAGTTGGTGTGAAAAACTGGATAATATATTATCTATATCAGCTGGAGACTGACCATTGACTTTTGTCAATAGGAGACTTAGGTCTGGCATATTCGTAACTGGGAAACCAAAATTATCTTTCATAGATGGGAAAAGCAAATTGATAAAGTTCTTATTCAATGTCGTTTTGATATCATTTGGTATATTGAATACTTCACCTGGTTTTCCATTGATTACTTGAGGAAACGTTATATCAGGCAAAGTGGGGATTTTGATATCAATTGGTTTGAAAGTGATCTGTGGGGTGTTGGGCAGACTTAAATTTGGCAAAGGAGGAATATCTATATTGATTGGTTTGACAATATTTTGTGGAGGATTAGGGTTTGTTGTTAATGGATCAGTGTTAGGTGATATTGGCCTATTGATGTTGGGCAAAGGCAGCTGAGCACTTGGAAAGATGAATTTTAATGTGTAGTGATATAATGTAGGATGTGTGTAGATGAGTTTGGCTAGTCTTTGGATTGGTGCAATGTTAGAAGACAATTCTCTGATACTTACTCCAGGTAGATTTAGTGTTTCTATAGGTGGATTTGGATTGCCAGTTTGAAGTGCTTTTATATAATAAAAGAGTAAATATAAGAGGCTTAAACCTGGATATTTTGTGGTCGAACTTGGTATCTTAAGTTGGTTTGAGAAACTGGATAATATATTATCTATATCAGCTGGAGACTGACCATTGACTTTTGTCAATAGGAGACTTAGGTCTGGCATATTCGTAACTGGGAAACCAAAATTATCTTTCATAGATGGGAAAAGCAAATTGATAAAGTTCTTATTCAATGTCGTTTTGATATCATTTGGTATATTGAATTCTTCACCTGGTTTCCCATTGATTACTTGAGGAAAAGTTATATCTGGCAAAGTGGGGATTTTGATATCAATTGGTTTGAAAGTGATCTGTGGGGTGTTGGGCAGACTTAAATTTGGCAAAGGAGGAATATCTATATTGATTGGTTTGACAATATTTTGTGAAGGATTAGGGTTTGTTGTTAATGGATCAGTGTTAGGTGATATTGGCCTATTGATGTTGGGCAAAGGCAGCTGAGCACTTGGAAAGATGACTTTTAATGTGTAGTGATATAATGTAGGATGTGTGTAGATGAGTTTGGCTAGTCTTTGGATTGGTGCAATGTTAGAAGACAATTCTCTGATACTTACTCCAGGTAGATTTAGTGTTTCTAAAGGTGGATTTGGATTGCCAGTTTGAAGTGCTTTTATATAATAAAAGAGCACATATAAGAGGCTTAAACCTGGATATTTTGTGGTCGAACTTGGTATCTTAAGTTGGTGTGAAAAACTGGATAATATATTATCTATATCAGCTGGAGACTGACCATTGACTCTTGTCAATAGGAGACTTAGGTCTGGCATATTCGTAACTGGGAAACCAAAATTATCTTTCATAGATGGGAAAAGCAAATTGATAAAGTTCTTATTCAATGTCGTTTTGATATCATTTGGTATATTGAATTCTTCACCTGGTTTCCCATTGATTACTTGAGGAAAAGTTATATCAGGCAAAGTGGGGATTTTGATATCAATTGGTTTGAAAGTGATCTGTGGGGTGTTGGGCAGACTTAAATTTGGCAAAGGAGGAATATCTATATTGATTGGTTTGATGATATTCTGTGGAGGTTTAGGGTTTGTTGTTAATGGATTAGTGTTAGGTGATATTGGCCTATTGATGTTGGGCAAAGGCAGCTGAGCACTTGGAAAGATGAATTTTAATGTGTAGTGATATAATGTAGGATGTGTGTAGATGAGTTTGGCTAGTCTTTGGATTGGTGCAATGTTAGAAGACAATTCTCTGATACTTACTCCAGGTAGATTTAGTGTTTCTAAAGGTGGATTTGGATTGCCAGTTTGAAGTGCTTTTATATAATAAAAGAGCACATATAAGAGGCTTAAACCTGGATATTTTGTGGTCGAACTTGGTATCTTAAGTTGGTGTGAAAAACTGGATAATATATTATCTATATCAGCTGGAGACTGACCATTGACTCTTGTCAATAGGAGACTTAGGTCTGGCATATTCGTAACTGGGAAACCAAAATTATCTTTCATAGATGGGAAAAGCAAATTGATAAAGTTCTTATTCAATGTCGTTTTGATATCATTTGGTATATTGAATTCTTCTTCACCTGGTTTCCCATTGATTACTTGAGGAAAAGTTATATCTGGCAAAGTGGGGATTTTGATATCAATTGGTTTGAAAGTGATCTGTGGGGTGTTGGGCAGACTTAAATTTGGCAAAGGAGGAATATCTATATTGATTGGTTTGATGATATTCTGTGGAGGTTTAGGGTTTGTTGTTAATGGATTAGTGTTAGGTGATATTGGCCTATTGATGTTGGGCAAAGGCAGCTGAGCACTTGGAAAGATGAATTTTAATGTGTAGTGATATAATGTAGGATGTGTGTAGATGAGTTTGGCTAGTCTTTGGATTGGTGCAATGTTAGAAGACAATTCTCTGATATTTACTCCAGGTAGATTTAGTGTTTCTATAGGTGGATTTGGATTGCCAGTTTGAAGTGCTTTTATATAATAAAAGAGCACATATAAGAGGCTTAAACCTGGATATTTTGTGGTCGAACTTGGTATCTTAAGTTGGTGTGAAAAACTGGATAATATATTATCTATATCAGCTGGAGACTGACCATTGACTTTTGTCAATAGGAGACTTAGGTCTGGCATATTCGTAACTGGGAAACCAAAATTATCTTTCATAGATGGGAAAAGCAAATTGATAAAGTTCTTATTCAATGTCGTTTTGATATCATTTGGTATATTGATATTCTTCACCTGGTTTCCATTGATTACTTGAGGAAAAGTTATATCAGGCAAAGTGGGGATTTTGATATCAATTGGTTTGAAAGTGATCTGTGGGGTGTTGGGCAGACTTAAATTTGGCAAAGGAGGAATATCTATATTGATTGGTTTGATGATATTCTGTGGAGGTTTAGGGTTTGTTGTTAATGGATTAGTGTTAGGTGATATTGGCCTATTGATGTTGGGCAAAGGCAGCTGAGCACTTGGAAAGATGAATTTTAATGTGTAGTGATATAATGTAGGATGTGTGTAGATGAGTTTGGCTAGTCTTTGGATTGGTGCAATGTTAGAAGACAATTCTCTGATACTTACTCCAGGTAGATTTAGTGTTTCTAAAGGTGGATTTGGATTGCCAGTTTGAAGTGCTTTTATATAATAAAAGAGCACATATAAGAGGCTTAAACCTGGATATTTTGTGGTCGAACTTGGTATCTTAAGTTGGTGTGAAAAACTGGATAATATATTATCTATATCAGCTGGAGACTGACCATTGACTTTTGTCAATAGGAGACTTAGGTCTGGCATATTCGTAACTGGGAAACCAAAATTATCTTTCATAGATGGGAAAAGCAAATTGATAAAGTTCTTATTCAATGTCGTTTTGATATCATTTGGTATATTGAATTCTTCACCTGGTTTTCCATTGATTACTTGAGGAAAAGTTATATCAGGCAAAGTGGGGATTTTGATATCAATTGGTTTCAAAGTGTTCTGTGGAGTGCCGGGTCGACTTAGTTTTGGTATGGATGGTATATCCATATTATCTATAGAGCGAGTGTTTGGTCCTAAGTTAATGTTTAGTGTTATTGGCCTGCTGATGCTGTCCGTAGACAGCTGAACATTCCGAAAGATGGTTTTCAATATGTAATGATATAATGTAGGCTGTGTATAAAGGAGTTTTGCTAGTCTTCTGATCGGTGTAATGCTAGAAGAAAATTGTCTGATATTCAGTCCAGGTAGATTTAGTGTTTTTAATGATGGATTTGGGTCGCCATTTTGAAGAGCTTTGATGAAATAAAATAGGATATATAGAAGGCTTAAACCTGGATATTTTGTGGTTGAACTTGGTACACTAAGCTGTCTTGTAAAACTGTGTAATATATCGTCTATACTAAGTGAAGTCTGTCCATTGAAACGTATTAATAGATCACTTAAGTCTGGTGTCTCTGAAACTGGTAGATTAACATTTCTTCCTTCCGTGTAAGGGAAAAGCAAATTGATAATGTTGTTATTCAATTTCGTTTTGACGTTATTTGGTATATTGAATGTTTCTTCACTTGGTTTACCTTGGCTTATTTGAGGGAACGTTATATCTGGTAAGGTAGGAACCACAATATCACTTGGTTTCAGATTGAAATTTGGAGTAGAAGGAATATCTAAGTTGATAGGTTTGAAGGTGTTCTGTGGAGGTTGAGGTAAGTTAAGTTCTGATGATGCTGGCCATTTGATGGTGTCCTGAGATAGCTGAACACTCGGGAAGATGGTTTTTAACGTGTAATAATATAATGCAGGATGTGTATTGAGTTGTTTTGCTAGCCTTTTGATCGGTTCAAAGTTAGAAGAAAATTTTCCAATGTTTACTCCTGGTAGACGTAGTGTTTCTAGACGTGGGTTTGGGTCGCCATTTTGAATTGCTTTTATGCAATAAAAGAGCAAATATAAAAGGCTCAAACCTGGATATTTGGCGGTCACACTTGACAATTTAAGCTGTTTTGATAAACTGTATAATATATCATCTATCTCAAATGAAGGCTGGCCCTTGACTTTTATTAGTAGGAGACTTAAGTCTGGGATGTTTGACACTCGGAAATTATCACCCTGTTTTAAATAAGGGAAAAGCAAATTGAGAATGTTCTTTCTCATCGATAATTTGATCTTCTTCGGTATCTTAAACATTTCTTTACCCGGTTTCTCTTTGAATATCATGGGAAGAGTCAAATCCGGCCATGAAATGGTCTCTATATTGATTGGTTTGAAAGTGACCTTTGGAGGAGTAGGTTTTGGCAGTTTTACTCGGTGGCGAGCATTAGGGAAAATGGCTTTTAAAGTTTTGAGATATAATCTTCGATTCAAGTAAAGGCGTCTCGCTAATTTCCTTACCTTCTTCATTTTATAAGAATTTAATTTCACGGTTAATCCGGGTACCTTCCTGTTTTTCCACTTCATTTTTGAGGCACCTTCTTTGAGGCGTTTCACAAAATAAAACAAAATATATACATGCCCTAAACCTCGGTATTTCTTGGCCAAACCTGGTTTTCTAAGCTGTCTCTGTATACAGTTGAGCATCGTCTCGAGTTCCGCGATACTTCCATCAGTGTATGTGAATCTCATTTTCTTTAGGACTGGCATATCTGAAACAGGGAGATCAACGTTAGGACCTTATTTAGAATGAAAGGTCAAATTCATATAATGCTCTTGATCATTATTTGGAAAAAATCATATATATATATATATATATATATATATATATATATATATATATATATATATATATTCTTTTTCTTTTCTTTTAAACTATTCGCCATTTCCCGCGTTAGCGAGGTAGCATTAGGAACAGAGGACTGGGCCTTTTTTGGAATATCCTCACCTGTTCCTTCTTTTGGAAAATTAAATATATATATATATATATATATATATATATATATATTTTTTTTTTTTTTTATTTTTTTTTATACTTTGTCGCTGTCTCCCGCGTATTGCGAGGTAGCGCAAGGAAACAGACGAAAGAAATGGCCCAACCCCCCCCATACACATGTACATACACACGTCCACACACACAAATATACATACCTACACAGCCTTCCATGGTTTACCCCGGACGCTTCACATGCCTTGATTCAATCCACTGACAGCACGTCAACCCCTGTATACCACATCGCTCCAATTCACTCTATTCCTTGCCCTCCTTTCACCCTCCTGCATGTTCAGGCCCCGATCACACAAAATCTTTTTCACTCCATCTTTCCACCTCCAATTTGGTCTCCCTCTTCTCCTCGTTCCCTCCACCTCCGACACATATATCCTCTTGGTCAATCTTTCCTCACTCATTCTCTCCATGTGCCCAAACCATTTTAAAACACTCTCTTCTACTCTCTCAACCACGCTCTTTTTATTTCCACACATCTCTCTTACCCTTACGTTACTTACTCGATCAAACCACCTCACACCACACATTGTCCTCAAACATCTCATTTCCAGCACATCCATCCTCCTGCGCACAACTCTATCCATAGCCCACGCCTCGCAACCATACAACATTGTTGGAACTACTATTCCTTCAAACATACCCATTTTTGCTTTCCGGGATAATGTTCTCGACTTCCACACATTTTTCAAGGCTCCCAAAATTTTCGCCCCCTCCCCCACCCTATGATCCACTTCCGCTTCCATGGTTCCATCCGCTGACAGATCCACTCCCAGATATCTAAAACACTTCACTTCCTCCAGTTTTTCACCATTCAAACTCACCTCCCAATTGACTTGACCCTCAGCCCTACTGTACCTAATAACCTTGCTCTTATTCACATTTACTCTTAACTTTCTTCTTCCACACACTTTACCAAACTCCGTCACCAGCTTCTGCAGTTTCTCACATGAATCCGCCACCAGCGCTGTATCATCAGCGAACAACAACTGACTCACTTCCCAAGCTCTCTCATCCCCAACAGACTTCATACTTGCCCCTCTTTCCAAGACTCTTGCATTTACCTCCCTAACAACCCCATCCATAAACAAATTAAACAACCATGGAGACATCACACACCCCTGCCGCAAACCTACATTCACTGAGAACCAATCACTTTCCTCTCTTCCTACACGTACACATGCCTTACATCCTCGATAAAAACTTTTCACTGCTTCTAACAACTTGCCTCCCACACCATATATTCTTAATACCTTCCACAGAGCATCTCTATCAACTCTATCATATGCCTTCTCCAGATCCATAAATGCTACATACAAATCCATTTGCTTTTCTAAGTATTTCTCACATACATTCTTCAAAGCAAACACCTGATCCACACATCCTCTACCACTTCTGAAACCACACTGCTCTTCCCCAATCTGATGCTCTGTACATGCCTTCACCCTCTCAATCAATACCCTCCCATATAATTTACCAGGAATACTCAACAAACTTATACCTCTGTAATTTGAGCACTCACTCTTATCCCCTTTGCCTTTGTACAATGGCACTATGCACGCATTCCGCCAATCCTCAGGCACCTCACCATGAGTCATACATACATTAAATAACCTTACCAACCAGTCAACAATACAGTCACCCCCTTTTTTAATAAATTCCACTGCAATACCATCCAAACCTGCTGCCTTGCCGGCTTTCATCTTCCGCAAAGCTTTTACTACCTCTTCTCTGTTTACCAAATCATTTTCCCTAACCCTCTCACTTTGCACACCACCTCGACCCAAACACCCTATATCTGCCACTCTGTCATCAGACACATTCAACAAACCTTCAAAATACTCATTCCATCTCCTTCTCACATCACCACTACTTGTTATCACCTCCCCATTTACGCCCTTCACTGAAGTTCCCATTTGCTCCCTTGTCTTACGTACCCTATTTACCTCCTTCCAGAACATCTTTTTATTCTCCCTAAAATTTACTGATAGTCTCTCACCCCAACTCTCATTTGCCCTTTTTTTCACCTCTTGCACCTTTCTCTTGACCTCCTGTCTCTTTCTTTTATACTTCTCCCACTCAATTGCATTTTTTCCCTGCAAAAATCGTCCAAATGCCTCTCTCTTCTCTTTCACTAATACTCTTACTTCTTCATCCCACCACTCACTACCCTTTCTAAACAGCCCACCTCCCACTCTTCTCATGCCACAAGCATCTTTTGCGCAATCCATCACTGATTCCCTAAATACATCCCATTCCTCCCCCACTCCCCTTACTTCCATTGTTCTCACCTTTTTCCATTCTGTACACAGTCTCTCCTGATACTTCTTCACACAGGTCTCCTTCCCAAGCTCACTTACTCTCACCACCTTCTTCACCCCAACATTAACTCTTCTTTTCTGAAAACCCATACTAATCTTCACCTTAGCCTCCACAAGATAATGATCAGACATCCCTCCAGTTGCACCTCTCAGCACATTGACATCCAAAAGTCTCTCTTTCGCACGCCTGTCAATTAACACGTAATCCAATAACGCTCTCTGGCCATCTCTCCTACTTACATAAGTATACTTATGTATATCTCGCTTTTTAAACCAGGTATTCCCAATCATCAGTCCTTTTTCAGCACATAAATCTACAAGCTCTTCACCATTTCCATTTACAACACTGAACACCCCATGCATACCAATTATTCCCTCAACTGCCACATTACTCACCTTTGCATTCAAATCACCCATCACCATAACCCGGTCTCGTGCATCAAAACCGCTAACACACTCATTTAGCTGCTCCCAAAACACTTGCCTCTCATGATCTTTCTTCTCATGCCCAGGTGCATATGCACCAATAATCACCCACCTCTCTCCATCAACTTTCAATTTTACCCATATTAATCGAGAATTTACTTTCTTACATTCTATCACATACTCCCACAACTCCTGTTTCAGGAGTATTGCTACTCCTTCCCTTGCTCTTGTCCTCTCACTAACCCCTGACTTCACTCCCCAGACATTTCCAAACCACTCTTCCCCTTTACCCTTGAGCTTCGTTTCACTCAGAGCCAAAACATCCAGGTTCCTTTCCTCAAACATACTACCTATCTCTCCTTTTTTCACATCTTGGTTACATCCACACACATTTAGGCACCCCACTCTGAGCCTTCGAGGAGGATGAGCACTCCCCGCGTGACTCCTTCTTCTGTTTCCCATTTTAGAAAGTTAATACAAGTTAATATATATATATATATATATATATATATATATATATATATATATATATATATATATATATATATATATATATATATATATATATATATATATATATATATATATATATATATATATATATATATATATCTTTTTCTTTCTTTTAAACTATTCGCCATTTCCCGCGTTAGCGAGGTAGCGCTAAGAACAGAGGACTGGGCCTTTCTTGGAATATCCTCAACTGGTCCCCTCTGTTCCTTCTTTTGGAAAAAAAAAAAAAAAATGAATATTTGGCAAAAAACTATTACATCGTAGCTTGGTTGCAAAATGTTTCTCTCTCTCTCTCTCTCTCTCTCTCTCTCTCTCTCTCTCTCTCTCTCTCTCTCTCTCTCTCTCTCTCTCTCTCTCTCTCTCTCTCTCTCCCATCTTCACCACTTCCCATTTTCCTCTGGTAGCGTGTTTCATCAACCGAATATCAGACTAACTCAAGATGTTATGCTAGTCCATTGATTCATTTTTTTTTTCAGAAGGTTAACTCAATCCTCGTCATTCTTTACCTTCCTCATGATCTTGGCATCCTCTCACACTAATCCCGGCAGGTCATTTACACTGACCACGAAGAACAAGGATCAGTCCCAAGACTTTACCCTGCGGGAGAACACGGGGCGAACTCCCAAACCAATGTTTAGAGTTGAGATTCGAACTATAACATCTGTCCTCTGTTTCCCCTTCCACTGAGATAATCTTTTTCATTCTCTTCGTCAACTGAATAAGTCTCATGTTCGTGTCTGCCAGAAGAATCAGGCGTGTCTGTACGCTAGGATGCGTAAGTCACACGCATCTCTACTAGCTACAAGGTAGAGCAAGTTTCCTCCCCTCACTCAGTGGGAAATACCCCGCCATTCAAGGCAGTGTTTGATTCGACTCGTAAGCTTTCCTAATTCTATCAACTAACTCGAATGAACGTATTGTAAACAATCGCTTACTGAATCATGAAAAAAAAGGAGGAAAAAAGATAAGTATAACACACGTTATTCATATCCTATTCAAGTATTGAGCAACTAACAATAACATAAGAGTCTTCAAAGTACAGATAAGGTGTTCAGTAACTTACCTCTGATGTTTAAGAATGTTAAGTACTCATGGTATGGCCATGGTTTGCGGCGATGGCCTTTGTGATGCTTTCGTCCGTGCTTAATGTGCTTGCCTTTTAGTTTGGAGCGATGGGCTTTGTGATGCTTTCGTCCATGCTTACTGTGCTTGCCTGTTCTCGTATGGAAGGCCTTAAGCGCTGCCTTGTGGTGGTGTACGCGCCTGTGGTGAGCGTTCCTTACCCCGTGTGACTTGCGATGTACTCCGATTCCAAGACGAAGGTGTTTCCGGTGACCCCGACGGCTCCTAGTGGACAAGAGACGGTGGGGGTGTGTGGGAAACGGAGGTGGGTGGGGGAGGGGCATCAGAATCAACAATGGATTCAGTGAGGGATTCCGATATCACGTTGTGATCTAAGGCACTGCAAGTATCCCTTGCTGTTTCACACACACACACACACACACACACACACACACACACACACACACACACACACACACACAACACACCACACACATGCTTCTAACTACTGTACTTTTTACCAGCTCGAACGACCGATGAACAACTAGTATGTGTCATCATAAGAGGCTTTTAACACGCTTACCGTACAAGAATGGCCGGTCATCAAGGTGTCAAAAGGGAGGAGGGAGGAAGGGGGAGGGAAGGGGATGCTTGGAAGCGATCTACACACGCGTAGGACAAGTGACCAATCCCTGAGAGGGGGTATTTCGAATTGAGGGACTTTTAGAATACCTGCGTGTTCAGTGGTGACGCAGTGCAGAGATGGGAATACGGACCCAGAGGAGCCTGGTCGGTCGGTCTGGAGAGAGAGAGAGAGAGAGAGAGAGAGAGAGAGAGAGAGAGAGAGAGAGAGAGAGAGAGAGAGAGAGAGGGGGGGGGGGGGAGGAAAACGGGGTGAGGTAGAGCGAAAATGTGGAAACCCTGTCTCGGTGGAGTTTTATCTCTTCTGTGTTGGGCAACAACATTTTGCAAACCATTTCTGCGTCTGGGCGCTCAGCCT
Source organism: Panulirus ornatus (assembly GCF_036320965.1). Lineage (NCBI taxonomy): Eukaryota > Metazoa > Arthropoda > Malacostraca > Decapoda > Palinuridae > Panulirus > Panulirus ornatus. The sequence goes on from NC_092228.1 coordinate 5,963,103, forward strand.
CCTCCGTCGGGTTCCTGTCGTATCCCTTGTTGGGCACGTCTCTCAAAGGGTATGCTGACCTCCATCGGGAGTGTTCAGTCGCTTGTGAATCCCTAAACGGTTGTGGATCCCTATAGACTCCTATGATAACCAAAATCCCTCAGTCTCTCTTGGCTGTATTTTGAAATCTCTCTCTCTCTCTCTCTCTCTCTCTCTCTCTCTCTCTCTCTCTCTCTCTCTCTCTCTCTCTCTCTCTCTCTCTCTCAACTAGACGACATTTTTACCCCCTTCTTTTATACGCACTCAGGTATATTCCATAAGACTTATCATTATCTACAATCACCATGAGGTGGTAACAACGTATAACTATCGTTCGTATGGACGAAATACATTAGGTTGGCATTCACACCAAGTCTAACCAGCATTTTTTTTTTCTAACACGTATATTCCCTCCATCATAAAAATCTCCATTAAACATCATCATCCCCTTCCTCGTCTTCTGTGGCTTCATAAACATGGCGTCTTTAAACCTTCTGCAAGTCTACTGTTGACAAAGACTCATTTCATACAGCCATGGGACGTATTATCATCCCTCTTCGCTTCCCCTTAATTCCAAGTCTTTCTCCTAGTCCATTTTTACTCCCATGCATCCTTTACACACATGTCTCTCCCTATATTATTCACCTCCAAAAACCCGGTCCCTCTCATCAGCACTCGTAGGTACCCTACAAAATACTCCTCCTAGATTCCTTGGCTTAAAGAATAGACTATCTATCTAGGAAAAGATGAAAAATGATTTTGACAACTTTATCTCCAAGCCTGTCTTGTCTATTCCTTAAACATTTATGTATTTAAAGAAAGAAAACGAAGAACAAGACCCATACACACAGAGAACGGGCTGTTGTGTGTCAGAACCAGAGATCTATGTTTGCAACCGGAGGGAGTCTGTTAATCAACCTGGTCCATCTAATACAGGATGAGGATTACTTCGTTCGAATCAGATGTTCGAAAACTCAGCGTATGAATCTTAGACCTGGGCCTGGCACTGCCTTGTTCATCATCATACCCATCAGTTAACATTTGAGGGTCAGTTTGGTAAGTGAATTCACTCCACTGCGTATATCGCTACCCACCCTCACTTCCAGTGCTCCACTGTATAAATATACAACTATGTTTATATATATATATATATATATATATATATATATATATATATATATATATATATATATATATATATATATATATATATATATATAAATACAGCTATGTATATATATATAGTAGCCCTCGAGTCACTTTGCGTGGCAAGACGAAGCTTCAAGATCACCCTAACGTGAGAAGAGACGTCATCACCCCCAACCACCATTCCTGACTCACTTGAAATAGTGGCCTTGAACTGATACCAATATCACCAGCAGGAGCAGCAACAGCAGTGTCACTGCGGTCACCAGCCGACGCTCACCCATGGCTGGCACGGGTCCTCGCCACCTGCAGAGTCGAAATGGAAGACAGTAAAGTTGTTGAACATCGACTATGGCTATTGGAATAGATACTACATGAATAGATCTTAGTTTCACTGAGATAATGGGGCAAAGTGTGAGCTACGTTGATTAGAAAATGACTTGAAACCTGTGACACAACTCGTGCACGAAGAAAGAAAATTGTGACAAGGATCAGAGAATGAGTAGAGTAGGAAAATGGGTGTTGGTGAACCGTGTTCGCCATGATTCTAAGCAACGTGTTCAAGAGTTTATCAGAAGACCATATACTGTATATACTTAGTGTATACACAAGTGCATAGGTATATCAACAATATCAAAACCCTTTATAAATGATACGAAATCCCACAAGTCAAGGCTTCGTCTACCTCGGAATTGTCCAAGTTTGGTTGAGTTTACCCTCAATGTATCCTTCCGCGAGAACACGAGCTGTTCAGTCAAAACACATAAGTAACATGATAATGGCATACCACTCGAATGATAACAAGATGGGCCACATGCATTGTGGAAGTGTATATGATGGTCTTAGAATTATCTTTAATACCTGAAGAAGGTGTCAAAGATATTTCGGTTTGTGGATATGTAAACTTACGTTGAGGGCCTTAATGAACCTGGTAGTTGATAGGCCTACAGCCCAAACAAACAAGCAACTGATAACAACCCTTGGTACAACACGTGATGGGCTGGATAATGAGGAATGCCAAACACAAGCTCCCACAAGGGAAGGAAAGATGGAACGCTTCCCACCAAAATATAATCACAAGGGATAAGAACCTACAGATGCAATATATCAGATCATGTCTGTGGGTCTGGTGTTATAAACCTCATATTACTCACCGACTCACAAGAGGAGTAAGAAGAGACAAAGACAAACATCAACATGTCTGTCAAATGCATCCACAAAGGTTTAGTCTCCTCTTCTCCTGCAGGCAAGGTAGTGACAACACACATATCCCCCCTCCACCTGCAGCTCGTTTTCTCTTGGTGTAAATCTCACTGAATATTCGAGGTTTCCACAATGGCTGCACTTTACATTAATTAACGATGTAGTATCACATTACAACAGGGCTCTCTCTCTCTCTCTCTCTCTCTCTCTCTCTCTCTCTCTCTCTCTCTCTCTCTCTCTCTCTCTCTCTCTCTCTCTCCTCTCTCTCTCTCTCTGTTTCACTGCTATAGTCTGCAGAATTTGACGTCGTAATTACACAGTAAGATATTATATATCTGAATTGCAGTTGGTAGAATTCACTTTATCTATCTATATCGAGAAGTGCAATAGCGTTTTTCTAATTCTCATGTGGTTGATGGTTTAGAAGTCTATTGCACTTAGAACAAGAGTCAGTGTTGATTGCACCGTTAGTTTCATTGATAGTTTAATGAACACATCTATTTTGTCCACTTTCCAGGCCCAGATAGCTGGAGGGAATATTATGATTGTTGATTGTTGAGTGGCTGGACGGGTTAAAGGAGTTGAAGGCTTTGAGAAGGGATTGTTGAAGAGATTCTGAGAGCATTGACTGGAGGGTTGGATTCTTAGGTGTGCAATGGTCAAAGAAAATCTACATTAGAAGATGAAGGTTTGTCTGCGGCAGGGGTGTGTAATGTCACCGTGGTTGTTTCTTTAGTTTATAGAGGCGGTGGTGAGGGATGTAAATGCAAGAGTTTTGGAGAGGGGGACGAATATGCAGTCTGTAGGGGATGAGAGGGTCCTAGGAAGTGAGTCAGTTGTTGTTCGCCAATGATACAGCACTGGTGGTAAATTCGGGCGAAAAACTGCAGAAGTTGGTGACTGAAATTTGAAGAACGTGAGGCCGGAGGGAAGTTGAGATTAGATATGAATAAAAGCAAGGTTATTAGGTTCAGTAAGTCTGAGGGACAGGTCAGTTGGAGGTAAGTTTGCATGGAGAGAAAATTGAGTAATTGAAGTGTTTTAGGCACCTGGGAGTGGACGTGGCGGCCAATGGAACCATGGAAGCTGAAGTGAGTCATAGGGTGGGGGAAGGGGCGAAAATTATAGAAGCGCTGAATAATGTTTGTAAAGAGAGATCCTTATCTGGAAGTGCCAAACTGGGTATGCTGGATGGTACAATACTCCCATCAGTATCACATGGATGCGAGGCATAGGCTACAGGTAAGGCTGTACGGTGGAAAGTGGATGTGCTGGAAATATAATGTTTGAGGTCATTATGTGTTGTGAGGTGGTTTGATTAAGTAATGAAAGGATTAGAGAGAAGTGTGGTAATAAAGGAGTGTGGTTATGAAAATTGAAGAGGGTGTGATGAAATGGATTTGAATTATGAAGAGAATGAGTGCGGAAAAGTTGACGAAGAGGATATATGTCAGACGTGGAGGGAACAAGGAGAACGGAGAGGCCAAACTGGAGATGGAAGGGTGGAGTGGAACAGAGTATGAGCGATCGGGGCCTGTACATGCAGGAGGATGAAAGGTGTGCACAAGATAGACTGAACCAAGGCATTTGAAACGTCTGGGTAAACCGTGGAAAGGTTCGTAAGGCTTGGATGTGGATAGGGTGTTGTGGTTTCTGTGCACTATACATGACAGCTCGAGAATAGTTGTGAGCGAATGTGGCCTTTCTTTTTCTGTTCTTGGCGTTACCTGATAAAAACTTTTCACTGCTTCTTGTAGTTTTCCTCCCACACAGTATATTCTTAAGACCCTCCACAAAGCATCTCTATCAACCTTGTCACATACCTTCTCCAGATCCATGAATGCCACATACAAATCCATCTGTTTTTCCAAGTACTTATCACACAAATTCTTTAAAGCAAAAACCTGATCAAGACATCCCATACCACTTCTGAAAGCACAATGCTCCTCCCCAGTCTGATGCCTTCATCCTCTCAATCAGTACCCTTCCACACAACTTAACAGGAATACTTAACAAACTTATGCCGATGTGATTTGAACATTCACCTTTATTCCCCATTGCCTTTATACACTGGCACTACACATGCATTCCGCCAATCCTCAGCCACCTCAACATGATCCATCCGCACACTGAGGGACCTTACCAACCAATCAACAATACAGTCAACCCCTTTTCTTAATAAGCTCATCTGCAATACCATTCAAAGCAAAGAAACCTACAAACCAAACCAAACGCAAGTGAAGACATTGAACACTTTCTGCTCAGTAACCCCACACACTCTCCACACACACACACACACACACACACACACACACACACACACACACACACACACACACACAACATTACAACTCTTTATGGCCTAGGGTCCCACCTGCGTGGACGTGGCGGAGTTCCTGAACCTACCGCGGTAACCCAATAGAGACAAGAAGACACTTCGAAGTCAGGAGAGCCGAGCTGAAGATTCTACTTACCTGCGTCGTCCGTCGTAGGTGAAGCTTCACAGACTCAAGCTCCTGTACCTAGCAGCCTCCAAGAGATCTACGACCTGCCGTGGACGACAGAGGCTGTGATCTGGAGTCTTCCTGTGCGACAGCCAAACTGGTCATCTTGGTTTGTTGGGCTGGCTGTCCTAATTGGCATACGATGGCGTAACAAGTTTACACTGCCTGGCACCGTATGAAAACACTTTTTTTTTGCAGCCTTGAGTAAACACAGTGGGCTTTGTTATGGGACGAATCATGATACTCCCTACGCCTCTTGACTTAACAAAGTCCTTATGGTAAGGTCCTTTGATAAAACAAACCCTGATGGTAAATGCCTTCGGGACAGCAAAGCCCTTAAGCAAAGCCCTGTTTGTCATACAATATATACATAGGATTTGTTTTTGTCTTGAAAGAAAAATTGGATCAAGGTTCGAACGAAAACTTAATGCCGAACACGCAGTTGGTTGAGGTGATTTGAATGTTGGCCAGTTGTCACGTCTATCTTTTTGTGTGGGTGTTCTCGTGCTTAGACACACACACACACCTGCCAAGATTTTCTTAGGGGTGCAATTAAGATAATTAGATAATCTGGTGATCCCACAAAGGACATTGTTACTAATTAGCTGTTTGGGCTTAAGGGCTATCAACTACCAGGATAATTAATGCCGTGAGCATCAAGCTCCAACCACCAATTGGGTAGTCTTTCAAACACTTTCTTCAGGAGGCGAAGAAGAATTTTCTAAGATCATGTACATTTTCACTTGGCATTAGCTCTTTAAGGTTCCAGCTTCTCAATGGGACTTTAAAAAGATTTCAGACTATTGTGTTATTGAAGTAGTCTAATTTTCTGGAACTAACTTGTCACGCTAACATGGCAGAGGACCTGGCTGCCTTCTTTGCGTCTTATTCGGCAACGTTACACGGAACTAAGTCCTCCTCCTTCGTTCTCTTTTGATGAAAGACTTGCTCAATATTTTTTTGTCAAGAATTATCAAGAAGAGTCTGAGTTGACACATCAGCCTCCTTTGCTTGCAATATATGTCCTCATTATACCGATGTGAGATCCATATTTACTTCTTGATTTTATAGGTATATGAAACTGGGCGTTATAAATGAGACTTTTTAAGCCTAAATCTGAAATTGATTCATGTATTTTGCTGTTTAATCTTCGTATAGCACAGTATCAACCTTGGGCAATTATGTTTCATTAGACTTATGAGACTGGGAAAGACATGAGAGGGTTCAGAGTTCCAGAGCTTCAAGGTGTAGGTGAAGAAAGGGTTATCAAAACGGCCCACCCTTCCTTGTGGCCAGAGAAAGAAGCGCTTTTTTACGGACAGTTGGAAAAGAGACTACGGGAAAGGGGATAGGAGGATTAGTAAGAGGAGCATCAGGGGATGAAGGAATGTAAGAGTCATACGAGGAAAAGTTAGCATCCCATTAACTATTTCGTCAAAACAAACAAGACTTAGAGTTTAATCTCATACGTCCTTCACAATGGCTGGTTATTAGGATCTGATCATCTATTCTCTTGGAGGGACTATCACCGCTGCCGTCGGTTCCTCTCTTGCAGGAGAGATTGGATCCGCCTTTCTTGCAGGAGGGATTAAATCCTCTCTTGTAGGAGGGATTTTGACTCTTTTGTAGGAGGGGAGGATGAAGCTCGGATCCAACGTCTCTGATATTTATTAACTAAACATTGTACACTCAGAAACTCTGACACAATGATGCTCCTTGAATTCCTGAACCTGAAAAGTCTCTCACTTCGTGTTTTCAATCTTTACAGAAATTATCGTTCGACGTTTGAAATTAGATTTGCTCTAGTATCTTTGTCAAGGGCACATTTTTCATCCTTGTTAAGATTCTAAGGTCCAGATGCTCTTCTGGGACTATTAGATTTTGTTATTTGGCTTTGTATTAGATACGTGTTTGATATATTTCATGCTTATTCAGTACCTGTCGGACCTTAGGAAATATCTTAGAAGATTAAAGGTTGATGGTTGAGGGAAAAAGATGTCTTTCATATTGTTTAGTTTCAGTTGTCGACGAAAACGTTTTGTGATCTGTGAAGATATGTGAGGAGGCTATGATGATTCTTGACGACGTGACGTGTGTCGTTACAACGTCCTCTTTGGGGAGCCACGATCCTTAGAAACGTTAGAGAACATTCGCTTTTCAATTCCAGAACACGACGAGGAAATCCAGTGTTTGAGTCCCTTGGTGAACACACGGGGACAATGATCTTCATTGTTAACAGTATCTGGTGACTTACAGACCCGTTCATCACCAGGGGATTTTATTATTGCAAAGTGATTCACACACTCTATAGCGTTTGTAGATAACATGACTGCATGGTCGGGCCAGACAGCCTAGTACTTGCAATCATCGGCAAGACAGCCCGTGGCATTATATTTTCCAGGTGCACAACTCTTGGGTGGAAGTACATGTTGATTTCCCCTTGACTCTCAGAAGGACGTGGGAACCTGTAAGAAAAGGCGTGGCTCGCCCACTGTCCAGAAGGATGTCTTTATGACAAGAGTAGAAAAACAAAGAAAAGTTTCTTTTTCTTTCACCTTTTATTGACTCGCTCATGACCTTCCGTCGATCGCTCTAGTAGCTTCTGACTTTTAAGTTTTGAATATATATATATATATATATACATATATATACATATATATATATATATATATATATATATATATATATATATATATATATATATATATATATATATATATATATATATATATTGATGATTAACTTTCCTGAGTTTTATTTCACTGTCTACATATGAAAGAAATAAAGAAATGAATATGGAGAGAGAGAGAGAGAGAGAGAGAGAGAGAGAGAGAGAGAGAGAGAGAGAGAGAGAGAGAGAGAGAGAGAGAGAGAGAGAGAGAGAGAGAGAGAGGTATTTCCTTAAATAAATATCTGGCTCAACAAAAGCAGTTGTTAGTACAGTGAAGAAAACGAATAAAAGAAATAAAAAAGAAAAGGTAAAGAAAACGGGAGCATGGCTGCTGACGGTTCCTTTGTGATGGAAGGTGATGTTTATGAGGGTCAAGGTTGCCGGGCGACGTAATCAGGCCTCCAGCACTCCTCTCTCTCTCTCTCTCTCTCTCTCTCTCTCTCTCTCTCTCTCTCTCTCTCTCTCTCTCTCTCTCTCCATCAGGTACCGTAAACTCTATGGATAGAGTTTACCATTCCAGGCATCTCCATATGGGTATTAACTTCTACAGACTAGGGGAATCCTATACCCCCCTTAGGCCAAGGATGCCCAGCTCCCTAAGTGGGCTCCTTAACCCCCCCCCCTCCCCCCCACACACACACACACACACACACACCATGTAGGAATATTCGTGTTTCTTACAGTCCACCACAGCACGTTTTCTAAAAGGAAGCACCTACTTTGTTCATACCCAGAGAGGAATGTAGACGAGACGTGGATGATGAAGGAAGACTTTCCGTGAGGTGTACAAGTTGATAGAGGGGCTAGAGAGACATAGATTTGGAGAGCAGGGTGGATACAGATGTGAGTGTGCCAAAAGAACAACATGCAAGATCAAAATACAGATGAAGGAGGTTGTAGAGAAGACGATGTATCTAGTGCAGCAAGTAAGGTTACCATATAGCGTGTGAGACCAACCAGAAATGTACTAGTTAGTTGGTTGGTTGACATATATCACAACCTGTTATGTTTTTGTAATATGTATATTCAGAGCTGATGTACAGATAAACAGTGCAATATAGCGTTAATGGGATGGCCTTGATTAGGGCTTTAGCTGGCCCGTACCGTCTCATCGAATATAAAAAAGTACGTAATTCAAAAGGGAAAGGATGTAACATTATCTATCTTCACTACAGTCTACTATAGCACTGGTTTTGTAAGCAAGTAGCTACTGTGTTGACACCCACATGAAAAAGACGTATATGTACTTTTAGTTCTGAAGATATCTTTCCTCAAGTTAGCCTCTGAAGATTTTTTTTTCCCTCTCAATTTGACCTTTTTGGTTCATAAAAATCATTGGTCTGAATAACCCCTATCAAATGTTAATGGAAATGGATTAAAGCAAACTACGTTTTAGGTAACTGTTTTATTCATTTTTACATTGATAATCTTAAACCCCTTTACAATGAGCAATGACACTTGAAATAACTATAAGATTTATACAATAACATTCGTCAATGCTAGGGTTGATATGCACAGTAATCTTTCATAGATTTTCAAGTCTAGAATCAATAATTACATAAGATATCAATTCATAAAATCAAGACAGACTAAGCCTATGTAATATTACAACCATTGATTTAAGTCTCCGAATTTCATACAGAAGTTAAAAGCTGAAACATAATAATAGATAGGTTGGTTCATGTCGAGGTGTGAATATTGACCTGTGAGCGAGGCCTCTCATCCTCGAGCACTGCCTTTTGCTAGTTCTTCGTGACCCATCTCTGGAAGCTGAATATTCTTGACCCTTTTGCTGAACAGTCTTGAAAATGACTCTCAGGATATATTGTCCATACTTCAGGGTCAGAATGATGGAGCTCTCTGGAAGAATCTGCGTCAAGTCATTAGGGAAGGGGAAAAAATGTTCATTTCACTGAACTTTGCACTGGATACACTTGAAATGTTGGAGATTTCACTGAAACTTATTATTTAAAGGGAGATGCATACAGAAATCCCTTAAAAAATGTTGATTCTATGACTAAATCAACTCACTGTTAGCCCTACGTAAGGGTCCTGATTACCTCACGCAGGCCATGCAAATGATCCTGGTTGGTTGGTTGGTTGTTTGGGTTTAGGCCTATCAACTGCCAGGGTCATTAAGGCCTTCAACATCCACCAACCGAAAAATCTTTAACACCTTCTTCTTCAGGTGATAGAGATAATCCTAAGACCACATACATACACTCTCATTATCCATGTGGCCCATCCAAATGATCCGAAATGTTCTTTCTATAAACACTTTAATACTGAGGACCTGAATTTATAAGCAATTGAACGTTGCTGCCTTTATGTGACGTAAAGACAAGTTTATCACGTCAGTTTTTTGAGGATCTGATTGTCAAATCAAGCTAAAGAAGGTTTTTGTAATGTTTAAGGAAAAATTAATTCGAGAGAGCTTGAGATTTTCTAGATTTAGCTAAAATGAACTGGCGACGCTTCATCTGATACCTTTTATGTTAGGAAAAAGTGAATTTACCATGTTTGCGTTTAGTTATTCAACGTTTGATTCTTGGACTCGAATGTAAAATTTTTGAAAAAGAAAGAATTTAGATTCATGACAAGAAACGTCATTATTTCATATGCGCTAAAGGACTATTCTGCATTATCTGTTTTGGATAGGCTTTTAATGTAAACCAAAAATAGATATGAAAAACATATTAGAATGATACTCTTTACAGACGAATTTGGATAATAAGTGTAATCTACAAAACCTTTATCTTGTCTGTATCATGAGAATGTTGCTCTGTGATGTGTATTCCGTAATCAAGACCTGAAAAAGCTGCATCTAGGAAGCCTTCATTTGAATAACATTTATGAGGTTTGAAACGTTTAAAGCATTGATTCTCCGATCGAATTATGGTTCTGAATCATCTCATTCAATTTCGGGGCGTCAGACTGTTAATGGCGTAAAAGCAATGTTGTAATCACTTGTTAGTATATGACGATCTTTTTCCCATTTCTCTGTACGAGTAAAACCTACAAGTGGCAAAACTTATTTTGGAATGACTGCAGTTGGGACTTCCTTCAGTATGATATCAAAGCCACGATGGAATGCTTCAATCTGGTATTTTTTTTTCTTTTTCTTTGTCGTGCCGGATTCTCTTAGAAGCTCAACAAGAAACATTCAATTGCTTTTCCATGTTAGGTGAAGACCTAAAAAGTCTATTCCGAGGTGAACTCAGTTACTTTGCAATTCTTTAGGTTGAATTACTTATTGGTATTCTAAGCTGTTAATGTCGTGCTCTGTTGCCCGTTGATGAGACTGAACATGTGGAAAAATGCCTCTGAAAAGGTATTTACGTAATGTAGGATACGAGCCGAAGAAATTGGCAAGGCTTCTGATCTGTTCGGAGCTATATCGTTGTTCTTTAATATGCAATCCATCAAATTTCAGGTGTCCGAAATCCAGATGAGAGACACTATTTAGAATGGCTTTTACATAATTGTAAAGCGGATGTGTACGTCTTACATCTGGTGCTTTTGAGAGCCTATCATGCGCCAAGAAACGATTCAAAAGACGTTGCAATGCCATTTCGACACCCGGGAAATTCTCCATACCGGAAACCCGAAATTTAATGGAAGGAAGGAGTAAATGTGAATTGTCTGATGAACCAAGTAGTGATAGCTTAGTGTCTGGGGTGACATGCGTCCCTATGCTTGCCTCAGGGAGATGAATGTCGGGGAAAATGAGTTGCAAAACGAAGTTATACAATTTAGGATCCGAGTGGAGGCGCCTTGCAAGGAATTTGATCTGTTCTATTTCAGAAGACTCTTCCTTCTTAATGTCTAAACCAGGGAGGTTTATGTTTTCCAATCTCAAGTCTCGGTTGCCTTCTTGCAGACGTTTTATGAAAAAGAATAACACAGATAAACGCCTCAAATTCGGATGGACTTTGGCCAAACTTGGTTTTCTTAGCAGATTTGATAGACAGCGTAATATATCTTCGACGTGAGGTGAAGTCTGGCCTGTTATCTTTATTCCAGGGGAAAATGGATTTGACACACCTGAAACTGGAATATCAGCATGAGGATCTTTGATGGAAGGAAAACCTTGGAAGGTCATCCCAGAGAATTTAGCTCCTGGAAAGATCAATTTTAAAGTGCACTGATATAATCCAGGATTGGCGGAAAGGATCTCTGCAAATCTCTGGATTTGTCTGATTCTAGAATAATGCTTCGTCATATTGATTCCAGGCAGAGATATGTTTCCGACAAATAGTTTTCGCTCGCCTACATGAAGACCGTTCATGTAATAAAAGAGCAAATATAGGAAGCTTAGACTTGGATATCTACCTGTCGAACTTGCACTCTTGAGCGGCTGTGAAAGACTGTTTAAGATGTCGTAAATATCAAATGAAGGCTTATCTCTATCTTTTATCAGTAAGTGACTCATGTCTGGCATATCTAAATATGGGAAATGAACATTTGGTGATTCTAAAGATGGGAAAAACAGTCTTATAATGCTAAGTTTCAATGAAATTTTTGTGGATTCTGGTATTTCGAGTACATCTGTATATGGTTTCCGAATGTATATGTTGAAAATTGGAATGTCTGACAAAGGGTTTACAATATCGATTGGTCGCAAAATGATGACTGGAATAGTTTCTGATTCGAAATGTGGCCTTTGGCTTCTCACGATCAGGAATGGAATTTTAGGAAAAATCATTTTTAAAAGGAAGTGATAAAATCCAGGATTAAAATGAAGGAGGTCTGCAAGTATTTGGATCTGCCTTATAGTGGAATAATGTTCTGCAGTCTTGATTCCAGGAATACCCATGGCTTCCATGTATGTATTTGGTTTGCCTTCTTGAAGATTTTCTATATAATGAAAGAGCAAATATAGAAAACTCAAATTTGGATATCTTTCGTTCGAACTTGAGCTCTTGAGTTGAAGTGAAATACTGTTTAATATATCTCTGATATCAATTGAGGGCTTATCTGCAAATTTTCTTAATATGTCACTCATGTCTGGCACATGTAAAACTGAAAAGTCGACATTATGTAAATCTACAGAAGGGAAGAATAATTTCATAATGTTCTTCTTTAACGATATTTTGGTTAATTCAGGCATTTCGTGTATTTCTTTAATTGGCTTCTCAGAGAATAGGTTTGAAACTGGGATTTCTGGCAAAGAAGGTTTTACAATTTCGGTTGGCAGAGGAGGAGGTTCTGGTTGAACATTCGGTATCACTGGCCTTTTGATATTTGGCAAAGGAGGTTTTACAATGTCGATTGGCTTAACAATGTTGATTGGAGGTTCTGGTTGAACATTCGGTTTTACTGGCCTTTTGATATTTGGCAAAGGAGGTTTTACAATGTCGATTGGTTGAGCAATGTTGATTGGAGGAGGTTCTGGTTGAACATTCGGCATCACTGGCCTTTTGATATTTGGCAAAGGAGGTTTTACAATGTCGATTGGCTTAACAATGTTGATTGGAGGAGGTTCTGGTTGAACACTCGGTATCACCGGCCTTTTGATATTTGGCAAAGGAGGTTTTACAATGTCGATTGGTTGAGCAACGTTGATTGGAGGAGGTTCTGGTTGAACATTCGGCATCACTGGCCTTTTGATATTTGGCAAAGGAGGTTTTACAATGTCGATTGGTTGAGCAACGTTGATTGGAGGAGGTTCTGGTTGAACATTCGGTATCACTGGCCTTTTGATATTTGGCAAAGGAGGTTTTACAATGTCGATTGGCTTAACAATGTTGATTGGAGGAGGTTCTGGTTGAACATTCGGTATTGCTGGCCTTTTGATATTTGGCAAAGGAGGTTTTACAATGTCGATTGGTTGAGCAATGTTGATTGGAGGAGGTTCTGGTTGAACATTCGGTATTGCTGGCCTTTTGATATTTGGCAAAGGAGGTTTTACAATGTCGATTGGTTGAGCAATGTTGATTGGAGGAGGTTCTGGTTGAACATTCGGTATTGCTGGCCTTTTGATATTTGGCAAAGGAGGTTTTACAATGTCGATTGGTTGAGCAATGTTGATTGGAGGAGGTTCTGGTTGAACATTCGGTATTGCTGGCCTTTTGATATTTGGCAAAGGAGGTTTTACAATGTCGATTGGTTGAGCAATGTTGATTGGAGGAGGTTCTGGTTGAACGTTCGGTTTTACCGGCCTTTTGATATTTGGCAAAGGAGGTTTTACAATACTGAATGGCCTAATGTTGATTGGATGAATATTTGGTTGAAATTCTGGAGGAAATTTTTGTTGAAATTTTAGTGATACTGGAATTTTGAAGTTTGACAAAGAAGGTTTTACAATATACATTGGGTGAGCAACATTGACTGAAGGAGGATTTGATTGAATATTTGGCATTGCTGGCCTTTTGAAAATTGGAAAAGGTTTCATGTTACTGATTGGCTTAATATTCATTGGAGGAGGTTTTGGTTGAAATTGTGGTAATACTGGCCTTTCGAAGTTTGACATGGAAGATTCCACAATATCAGTTGGCTTAACAATGTTGATTGGAGAAGGTTTTAGCTGAATATTCGGTATAGCGGGCCTTTTGCTATTCGGCAAAGGTTTCACAATATTAATTGGCTTAACAATGTTGGTTGGAGGAGGTATTGGTTGAATATCATGTATAACTGGCCTTTTGATATTTGGCAAAGAAGGTTCTACAATATCGATTGGCTTAACAATGTTGATTGGGGGAGGGTTTGGTTGAATATTCGGCAATACTGGCGCTATGATATTTGGCAAGGAAGGCTTTACAATATCAATTGGCTTAACAAGGTTGGTTGGAGGAGTTTTTGGCTGAATATTCGGTAAAACTGGCACTTTGATATCTGGCAAAGAGGGTTTCGCAATATCAATTGGATGAGGAACGTTGACTGGAGGAGGTTTTGGTTGAATATTCGGTAAAACTGGCACTTTGATGTTTGGCAAAGAAGGTTTCGCAATATCAATTGGATGAGGGACGCTGACTGGAGGAGGTTTTGGTTGAATATTCGGTATAACTGGTACTTTGATACTTGGCAAAGAAGGTTTTACAATATCAATTGGATGAGGAACGTTGACTGGAGGAGGTTTTGGTTGAATATTCGGTAAAACTGGCACTTTGATGTTTGGCAAAGAAGGTTTCGCAATATCAATTGGATGAGGAACGCTGACTGGAAGAGGTTTTGGTTGAATATTAGGTAAAACTGGCACTTTGATGTTTGGCAAAGAAGGTTTCGCAATATCAATTGGATGAGGAACGCTGACTGGAGGAGGTTTTGGTTGAATATTTGGTATAGCTGGCATTTTGATAGCTGGCAAAGGAGGTTTCGCAATATGAATTGGATGAGGAACGCTGACTGGAAGAGGTTTTGGCTGAATATTCGGTAAAACTGGCACTTTGATATTTGGCAAAGGAGGTTTCGCAATATGAATTGGATGAGGAACGCTGACTGGAAGAGGTTTTGGCTGAATATTCGGTAAAACTGGCACTTTGATATTTGGCAAAGGAGGTTTCGCAATATGAATTGGATGAGGAACGCTGACTGGAAGAGGTTTTGGTTGAATATTAGGTAAAACTGGCCTTAACATGTTCGTGTGAAGGGACGAAATTTGTGGAAAAATAGCTTTTAAAATGAAGTGATATAATCCGGGATTAGAATATAATAGATCTGCCAATCTTTGAACACGTGTT
This sequence comes from Panulirus ornatus, assembly GCF_036320965.1. Classification (NCBI taxonomy): domain Eukaryota; kingdom Metazoa; phylum Arthropoda; class Malacostraca; order Decapoda; family Palinuridae; genus Panulirus; species Panulirus ornatus. The sequence goes on from NC_092228.1 coordinate 5,978,324, forward strand.
ATTGTTTGATAATCCTCTTTAACATTGATTCCAGGAGTGTTTATAGGTTCTGCCAATATATTTACATTGCCTTTTCGAAGATTATTTATATAATGAAAGAGCAAATATAGGAAGCTTAAAGTTGGATGTTTTGTGGTCGAACTTGGTCTACTGAGTTGCAGTGAAAGACTGTGTAATATATCACTGACATCAGACGAAGGTTTATCTCTAAGTTCTCTTAACAAGTCACTCATATCTGGCATATGGAAAGCCGAAAAATCAATTTTATGTAAATCTACAGAAGGCAATATCAATTGCATTATGCTCTTCTTCAATAATATTTTGGTTGACTCAGGTATTTCTTGCATTTGTGTAATTGGTTTGTCGGGATAATGGTTTGAAATTGGGACATCTGGCAAAGAAGGTTTTACGATATGGATTGGAGGAGGTTTTAAATGGGGATTCGGTAATAGTGGCTTTTCGTAGTGTGGCAAAAATGGTTTTGCAATATGGATTGGCTTAGCAATATTGACTGGAGGAGGTTTTGGTTGAATATTCGGCAATAATGGCACCTTGATGTTTGGCAAAGAAGGTTTCGCAATAGCAATTGGTCGAAGAACGCTGACTGGAGGAGGTTTTGGTTGAATATTCGGTATAACTGGCGTTTTGATATGTGGCAAAGAAGGTTTTACAATATCGATTGGCTTAACAATGTTGACTGGAGGAGGTTTTAGTTGAATATTCGGTAAAACTGGCACTTTGATATTTGGCAAAGAAGGTTTTACAATATCAATTGGATGAGGAACGCTGACTGGAGGAGGTTTTGGTTGAACATTCGGTATAGCTGGCACTTTGATACTTGGCAAAGAAGGTTCTACAATATCGATTGGCTTGACAATGTTGACTGGTGGAGGTTTTGGTTGAATACTCGGTATAAATGGCCTTTTGATAGTTGGCAAAGAAGGTTTCGCAATATGAATTGGTTGAGGAACATTGACTGGAGGCGGTTTTGGTTGAACATTCGGTATAGCTGGAACTTTGACAGCTGGCAAAGAAGGTTCTACAATATCAATTGGTTTGACAATGTTGACTGGTGGAGGTTTTGGTTGAATACTCGGTATAAATGGCGTTTTGATTGTTGGCGAAGAAGGTTTCGCAATATGAATTGGTTGAGGAACGCTGACTGGAGGAGGTTTTGGTTGAACATTCGGTATAGCTGGCACTTTGATACTTGGCAAAGAAGGTTCTACAATATCAATTGGCTTGACAATGTTGACTGGAGGAGGTTTTGGTTGAACATTCGGTATAGCTGGCACTTTGATACTTGGCAAAGAAGGTTCTACAATATCGATTGGCTTGACAATGTTGACTGGCGGAGGTTTTGGTTGAATATTCGGTAGAACTGGCACTTTGATATTTGGCAAAGAAGGTTTCGCAATATCAATTGGATGAGGAACGCTGACTGGAAGAGGTTTTGGTTGAATATTAGGTAAAACTGGCCTTAACGATGTTCGTGTGAAGGGACGAAATTTGTGGAAAAATAGCTTTTAAAATGAAGTGATATAATCCGGGATTAGAATATAATAGATCTGCCAATCTTTGAACACGTGTTATTGTTTGATAATCCTCTTTAACATTGATTCCAGGAATGTTTATAGGTTCTGCCAATATATTTACATTGCCTTTTCGAAGATTATTTATATAATGAAAGAGCAAATATAGGAAGCTTAAAGTTGGATGTTTTGTGGTCGAACTTGGTCTATTGAGTTGCAGTGAAAGACTGTGTAATATATCACTGACATCAGACGAAGGTTTATCTCTAAGTTCTCTTAACAAGTCACTCATGTCTGGCATATGGAAAGCCGAAAAATCAATTTTATGTAAATCTACAGAAGGCAATATCAATTGCATTATGCTCTTCTTCAATAATATTTTGGTTGACTCAGGTATTTCTTGCGTTTGTGTAATTGGTTTGTCGGGATACTGGTTTGAAATTGGGACATCTGGCAGAGAAGGTTTTACGATATGGATTGGAGGAGGTTTTAAATCGGGGATTCGGTAATAGTGGCGTTTCGTAGTGTGGCAAAAATGGTTTTGCAATATGGATTGGCTTAGCAATATTGACTGGAGGAGGTTTTGGTTGAATATTCGGCAATAATGGCACCTTGATGTTTGGCAAAGAAGGTTTCGCAATATGAATTGGTTGAGGAACACTGACTGGAGAAGGTTTTGGTTGAATATTCGGTATAGCTGGCACTTTGACAGCTGGCAAAGAAGGTTCTACAATATCAATTGGCTTAACAATGTTGACTGGTGGAGGTTTTGGTTGAACATTCGGTGTAACTGGCGCTTTGATACTTGGCAAAGAAGGTTCTACAATATCAATTGGCTTAACAATGTTGACTGGCGGAGGTTTTGGCTGAATATTCGGTAAAACTGGCACTTTCATATTTGGCAAAGTAGGTTTCGCAATATTAGTTGGATTAGGAAGGCTGACTGGAGGAGGTTTTGGTTGAATATTCGGTATAGCTGGCACTTTGATACTTGGCAAAAAAGGTTCTACAATATCGATTGGCTTAGCAATGTTGACTGGAGGTGGTTTTGATTGAATATTCGGTAAACCTGGCACTTTGATAGTTGGCAAAGAAGGTTTCGCAATATGAATTGGTTGAGGAACACTGACTGCAGGAAGTTTTGGTTGAATATTCGGTATAATTGGCACTTTGATACTTGGGAAAGAAGGTTCTACAATATCAATTGGTCTGACAATGTTGACTGGTGGAGGTTTTGGTTGAACATTCGGTATAGCTGGCACTTTGATACTTGGCAAAGAAGGTTCTACAATATCAATTGGCTTGACATTGTTGACTGGAGGAGGTTTTGGTTGAACATTCGGTATAGCTGGCACTTTGATACTTGGCAAAGAAGAATCTACAATATCAATTGGCTTGACAATGTTGACTGGTGGAGGTTTTGGTTGAACATTCGGTAAAACTGGCACTTTGATACTTGGCAAAGAAGGTTTCGCAATATCAATTGGATGAGGAACGCTGACTGGAGGAGGTTTTGGTTGAATATTCGGTAAAACTGGCCTTACGATGTTCGTGTGAAGGGACGAAATTTGTGGAAAAATAGCTTTTAAAATGAAGTGATATAATCCGGGATTAGAATATAATAGATCTGCCAATCTTTGAACACGTGTTATTGTTTGATAATCCTCTTTAACATTGATTCCAGGAATGTTTATAGGTTCTGCCAATATATTTACATTGCCTTTTCGAAGATTATTTATATAATGAAAGAGCAAATATAGGAAGCTTAAAGTTGGATGTTTTGTGGTCGAACTTGGTCTATTGAGTTGCAGTGAAAGACTGTGTAATATATCACTGACATCAGACGAAGGTTTATCTCTAAGTTCTCTTAACAAGTCACTCATATCTGGCATATGGAAAGCCGAAAAATCAATTTTATGTAAATCTACAGAAGGCAATATCAATTGCATTATGCTCTTCTTCAATAATATTTTGGTTGACTCAGGTATTTCTTGCATTTGTGTAATTGGTTTGTCGGGATAATGGTTTGAAATTGGGACATCTGGCAGAGAAGGTTTTACGATATGGATTGGAGGAGGTTTTAAATGGGGATTCGGTAATAGTGGCGTTTCGTAGTGTGGCAAAAATGGTTTTGCAATATGGATTGGCTTAGCAATATTGACTGGAGGAGGTTTTGGTTGAATATTCGGCAATAATGGCACCTTGATGTTTGGCAAAGAAGGTTTCGCAATATCAATTGGTCGAGGAACGCTGACTGGAGGAGGATTTGGTTGAACGTTCGGTATAACTGGCGTTTTGATATGTGGCAAAGAAGGTTTTACAATATCGATTGGCTTAATGTTGACTGGAGGAGGTTTTAGTTGAATATTCGGTAAAACTGGCACTTTGATGTTTGGCAAAGAAGGTTTCGCAATATGAACTGGATGAGGAACGCTGACTGGAAGAGGTTTTGGCTGAATATTCGGAATAACTGGCACTTTGATATTTGGCAAAGAAGGTTCTACAATATCAATTGGCTTGACAATGTTGACTGGAGGAGGTTTTGGTTGAACATTCGGTAAACCTGGCACTTTGATACTTGGCAAAGAGGGTTTCGCAATTTTAATTGGTTGAGGAACGCTGACTGGAGGAGGTTTTGGTTGAATATTCGGTATAACTGGCACTTTGATACTTGGCAAAGAAGGTTCTACAATATCAATTGGCTTGACAATGTTGACTGGCGGAGGCTTTGGCTGAATATTCGGTAGAACTGGCGCTTTGATATTTGGCAAAGAAGGTTTCGCAATATCAATTGGATGAGGAACGCTGACTGGAAGAGGTTTTGGTTGAATATTCGGTAAAATTGGCCTTAAGATGTTCGTGTGAAGGGACGAAATTTGTGGAAAAATAGCTTTTAAAATGAAGTGATATAATCCGGGATTAGAATATAATAGATCTGTCAATCTTTGAACACGTGTTATTGTTTGATAATCCTCTTTAACATTGATTCCAGGAATGTTTATAGGTTCTGCCAATATATTTACATTGCCTTTTCGAAGATTGTTTATATAATAAAAGAGCAAATATAGGAAGCTTAAAGTTGGATGTTTTGAGGTCGAACTTGGTCTATTGAGTTGCAGTGAAAGACTGTGTAATATATCACTGACATCAGACGAAGGTTTATCTCTAAGTTCTCTTAACAAGTCACTCATGTCTGGCATATGGAAAGCCGAAAAATCAATTTTATGTAAATCTACAGAAGGCAATATCAATTGCATTATGCTTTTCTTCAATAATATTTTGGTTGACTCAGGTATTTCTTGCATTTGTGTAATTGGTTTGTCGGGATACTGGTTTGAAATTGGGACATCTGGCAAAGAAGGTTTTACGATATCAATTGGCTTAACAATGCTGACTGGAGGAGGTTTTGGTTGAATATTTGGTATAACTGGCCTTTCAATATTTGGCAAAGAAGGTTTCGCTATATCGATTGGCTGAGCAACTTTGACTGGAGGAAGACTTGGTTGAATATTTGGTATAACTGGCTTTTCGATATTTGGCAAAGAAGGTTTCGCAATATCAACTGGGTGAGCAACACTGACTGGAAGAGGATTTGGTTGAATATTCGGTATAACTGGCTTTTTGATAGTTGACAAAGAATGTTTTTCAATATCGATCGGTTGAACAACGCTGGGTGGAAGAGGTTTTAGGTGACGATTCGGTGATATTGACCTGACGATCTTTGTGTGAAGTGACGGAATATTTGGAAAAATGGCTTTTAAGATGAAGGAATAAAATCCAGGTTGAAAATAAAGGAGCTCTGCTAATCTTTGGATCTGTGTGACTGTCGAATATTGCTCTCTCATATTGATTCCTGGAAGTTTGATAGTTTCAGTGAATGTATTTGGATTGCCATCTTGAAGACCTTTTAAATAATGAAAGAGCAAATAGAGAGAACTTAGATTCGGATATTTTCTAGTCGCTTTTGGCCTTCTAAGTTGCAGTGAAAGACTGTTCAGTATATCACTGATATCAAATGAAGTCTTATCTCTCACTTTTATCAGTAGGTCACTCATGTCTGGTAGTCGATCGACTGAGGATATATCTTTCGAAGGGAAAATCAATTCTATGACATGCTTTGTCAATATCATTTTGGTCGACTCAGGTATTTCGATCATATTTTGAACGGGTTTCCCGGCGAAGAGGTTGTGATATGGATTATCTGGCAAAGGTGTTTGGATTGCCTTCATACTCGGGCTCGCAAGAGGATTGGGTTGTAAATATGGTGGCGATCCGGGACTGTTGAAGTTCGCGTCAAGGTTCGGGATTTCTGGGAAAACAACTTGTAAAGTTAAGTAATACAATTCAGGGTTTGAATGGAGGAGCTTCGCAAAACTTTGGATCCGGGTTATCTTCGAATAGTGTTCCTTACTGTTGATTCCAGGAAGATCTACGGCTTCCGTGAATATATCTGGTGTGCCCGCTTGAAGTCCTCTTATATAGTAAAAAAGCAGGTATAAGGAGCTTAAGATCGGATCGCTTCTGGTCGTGGGTAGTCTCATAAGCTGATAGGAAAGACTGTCTAAGATGCTATCGATATGAAATGAAGGCTTCCCTTGGACTTTGATTAGGATATTACTCATGTCTGGCATATCTGAATGCGGGTGATTAATATCAGTTGGAGGTGAAAGCAATTCTATTATCTTCTCCTTCACTGATACTCTGGTCAAGTTAGGTATGTGGAACACGAGTCCATCAAATTTCTCCGTGAGGAGATTGGCCATTGACGCTTCTGGAGATGGTCTTACAGAATGAACTGGTTGGGCCATGTTGACTGGCGGCGGTGGTTGTGGCAGTATTTCGACGTTTGGCAACACTGGATTGACGATGCTCACATCATGAGAGAGGATTCTTGGGAAAATGGCTGTCACAGTGTGGTAATATAATGCAGGATCGGAATGGAGGCGATTTGCTAGGACTTTCAAGTCTTCAATTTGGCGTGAGTGTACCTCGATGTCAAAACCAGGTAGGTGTATGCCCTCCAGTGTCAGTTCTGGAGCGCCTTTTGTGAGACTTTTCAGAAACAGGAATAGAATGTATATATAGTTGAGATCTGGATAACTCTGGGTCAAACCTGGTTTTCGTATTTGACTCGACAAACTGGACAAAATGCCATCAATGTTCCATAGTTCTGGCGTGGTGTTTGGTGAGCCTTCCTCCTCTTCTTTACCGTATGGGGGAGGTGAAGACCCATCATAAGACCCCCATGGATGGTGTTTATGGATGCGACCATCTGGGAATAGGATTTTCACCACTTGTCGGAAATCCTCCGGATGAGACCGTAAGCTCTTTGTGAAGCTATCGATCTTTTCGGCTACGTGATCGAAGGTTGCCTCCGTAATGTTCATATCTGAAAGGTTTAGTTCTAACCATTTGGAATCTAAGAAGCCGAAGGTCGGGTCCCTCATGTACTGAACCAACAGTTTCATGACGATAAGAATTGGAGACGCCAAGGTTGAACTTGGGTACTTGATGTGTTTATGATACCATTTAGGGTCAGACAACAATTGCTCCATGGAGAATCTCAATCTATTTCCTATATCAGCAGGAGATATGTCTATAACATTGGTTCCGGACTGATAACCATCTACCTGTGGTAATGCTGGGGATTCACCTTTGGAATCTTTTTCATAAGATGATATCAAACGAAGCATATTTGAAATTGAAGGTTCTTTAGCCAAGCTCAGCTCCTGAATGTTCCGAAGCACGAGTGGATCAGACAACAGATAATCTAGAGTCGTGATCTGTAACTTCTCGAAGTCAGACTTTGGTGACCCTCCTCTGTGGCTCTTGACATAAGGCAGAATCAAATGGAGAATGTGCAACAGTGGGGACTTCCGAGACGGCGTGTCTATATGTAAGTTTTTCCTGATGATCTCCATCACTGCGTCTATATCATAGGAAGAATGAAGCTGAACGTCTACACCAGATAGACCTAAGTATTCCAAAGAGGGTCTTGGGAATCTCTCTATGCGTCCCTGAATGTATGATGAGAGCAGGTTGAATAGGTTTAGCTCTTGCGACGGCCTGGGCGAATATGGCGCTTGAGAATTCTGGTGGGCTCGGAAGTCACAGTGCATGAGCTGTGCAAGGATCTTCAGGAGATTGTGTACGTTCGAAGTTGGTCCTTCCGTATCTCTTTTTACATCATATAACTTTACATCTGGTGGAAGGTATGGACTGCTCGTTTCATTATCTCGTACGGTGGGTACGAGCAATGGAAAGATATCCAGCATATGTTTTATAGAAGTTAATTTGCGAGCATCCTCATACAACCCTCCATAAAAGGGCCAAGTATGGTATGGAAATGTTCTCTTGTTCCCCTTTTGTCTCGATCTTAACCTTGGTATGAGTGATCTCACAAGGTATTCAACCAGAGTTCCAAGAACTGGACAGCCACACCTGGCCTGTTGCCCCCAGTGTGTAAGACCGCGGCACTTAGAGTCATCCAAGTGGTCCAACTCCGCTGGATCACCTGAAGACGACGGTTTCCGGGTAGGGTTACGAACTGGTTCTTGATGCTGGTGGTGAGGTGGCGGTACCTTGGTAGGGTGAAGTCTATCTCTCTCGCGATTCTTATCATCTGTTAGTGTGAACATATGATATTAAACATGCATAGAGTTAAAGCTTCTTGTATATTTTGATCATCATGAAGGTCAGTTAGTGCAGGAAGATATGAAATGAACTGGTGAAGAATTGTCTGTCATGAAGTCCAGCTATTTGGGCCGAAGTGACATACTCACACGGCTTTGGAACCTTATGGGACATTGGGGTGTTGTCTTACGATATACTCAACATTCTACCATTTGCTAATCTATCATCAAGAACCTTCAAGGAGGTAGTTCAGATGAAGACTCCTTTTCGATCCCGACGACGTATGCCATAAGGGCTATACACCTTATCCACATGGAGCTCGTTGGATGCTTAGAAGACGAAAAGCAAAGGAACATATATAGAGGAGATGGCATAGACTTGATAGAAGGAGACGAGGGGAAGGAGGATTAGACGCAGAATCATCCAGATGTTGAGTTACGGGAAAATCATTGCTCCTCTTGAGCTATGTAAGGGGATTGCCAGAGGCATTGGACTCCTAGGTGACTATGTTCGCTGATGATCCCGAGGTCTTGGAAAACATAAAGAATAATGAGGATTTATATCGTTTGACTAAGGGACATAACACTAAAGCTGATCTGATACATGGGTGATGAAATTCAGCCCGGGTAAAGTGACAAGGCTAAGCCACGATATGATCAAGCGAGACATGAGCTACGAGAGGAAGTGGGGAGTTGACGCTGTTCCTATATCATTGCCAGAGTTCCACCTCAGGTAAATTGTGGAGGGGACACTCTGTCTGCTGGCGAAGATTAAAATCGCAAAGCTTGTGTATCTTTAATGGTGCTGTAGTTCCGATGGTTCGATATGGAAATGAAGCTTCGCGAAGCTTGAGTATGCTTCATGGTGCTATAGTTCCAATGGTTCTATGTGGATGCGAGGACTTGGCACTAGATTAAAGATACCTATAGCTTATGTCATTCTGGGCCATATCAATACCAAGGATTTTATATTTCACTGCTGTGTCCTATCCTCATTACTTCCCATTTCCCATGGTGGAGTTTTATCACTCATACATCAGAGTCACTTAAGATATTGTCGAAGTCCCTTTATAAGTTCACGGAATCTTCGTCGTTCTTCCCTCATAACTTAATCATCATCTGCAAACATAGTCTGATATGAGTCCAGTGAATGAATGAATGATGATGATGATAGAAAAGTCCCTTCCGAGGAGGGGCGGGAAAAGAGAGGGGGGGAAGAGCAAGAAATTGTTAGAGGAAGTGAATTTTAGTGGGAGGAAAAGGGCCAGGGCTTAACCCAGCTTGCATTGGGAAAAATATGCTGATAAGAGCGGAGGCCAAGTTTTTTTTTTTTTTTGAGGAGATGGATCAAATGTCTGACTGATGGCCACTGATGTTACCAAGACGTTCCCTCCACGGACTTAGCAGTAAGATCTATAGAGGTTTTTAGTTTGTTAATCTATTGGCACTGGATGTTGTCCAGGTTGTATATTGAACATGTTACCTGGGTGGTCTATTCCCAGGAGATTGTTGAAGTAATCAATCCAGTGAGTATGATGTATTTGAAATCGCTCTACTTGTCTTTCAAACAGTTTCCTCCAGTAGATGTTTAGAGGAGGGATTCGTGCTCTCTCGTGAAGTTCTGTGTTCCTGACGAACTCGTGCCATTTGATGTTAAAAACCCAACGTAGAGCTTTGTTCTGGATGACTTGGAGTGCACGGATGTTGGATTTGGCTCCGAGTTCGAGAGCTGAAGGGGCGTATGTGATAAGAGGTCGTATCAATGGTTTGTAAAGGGTGCAATTTGGTTTTGAATTGCGCGTCTCTGAATCTATACAATTTCGCGAGCTCCGCTCTCGCAATAGCCGCCCTGGATTGTATATGGTGGTTCATTCTCAGGTGTACATCATAGTTTAGGCCCAGGACAATGTTGGTGTTTGAGATGGGAATGGGTAAATGTCGGTGTATACGGGAGTGTAGGTAGACGTTAGTTATGTTGTATCTCTGACGTACATTAAAGTAGGATATGTTGGATTTTGCAGGATTTGTTTTGATCCTCCATTTTAACTCCCAGAGCGAAACGTGGTCAATTTCCTGTTGGGTTCTATTGATTAAGTGAGTGAGGATTCTGGCTCTGATTAGCTGTGTGACTTCATCTGCATACTGGAGAGTGATGGAGTCCGGGTGTATCGGATTGGGAAGATCATTTGAGTAGAGTGTGTAGAGAGTGGGGGCCAGCACGGAGCCTTGGGGCACACCGGCATTAAGGAAGAAGTAGTTTGAGTCAGTGTTTCTGTATTTGATTCGGGTTTTTCTGTTGCTAAGATAGTTAGAGAGAAGCTTAATGGTGGGTCGTGAGAGTTGGAATTGGGTGCTTAGTTTATACCTCAATCCATCGTACCACACGGTGTCAAAGGCTTTTTCAACATCTTTTGTGATTAGTGCAGCCAGTCCTTTTAACCTTTCATTTACGTGGGTCATCAAGAGCATCGGGTCTCACACCGAAACTTGTGGCACAACACCGTAAACCTACATGTCCTCTGTTCCCTTCCACTACGATAACTTTACCTCCTCCTGAAAATCTAGCATGTACACATGTCTATACGAATATGTCACTCCAGTCTTTTTAGCCCCAGAAGTAACGGGAGGAATAAGACCCAAAAGGCAAGACTTGAAATTTCTACGACACTCAGGCGATGAACCACCACCCCATCAAAAGACGACACAGATTCATTCAGTGAACTAAAGCATTGTACATCTGTACAGTGGAAGGTATGATTATACCTATGACTATCACCAGTGACGGAATACCCTCCTTCAGTACTGGGTGACCAGCTCCCCCCAACATTAGGTTCTCCAGAGGAAAGACATCATAGTCGTAACTTACCTTTTGGCAAGGTGACGTTGGGTCCTTGTTGAGGCAGATCGTTGCCCAGCAGATGGCGAGACATGGGTGTACGGTGAACACCTTTGACGAGAGGTGAGTCCTCATCTGGATCTTGTTCTTCGAGAGCCTTCGAGGTGAGGCCGAAATTGGCGCGGGTCTCTCGCCGGCGGCGATCGTGGTTGACAATAGGTGAATTAGGGTGGTGTCCTCCGTGGTCCCTAGTGGATGAGGCAAGGATATGGGAAATGACACAGGAGGATCACATGGTCAAGTGTTCATATACTGAAGGGAATCTGATGCCACACTTGAAAATTGAGGATCACATGGTCAAATCTTTATATACTGAAGGGAATCTGATGCCACACTTGAAAATTGAGGATCACATGGTCAAGTGTTCATATACTGAAGAGAATCTGATGCCATGTTTGGAAACTGAGTTAATCCTATACACCCTCAAGATAATCAGAACATAGAGAAATTTCTTACATACAATATTTCTCTCACATTCGTATAATACGTCACTTTTCCCAGCCCATACACTAGACATAGCTAAAAAAAAAGGTGCTTTTTTATCTCCTACCTTGGCCTCCAATACTGTATGTGAGCCTAAGTTTCCGGATAATACTTTATCGCTCGCCTGTTCAAAGTGATGATAGCTATTTAGGATGCTAACTTCTACACCATTGGTGTCCGTGAATTGGCCGCTTGTTAATCAAAATGGCATCAAATGCTATGATTATTATCATTATCATTATCATCATTACTAGTATTAACATTATCATTATTATTATTGCTATTGTTATTATCATTATCATTATCATTATCATATCATTATCATTATTATCATTGCCGCATACGTATACAAATACACATTTATGCATATATACATATATACATATTCCTATGAGTCCACGGGGAAAATGAAACACGAAAAGTTCCCAAGTGCACTTTCGTGTAATAATCACATCATCAGGGGAGACACAAGAGAGAAATATAACAGTCAGTTGATATTTTCCCCGTGGACTCATAGGAATATCTTGATCACGCGCAAAATTGTGATCCATTCCAATATATACATATATACATATCTATGTCTAACTACGGAAAATACAGACATATGACAAGGGAATGAATTTGAAATCACTGCATCGCTCACCTTGGCCAGCGACACACTTATTGCCAAAGAATTAAGAAAAAAAAAGAAAGAAAATGTTGTGCGAGTGTTGTGTTTATTGCCGATGGTGGACAAGAGGAGAGCCGCTGACGTTATGACGAGAGAGAGAGAGAGAGAGAGAGAGAGAGAGAGAGAGAGAGAGAGAGAGAGAGAGAGAGAAATATCCTCGTTCCGTGCAATTGGAGATTTGCTTCAACTCCGGGAGTAATAATTCGCCAGACTTGTCGCGCTGAG
>NC_092228.1:5995761-6080761 GCF_036320965.1 Panulirus ornatus
TGGATTGAATAACCATAGTGATATCACACACTTCTGCCTCAGACCGACCTTCGCTGGGAACCAATCCTTCTCCTCTCTTCCTACTCGTACACGAGCCTCACTCCCTCGATAAATACTTCCCACTGCTTCTAGTAGCTTTCATCCCACACCGTATATCTTAACACCTTCCACAAAGCATCTCTATTAACCCTATCACATGCCTTCTCCAAGTCAATAAGTACGACGTACAAATTCATGTTTTTCTAAACATTTCTCACACAGATTCTTTAAAGCAAATACCTGATCCACACATCCTCTACCACTTCTGAGACCACACTGCTCTTCCCCAATCTGGTGCTCTGTATATGCCTTCAACCTGCCATTCAATACTCTCCCATACAACTTGATAGGTATACTCAACAAACGTATGCCTATGTAGTTTGAGCACTCTTCTTTTATACCCGCCAATCCTCAAGGCAGAGAGAGAGAGAGAGAGAGAGAGAGAGAGAGAGAGAGAGAGAGAGAGAGAGAGAGAGAGAGAGAGAGAGAGAGAGAGAGAGAGAGAATATGAATTCGAAATTCCACTTACTTCTGTCTCCAGACTCCAACACCTGTCTCGGTGACGAAAAGGAAACACGGGGCCACCCTCCTCCTCCTCCCTCGCCACTCGTGGACGGTGCGCAGCTGTGGTCTAGCACCCTCAGCAGCAACACTTACACTGACTCTCTATGTTATTTGGGATTTATCAATTAGCATATGATGCAGTAAGAGTCCAGACGTAATAGCGGAACGTGACTAGTTCTTCACGGCCGGAGTAAAAACAGTGGATTTAGTTATGACTTTCAACATGGGGACCCTCACGCTTGCCAACCCAACACAACACCCGGTGAAAAAGGATTTGGATCAAACATAATCTTGAAGCAATGCAGGCTGTAAATACAAGAGTTACCTGTGTGTGTGGTTCGTTATCTTTTTTGTACATATATTTCTTTCTTTCATACTATTCGCCTATTTCCCGCGTTAGCCAGGTAGCGTTAAGAACAGAGGACTGGGCCAGCCTTTGAGGGAATATCCTCACCTGACCCCCTTCTCTGTTCCTCCTTTTGGAAAATTGAAAAAAAAAAAGAGAGGGGAGGATTTCCAGCCCCTCCCCGGCTCCCTCCCCTTTTAGTCGCCTTGTACGACTCGCAGGTAATACGTGGTGAGTATTCTTTCTCCCCTATCCCCAGGGAATATATATATATATATATATATATATATATATATATATATATATATATATATATATATATATATATATATATATATAAAGGATTGGATGAAATTCCTGAAGCAGATTAGATCTAAATGTTGATTAGTCATTATGTACACATTCTGTGTTTACATATTTCATTGGTCAGTGACGCGATCAATTATATGTTGAGATGTCATCATAATCCACTTATAATCAATTAGATAATCAGGTCTGTCAAACTGGTTTTCCTTTTTCCATGAAACTAGGAATGAGAAAATCTAGTGTTTCCCCACCCCCTCCTCGACCACCACAAATTTGCTGTTATGTTTGACTTGGTCACGTCATACAGAATTGAGAAAGCTTCGTTATTTGTGATGAAAGACTTGTTTAGTTATGTCACAAGAATTATTGTGAAAGGTTGGAGTGTTTGCCCTAACAATTCACTCTTGCTTCGCTCCAGCCCAGTCATTATACTTCCAGTAATAGCCAACTATACATCATTGACGATAAATTTGAGTTTATAGACATACATCTTTTGCTGAGAGTGAGTCATGGGTTTTATTCTTTTAGCAAGGTAACAGCTTCCAGAAAAAAAGAAATATTCGTTTAAAGTGATATATCTTGACAGTTAATGTCAAAGTTTTCGGAATATTTAGTGTAGTACCTGGTCGAGCAATTGTCCATGCTGATGATTCACACAAGCCTAGATGTTCAGTGTCATACGCCCTACACAATAAGTGATTAACAGGATTTTGTTTTCTTCTCCTCTCTTGGAGTGTCGTTATTGTCGTCGGATCCTCTTGTAAGTGAGATTGGAACATCTTCTTGCAGAAAGGATTGGAAACCCCCCACCCCTTATTCTAGCAGTAGAGATTGGATGCTCTTACAGAATCTATTCTTTAAAACGGATTGGACGTCTCTCCATCACGAAGGATTGGATCCTCTCGCAGAAGGGGATCGGGTCCACTCATGCAGAGGGGTTGGATCCCCTCTGTAGCTTCAGAAAATAATTTGATCGTTTTCTGTTGAAGATTAGTTGTCCAATCATTTGAGGGTTTTCTATAATGATCTTTGTGTAGTTCTGTTAATATATATATATATATATATATATATATATATATATATATATATATATATATATATATATATATATATATATATGTATATATATATATATATATATATATATATATATATATATATATATATATATATATATATATATATATATATATATATATATATATATATATATATATATATATATATAAACATTTGCGAAATTCTATTATGATTTCGTTATGGAAGAGAGGAAAGGAAAATCACCCTAGAGGCTGTGGAGTCTCACAGTATCATGGTTGGAAGGGGCCTCTTCTGCATGAGTTAATATTTTGTTGTGTGTGTGTGTGGAGTGGGTGTTGGTTTTATACCCTCACACGTATTACATAGCTTTAACCACATAAACCCAACCTAAGCTGTGTGGCTTTACCCTGGAGAGTGTTTGACTTCGTTATCATATGCTTGTAAGTACTGCACTTATTGCACTTATGCACTTATCTAACGTATTCTTATAAGTGCTGGGTTTTACAGTCCTCACGTTTACAAGTTCTGAGCTTAACTAACCTAACTCTTACAAGGTCTGAACTTGTAGATTATTCTTACAAGTTCTTAATTTAAAGAGATTCATCCTTACGATTTGTTAGACATTCTCATAATATTCCTACAGGTCCTGGCTAGAACTTACCATTCCTCTCTCACAAGACCCCCGAACCTCACTCTCACACTCTCACAAGTCAATAAACAAGGGAGAGGGGAGAGGAGGAAGGGAGACCACAAACACACTGATTGTCAGATGGCTCCAGAATGTTTTTGTTCTGTGTGAGAACGGCTGGTTGGCAGCGAGGTTTATATTGCGATGTGTATGCGTTTGAGGTCGCGCCTCTTTTTGTGTTTTGAGCACGCACGACTTCAGCTGTTAAGTTACCTATCTCTCTCTCTCTCTCTCTCTCTCTCTCTCTCTCTCTCTCTCTCTCTCTCTCTCTCTCTCTCTCTCTCTGTGTGTGTGTGTGTGTGTGTTTGTTCTATTGGCGGTTTGTTTGCTAGCCAGCGTGGCTGTTGTGTGTTTTGCTGTTTATTTATTCATCCGCGTCCTTTTTGAGAGAGGCTGAGCGGTTGGTTACTAAGCTCCATGAGCACTGTGGTACGACCTTTAAGATATGTCATCTCCTCCTTGACCTGGTTCTAAAAGATTAGGTCGTTGGGAACGCCGTTTTGCTCAAGGGTCGTACCGTCGTGCTCTGCTCCAGGGTCCTCTGTTGGGATAGAAAGCGAATGAGGAGTGTTGAGTGACGACCGGGATGAGAAGAAGAAGAAGAAGAAGAAGAAGAAGAAGAAGAAGAAGAAGAAGAAGAAGAAGATGATGATGATGATGATGATGATGAAGAAGAAGAAGAAGAAGAAGAAGAAGAAGAAGAAGAAGAAGAAGAAGAAGAAGAAGAAGAAGAAGAAGAAAACTTTGGAAGGTGTGGACAAGACGAACTGTTAGATGATCCAACAGAACCAGTGTAAACCATTTCACCTGAACCTTCTCAAGCATGACAAATTTGCTAATATTATTTTCCATGTTTTCTAAATAAAAAAAAAGTTTCATTGTTATTTGTTTATTGTTTACGTCCACGCGCCTCTGGGTGGCACGTATGCAAACGCACGCACACAGACGCGTACGAATGGACGAACGCACCCAGGCGCATATTGTTAACCTTGCGGTAAAACGCCGCTGGCGAACAGTATCAATATTATATTACAACAATTGACCTCAATAAAAAGATGCGAAAAAATGGGAAGGCAAATCTCAGCCCTCGGGTAGAACCTAACTGCGTTTTCTTTTCATTGTTCATGTTGTTATGGAGAAGATTCTTATCTATTTGTGGAGTATCTATCTTAACTATGACTCTAATCACGATAGTATCTATCTTAACTATGACTCCAATCACGACATCGCTGGTATACCCGGCAACTAGACGTAGACGATCGCTGCATTGTGCCATTTCAAACAACTCGCTGCAACACTGCAGAACCATATCGAGATAATCCAATATACTTCTCGACCTATTGACAAATCAACGATTGCACTTCGTGACTTCAAGGACTTATATTGCGTGTATAATCTCACCTCAAATCTCCCTTAATGGGTAGGAACTCCAAGCATGACGTAGATATTGAGGTATTGTCATTTTTCTCTCTTACTGTTGTGTCCACGTGGGTTGGTGGATCACAAGAGCTGCATCTCTCTCTCCCACACACACACACACACGCGCACGCTCTCAGGGTGCTTAGCTGAACACCCCCCCTCCACCTCTATTTTTTTTTTCCTTTTTTTTTGCGTCTCAATGGGCGAGTCATTGGAGCCCCGATGTCTTCCCTCCCTTACGAGTCTTTTTCTTGTACGTGTTGGGTGGATTACGTCTGGCGAGAGAGAGAGAGAGAGAGAGAGAGAGAGAGAGAGAGAGAGAGAGAGAGAGAGAGAGAGAGAGAGAGAGAGAGAGAGAGAGAGAGAGAGAGAGAGAGAGAGAGAGAGAGAGAGAGAGAACGTATCGCGTCTGTTGTGTTAAAAAAAAGAAAAGATAAAAAGTCGTGGTCACACTATCCTTCACCAAAATGGGCAAGACGACAGGACAGCCTTATAGAAAAGTGGGTCGTTCCTCCATACGACAAGGATGGGTTTGAGTTAGTGTTTGGCCTGGGGCGCGTCGCTCACATGACATTAGGACACACTTCCTACAGGATGTGCTTTCAGAGGAGAGAGAGAGAGAGACAGAGTGGGACGGGGTGATGGAGGAGGAGGGAGGAAGGAGGAGGGAGTTGATACTACCACACCCCCTCACACACTAAAGGCTTTTATTTCTATCATGATGTGAGCCTCGGGGTGCAACGCTAGCTTGACCTTTTGTTTACGCTCGTACTGACGTAGTAGCAGCAGCAGCAGCGGCCAAGCTTCCCACATATCGTTATTTGTAAACTGGGAGAAAAATAATTCAGTCTCCCCCTCTTTTCTCTCTTTCCCTCCCTCCCTTTTTTGATTTATCTTGTGATGACGTTTCATGTATCCTGCACCCGACTAACTCGTTTGTATTGCTCTGTTTAGTTCAGGGTTGAAAGTATGGCACCCACTGACAATGGTGTGTGGGAGTGGAAATGAAAGCGAAACAATGTGTGTGTGCATGTGTCTGCTGTGGGTTGTGTATTTTGAAGGATAATCCGGAGAGAGAGAGAGAGAGAGAGAGAGAGAGAGAGAGAGAGAGAGAGAGAGAGAGAGAGAGAGAGAGAGAGAGAGAGAGAGAGAGAGAGAGAGAGAGAGAGAGAGAGAGAGAGAGAGAGAGAGAGAGAGAGGCATCGGAAATCGATTTTCCCACAGTCACCCCTTACTGGAGTGCTCTCTCTCTCTCTCTCTCCTCTCTCTCTCTCTCTCTCTCTCTCTCTCTCTCTCTCTCTCTCTCTCTCTCTCTCTCTCTCTGGAGTGGAAATTCATGGATACTGAAACCACACACATAACAAACAACATGAGTAACAGTATGTCTTTCACTCGAGCGTGTGTTATTTTCTCTTGTTGTTCATACACATTCAGGAAGGTGTTGACTGTCCACCTAACCAACAATGCCTTTTTTTTCTATAACCATTTTGCTACATCTTCCTCCTGTTTATCAAGTTGTATGCGTGAGATTCATAAGTGTAGGACTTGTAAGTGTAAATAAAGACTTACAAGCATAAGGTGGGTAAGTCCACGACTTAGTGGAGTGTGGTGGAGAAGACTAGAACTTGTAGGAGTGGGATAGTAAAAGAGCAAGACTTGTAAGAGTGCTATAGTGAAAGAGCAAGACTTGTAAGAGTGCTATAGTGAAAGAGCAAGACTTGTAAGAGTGCTATAGTAAAAGAGCAAGACTTGTAAGAGTGCTATAGTGAAAGAGCAAGACTTGTAAGAGAGGGTTAGTAAACTCGAAGACTTATCATAGTAAATGTATTGTGGAGTCTAAGACTTATGAGAGTTAAGTAATCGTGTCCAGGACTTGAAGAGAAGGATATTAAACTCTTGGATTAGTATGAGCCAAAAGGAGATGAAGTTCACAACTTGTACAAGTTGATATAATGTAGCACAGAACTTGTATAAGTTAATATAATGTAGTAGAGAACTTGTTAATGTAGAGCCAGTAAAGACCAACTTCTCAAAAAGATGATGTATTAAAGTCTGATGAACATAAACCTGATGTGATCACTTTGGGTTAAAATACACATACATGTTTACGACGTCGAAAAGAAAGACTTGATGGGTTCCCAAAGAACTCGCCCCCACCCTCTCTTTTTTCTAATTGCAAAGGATGTCAATATCACCCTCAATTAAACACTACCCTCCCACCTCCCTTCCCTTCCCTTTCCCAGGGAAAAAAAAAGTTAATTGTAAATCTTTTGTTATAATGTCAAAGGGGAGGAGGTGTGGTCATGTCATTGAATTATTCTATTACGACTATAAAATACATCACAATATGAAACCTTAAAATCGCATTTCGATATATGCATACCCAATAAATAGCATTCACGGCGTTTATAATTTTTCTACCACAGTGAAATACAACCCCTCCTTTTTTTTTTTTCTCTTTTCTTCTTTCACTACTTTTGAATGACATGAGCGTTGTTTAGGACAGCCGTGTGTTCTCTTTCTTTTTTTTTTTTTTCCTTTTTCCTCACTCCTTTCATTCATAAGTTTTAGCTTAAGTAAACACCTTGTTTATTATGAGAACGAGATCATTGATTCAATCTGATTCTCTTAAAACCTTTATCATTCGTTGTTTATATCCAGCAGTAGAGGCAATCAGATTCCCTTGCTAATGGCAAAGAAACTTGTTGGTGGGCGATCGACTCCGCCTTCGCCGATGTGTCTGTTCATAAGGAGTGGAAACCGACCATACTGAAGGAGAAAGACCAGATAGACTGAATAAACTTTCTGGTGGAAAAGACATCCAAAGAAATCATCCACTTCCCCCTCTTAAGACTCCATTCTTACGATATTCTGAGACTCTTATCTACAACGAAGGCCTTTCCTCCTCCACCCCTTTCTGTAGCCAGAGAGAGAGAGAGAGAGAGAGAGAGAGAGAGAGAGAGAGAGAGAGAGAGAGAGAGAGAGAGAGAGAGAGAGAGAGAGAGAGAGAGAGAGAGAGAGAGTTACCCAGACACATTCCAAACTAACCCAAAGATAACCTTCCATAAACTCCAGATAGCGAACTAGCAGTAAATATTATATGTATACATATATACAAATTTGAACCATAAAACGAGTTAATGATAAATTCTGATATCACCGAAACGTTCAACATGGATATTTCGAGCCATTTTGGACGTGTTAAGAAAGATTTATCGTCTTGGAAAAATTCTCTGACACGACCTGTCGTTTTGTGTGTACAAATCCCCCTTTTGCTGTTTGCGTGCATTACACCCCTTGGAATTTGCGTGCACTCAGTCCCTTTGCCGTTTGCGTGCACCAACCAACATCTATATCATCTCATAAAGCAGTGCGCTCCACGTCCTCTGGCGTGCAACTTGGATTCCAATCCCTTAAAAGACAAGTGACGAACGACAAATTGAGACTTGGCGCCAGATATTCTTAAGAGGTTTTGTTGTCACAAACCTTTATTCCTTAAGCATCATGTTGAGTCAAGGGGCGTGAGCCTTCATACGTCAAGCCATAACTTATTTAGCCGATGTTTATACTGAGCCACATCAACAGAGTATTCATGCTTAACTTGGGATTCTAAACTCTAGTGCGGTGTCGTATGCTATTTCGTAAGTCCGAGATAACAAGAGAGCCAGTTTCACTGACGCCGCTGAGGATCTCAGACCAGATCGTCTACAGGGGGGTCACGGGTCGCTGTTAATTGCCGGTGGCGGAAGAGTTTTTATCTACCTACATACGGCCCAGGTCAGTGACTTATTATGGCTTACACGCCTTCTGTATTATAACCCTCCCATAATCCCTTATCTCTTTTTTTTTTCCTCCTCTCTCTCTCCCGCCTCTCCTCCTACGCTCTCTCACTCACGCAACATTTCTTCAATCTTACATACACGTCACAGCAAAATTCCCCCATATCATATCTCTCTGGACAGAGGACCTCGTTGGTGCACGTTCAGAACACGACCAGGTTGAAGCCAAACTTCAAGGTATCGAACAAAGACAAAGGACCTCGTTGGTGCACGTTCAGAACACGACCAGGCTGAAGCCAAACTTCAAGGTATCGAACAAAGACAAAGGACCTCGTTGGTGCAGGTTCAGAACACGACCAGGCTGAAGCCAAACTTCAAGGTATCGAACAAAATTCAAAGACCGATCATAACATGAGAAAGGTAAAGAAGTTTTGTTTTTCTGTATTGCTCCGTTTAACTTAACTCCGTTTCCTCGGTACCAGATCTAACATTTCTTTCTCTGTGTGTCACTGTTATAATGTTAGTCTGGTACATGATTATCAGATGGTTTTTGCAAAATAAGAATTTCAGGCTTGAGAAATGTTTTCCTTATCAATACAGATTTTCAGTGATAGCAGAAATGTACCAGGAAATGCTATGTATCCCGAAGAATACTGTTGTATTCGTAGAAACGTAGTGAAATGGCATTTTCTGGTAGTCTGGATAACAGAAATTGTTATGTGATAATAAAACGTACACTCTGATAACCTGATCACACCGCTGGATTGCGTAGGGCTAAAGGTAACATTGCTTATCCGAAAACTAATTTTGAGGAAGGGGAGTCATGATGGAAATTGGCAGTGCTGTGTCGTCTATCGTGAAATGATATTTCAATCCATCTTGTGTTTACATATCGAAGTGTACACAGTGTTCAAAAGACACGAATTGAAGGTCACAGAACACAAGGTGGCTTGAGGCAAATCGATCACGTACAGGTCTGTTGTATAAGAGAGGGTGACATGAGGAGCCAAGGAGGTTTAGAAGTTGGGGCTTACAGTGATACTAGCATCACTAACAGGATCAGATGGGGGGTCGAGGTACATTCGAATACAAAGTTTAGAACATAGAGAGACTCTAACACAAACTTAGCGCGTGAGATAATGCTCAGTGCGTTGCCTGATACTTAAAGCTAAACAGGGTATAAGTTTCGGAGGAGCAAACTTTGAATATCACTGAGAGAAACGGGGAGAGGGGGATTGGTTATCGTCCACATCACCAATAACAATGGGATAATCGCCGATCTAATCACAATGGATGGGATAATGTTTTCAAGAGGGGGGGAAACGTCCCTTACAGTATCAGTGGTGGATCCGACACCTGGAAACCTTAGGGCTCATGACTTTCTGCAAGTTGTTCGGAAAGTTACCTTGAACATAAGCGCATTCTGGAACCCCATCACATACGACCCCTGTACATTTAGTGTTCAATTCAGCCTTGTTTTCCTCAAGTATAATCATGTTGTTATGGTATAATCATCAGGTCGTTTAAGCATCCCGTGATGACGGTTCAGCCCCCATGGGAAATTATAGTATGGTCACTGCGAACTACAGATCAAGTGAAATTACATTACACCAAGCCTGATGGGAGGGGATACTTACTTAGTGCTTTGGAGTGTAGTAACAAGGGACCTGGCGTGTCCTGGGGATGGTACATGTCCCTACAAGTTGGACTATGGAGTTACCCGTCGCTTGGTGCTGTCAACATGTGGTAGTTCCAAAGGTGAATGGTAAACACAGAGGCACAAAGGATAAATTTCGTTTGTCAAAGGAATCTTAATTTGAATCCAATGGCATTGATTGTTTCCTACTATTGTTGATAATTGAGAACGTACACTAAACCCTCCATATATATATATATATATATATATATATATATATATATATATATATATATATATATATATATATCCCACGTGAACGAGGTAGCGCCTAGAACAGATCACCATATTTTAGCCAAGAATAAATCCTCGTTTTTTTTGAGTCCGTCCTCTGTTCCATCACTTGGTAAATAATACAGGAGGGAAGGACTTCCAACCTCTGCCCCCCCGCCACTCTTACTCGCCTTTTATGATACACAGGGAATGTGTGGGTAGTATTCTTTTCCCCCTATGTAATCCCTGGGGATAGGGGAGGAAGAATACTGTCCAGTATACCCTCCGTGTCGAAGCTGACTAAGAGGGGTGGAAGAAGGGGGCTGGTAATCTCCTCCCTCTTTCTTTCTCTTGTATTGTTCTCTGAAGTATGAAACAGAGGAATATTTCCTCTAAGGCTGTGATCTATCATGTTATAGATGGGGGTTGTATTACGATGGTTAGAAAATTTGCTGGCTGGTCGTAAACAAAGAGTAGTGGTTAATGGTCTAGCCTCAGAATGGTTAGACGTAACAAGTGGTGTGCCACAAGGATCTGTCTTGGGACCGGTTCTCTTTCTCATATACATTAACGATGTCGATAGTGGGCTTCACTGTACGATCTCTAAATTCGTGGCTGATACCAAGTGGGGTAATATATCTACAACAGAAACAGAACGTTTGTGGCTTTACACTGAGCTAGAGAAACTGATAAATGATAATCGATAAATGCTTCGCTTCACGCAGTTTTTTTTTTCAATGTTGAAGGTTCCAGTCACGGAGAAAAGTGCACATCAAAGCTAGGCCTTCATTGAAATATAGAGAGGATCATGAAGTGGAAAAAAGAAAAGAAAGGACAAAGGAAAGTATTCTAATCATTTTGAAATATGCCAGGTCATAGTTACTGGAAAAGACATGAGAAGATGAAGGGTTCCAAAGCTTCGATGTGTAAGGAAAGAAGCAGGAATCAAAACAACTCACCCTTGAGTTGTTTGAAAAACGAAAATGTTTTTTTTTCTCCTAAATTATAATTCCACAAGTTTCTGTTGTTTTTCACTCGTACAAAACAGCCTCATTAGGTCCCCGCGGTCTGTTTTTAATAAATTCAAGTTGTATTTTTTCTTGACGCTCCCACGCTCTCGTGGGAAACAGATTTACAGTCCTCATCAATTGCCGTCGCTATCCAAGAACGTTCATTTGTAATCTATAACTTCATGATATATTTATCCTCCCATGACGAATAATTTTAACTTCCACTGCTATAACACTGGAGATACCCAGCCTCTGCTCATACATGGCTCTTAACAGATTCTTGGACGAATTGCCTGGAATCATGGAAATACCACTTGCTATCCTTCCAGCAACGTGTCATTATTTCACTTCACTCCTTTCCAGATCCTTGTCACAGTTCTAACTCTTGAAACACGCATTTCATCGTCGATTACCAATCATTTACCACCTAATGTACCTCATGTCTGTTGCTGCATTAACTGGAATGAGAGAGAGTTGGTTATTTGGTAGTTGTCGTAATCACACATAACTGCTACGGCAACTGTTTAATTGGCTGTTGTCTTACTGACTGACCCTCCCCAGGTAGAGGGTGTGGCAGCCATGGGTCGTCGAGTGGTGGGGAAGGCGGCGCTGAAGGTGCTGATGGTGCTGACAGCGTTCACCCAAACTCACAGTCAACGGTGGTAAGTCGTGAGAATGGTTTGTGGTGAGGGCCACAGAGCCACGGCGCCTCCTCGCGAGGAGGAGGGAGGAGGAGGAGGGAGCGCGGAGGAGCGGTGGTAGAGTGGGAGGGATCTACGGTGAGTGTCGTCGATTTCCCGCAAGTGACTTAGGAGCTGAAGGAAAGAAACGCACGAATATCTGAATATTCGGGGAAAAAGAATCGCATGAATATCTGAATATTCGGGGAAAAACACGCGCGAGTTCAGAATACTTATCGTAAAAGTATTTCAAATTCCAAATCAGGATGAGTACTCTTGCGCTCATGAATGATAGATGTAGACTCATTCATGTCGACTGGTGATGGAAGATGAAAAAAAAAAAAGAAGAAGAAGAAGGCATTCTTGGTATTCATGACTGCATGAAAGAGAGAAACTTTGGCGTATTTGCAACACATAACTTCTCGTTGAGCAGCACATGAATTATAATCATCCAGGAGAGAGAGAGAGAGAGAGAGAGAGAGAGAGAGAGAGAGAGAGAGAGAGAGAGAGAGAGAGAGAGAAAGAGAGAGAGAGAGAGAGAGAGAGAGAGAGAGAGAGAGAGAGAGAGAGAGAGAGAGAGAGAGAGAGAGAGAGAGAGAGAGAGTTGTAATGGTGAAACTCAGAGCTGGGAGAGGGAAGTGGTACAAGAAAATAAAACAAAGCAGACCCAACGAGAAAGAGCCTTAAAAAACAACAACAAAAGAACAAGAAATCCCACATGGAATAGTTTTACAAGATTTAGGGGATTCGTAAAGGGTTTCAAGGCCGGGGGGGTCGACGTATCCTTTGACAGATGTATCCAGCGAGAGCTGAGCCTGGAATCCATGAAGGACAAAGACGCGCGCGCGCAAAAAAAAAAAAAAAACCCTGGATACATAATGCTGTCAACTCAGAGGACCAAAACTCTGCAACGGTCGGGTTGGCTGTGACATTTCCAGCCAAACTCATTCTGGAATCCTCTTTAAATTTTGTCCCTAAAAAAAGTCGTAATTTCAACTCGCAAAGGAGTTTCAAATTGTTCCATAAAGTAATATCTCTGCTCTACTGGGGAAGCAGACCAATTCACCCATTAATGCCTCTGTTTCACTGACGCGACAGCGTGCAAAATCATTACGCCCACAGCTAAAACAAATTCGTCCAAGCTGTACAGAACGAGGAATTTTTGCCCCTCCTCCTCTTCCCAATTCCTTTATCCGCCCCTTGACTTTCAACATCGGTAACAAACTCACATTCTTACCATCATAGCAGTGTAATCTTTTTTCTTCCACCCCCCCCCCCCCTTTTTTCCCCCAGACATTTCAGTGTCACTTGCCGAGCTGAGTGCTGCAGTAATTGCAGATGCAATCACTCTCGAAAATGCAGACATTCGGAAGCCACAGTGTTGTCTCATGCCAGGTTGGAGGGGAATGAGGAGACTAATTCCACCGTTCTACTTGAAGTCAGTGTAGTTCCCTGACTGTCTGCACTACGGACGGCAAGCGATACGTCGTTAAGGTGCATTCACGGGCCGCCCAGGGTCGAGCGCTTACGTTCGAATCCTTGTTGCGGTAATCGGTCCACAGTTCACCCAACTGTTCATCCACCCTGAGGGGTTGGTCGATATAATGGTTGCCTGACTCAGGCTGGTTCTGTATATATATATATATATATATATATATATATATATATATATATATATATATATATATATATATATATATATATATATATATATATATATATATACATATATATATATTGGTTCTCAGTGAATGTAGGTTTGCGGCAGGGGTGTGTGATGTCTCCATGGTTGTTTAATTTGTTTATGGATGGGGTTGTTAGGGAGGTGAATGCAAGAGTTTTGGAAAGAGGGGCAAGTATGAAGTCTGTTGGGGATGAGAGAGCTTGGGAAGTGAGTCAGTTGTTGTTCGCTGATGATACAGCGCTGGTGGCTGATTCATGTGAGAAACTGCATAAGCTGGTGACTGAGTTTGGTAAAGTGTGTGAGAGAAGAAAGTTAAGAGTAAATGTGAATAAGAGCAAGGTTATTAGGTACAGTAGGGTTGAGGGTCAAGTCAATTGGGAGGTAAGTTTGAATGGAGAAAAACTGGAGGAAGTAAAGTGTTTTAGATATCTGGGAGTGGATCTGGCAGCGGATGGAACCATGGAAGCGGAAGTGGATCATAGGGTGGGGGAGGGGGTGAAATTCCTGGGAGCCTTGAAGAATGTGTGGAAGTCGAGAACATTAACTCGGAAAGCAAAAATGGGTATGTTTGAAGGAATAGTGGTTCCAACAATGTTGTATGGTTGCGAGGCGTGGGCTATGGATAGAGTTGTGCGCAGGAGGATGGATGTGCTGGAAATGAGATGTTTGAGGACAATGTGTGGTGTGAGGTGGTTTGATCGAGTAAGTAACGTAAGGGTAAGAGAGATGTGTGGAAATAAAAAGAGCGTGGTTGAGAGAGCAGAAGAGGGTGTTTTGAAATGGTTTGGGCACATGGAGAGAATGAGTGAGGAAAGATTGACCAAGAGGATATATGTGTCGGAGGTGGAGGGAACGAGGAGAAGTGGGAGACCAAATTGGAGGTGGAAAGATGGTGTGAAAAAGATTTTGTGTGATCGGGGCCTGAACATGCAGGAGGGTGAAAGGAGGGCAAGGAATAGAGTGAATTGGATCGATGTGGTATACCGGGGTTGCTGTGCTGTCAGTGGATTGAATCAGGGCATGTGAAGCGTCTGGGGTAAACCATGGAAAGCTGTGTAGGTATGTATAATTGCGTGTGTGGACGTATGTATATACATGTGTATGGGGGTGGGTTGGACCTTTTCTTTCGTCTGTTTCCTTGCGCTACCTCGCAAACGCGGGAGACAGCGACAAAGCAAAAAAAAAAAAAAAAAAAAAATATATATATATATATATATATATATATATATATATATATATATATATATATATATATATATATATATATGTACGTATGTGCTGTCTTAGCTAACATAAAGAAACAATGATTAATACGAGGTCGAATGCTTGGGCTGTGCTCTCAAAACATGTTATTGACGAGTGTGTATGGAATGTTGTATGTAACACACTGATGCATATCGTCAGTATAGGGGAGCAAAGAGCAACTAGGATCACTTAAAAGTGGGACATCACAATGCTTGAATATACCAACATTTCTTCCCCATGCTTCACCTGTATTATTCCTATGTCCCCCTCTCCCCCTCTACTAGGAGTCGGCAAACCCACCATACCGAAGATGACTACGAATCCAGAAGCTATATGTCAGCTGGTGTGGAGCAAGGCCTCAATGGAGGTCTACCCAGCGGTGTGTCAAGTGTCGAGAACTATGGAAGAAAGACGCGTAGTTCACTCGCCAACACTATCCCTTCAATAAGTAAGTAAACTTCCACGTTATTCGTTATCATAAAGAGACTATGTTATCATTGGTGGGTTCTATAATGGAGCGGGATATCTCGTCACTGGTTGTATCTTTTTGTCTATGGGTTGGTGGCTTCAGTCATGGACCTAACTATAGACTGTGTTATGAAGGAGGAAAAGAAGAGACGAGGGGAAGTATTTACGAATTTTGGAGGAAATGCATAAAAAAAACCTGTCTTTTTTTTATGTGTCTGGTCATAGATATTGGGGAAGATATGAGAGGGTGGAGAGTTCCAAAGCTTCGAGTTGGAAGAGAAGAAACAGTTGTCAAAACGGCCCACCCTTGCGTTGTAACGGGAAACCTGTCCTTAACTGTCGTATCCTATTGACTTTTGTAGTTAGACATGCAGGATCCCCAGGTATAAAGGAATTTCTTCAATACATAGAATAATGATTTCAGAAGGAACGGAGCACGAGACACAAGTTCGAATAAGTTTCGAGTGGGATTATGACAAATTCGTTGGGGTTAAACACGCTGTGCCGCAGGGTTTGATCTTGGAACCGTTACTCTTCGTGATCCATGTGAATAATTTGCCAAATGCGTCGGTCTTAAGTCTACATATCGATTAAGATGCTACGGTGATGAGGTGAATAAGAAAATGAAAAAAAAAAAACGATCAAAACGAACATATCTCTCTTAATTCGAATTCGTATTGGTGTATCGTCAGGGTATAGCATTGGATAATATTTGGCTCAGATTTTCAACTTCTACAGATTTTAATGAAAATCTGGATATAAGTGCAGTTCTATATGGTGATTAAGGATATCGAGTCAAAAGACTGCATTTCGTAAAATTAAGCGCGTAATTATATAATATTGATTATAATTATATTAACATGATAATTACTCGACTAATTAGAGTAATTACAGGAATCTTAAGGTTTTGACCACAGATTCTTATTCAGCAGAGGTAAAAGCATTTATGTTGAAATTTTGAGGAAAATCTATTTTTTCAAAAAAATCAAGAAAAATCCAAGGCTGGGATAATATTTGGCTCAGATTTTCAACTTGTTCAGATTTTAATGAAAATCTGGGTATAAGTGCAATTCTATATGGTGATTAAGGATATCGAATCAAAAGACTGCATTTCGTAAAATTAAGCGCTTAATTACATACTTAACCTTAATTATAATAATATTAATATCCTAATTACTCAATAATTACACAAATATTAAGGTTTTGACCACAGATTCTTATTCAGCATATGTAAAAGCATCTATGCTGAAACTTTGAGGAAAATCTATTTTTTCAAAAAAATCAAGAAAATTTGAGGAAAATCTATTTTTTCAAACAAATTTGGCTCAGATTTTCAACTTATGTAGATTTTAATGAAAATCTGGATATAAGTGCAATTCTATATGGTGATTAAGGATATCGAGTCAAAAGACTGCATTTCGTAAAATTAATCGCGTAATTACATACTTAATATTAATTATAATTATATTGACATGCTAATTTCTCGACTAATTAGACTAATTACAGTAATATTAAGGTTTTGACCACAGATTGTTATTCAGCAGAGGTAAAAGCATCTATGTTGAAATTTTGAAGAAAATCTATTTTTTTCAAAAAAATCAAGAAAAATCCCAGGCTATAGCCTTGGATAATATTTGGCTCAGATTTTCAACTTGTTCAGATTTTAATGAAAAACTGGGTATAAGTGAAATTCTATATGGTGATTAAGGAAATCGAGTGGAAAGACTGCATTTCGTAAAGTTAAGCACTTAATTACATACTTAACCTTAATAATTATATTAATATCCTAATTACTCGACTAATTACACAAATTTTAAGGTTTTGACCACAGATTTTTATTCAGCAGATGCAAAAGCATCTATGCTGAAATTTTGAGTTAAATCTATTTTTTCAAAAAAATCAAGACAAACCCCATTGGATAATATTTGGCTCAGATTTTCAACTTCTACAGATTTTAATGAAAATCTGGATATAAGTTCAATTCTATATGGTGATTATGGATATCGAGTCAAAAAACCTTCATTTCGTAAAATTAAGCGCGTAATTAGATAATATTAGTTATAATAATATCAGTATGCTAATTACTCGACTAATTAGAGTAAATACAGGAATCTTAAGGTTTTGACCACAGATTCTTATTCAGCAGAGGTAAAAGCATCAATGTTCAAATTTTGAGGAAAATCTATTTTTTCAAAAAAATCAAGAAAAATCCAAGGCTATAGCCTAGGATAATATTTGGCTCAGATTTTCAACTTGTGTAGATTTTAATGAAAATCTGGGTATAAGTGCAATTCTATATGGTGATTAAGGATATCGGATCAAAAGACTGCATTTCGTAAAATTAAACGCTTAATTACATACTTAACCTTAATTATTGTTACATTGATATCCTAATTACTCGACTAATTACAGAAATTTTAAGGTTTTGACCACAGATTCTTATTCAGCAGAGGTAAAAGCATCTAAGTTGAAAATTTGAGGAAAATCTATTTTTTCAAAAAAATCAAAAAAAATCCCAGGATAATATTTGGCTCAGATTTTCAACTTGTTCAGATTTTAATGAAAATATTGGTATAAGTGCAATTCTATATGGTGATTAAGGAAATCGAGTGGAAAGACTACATTTCGTAAAGTTAAGCACTTAATTACATACTTAACCTTAATTATAATTATATTAATGTCCTAATTACTCAATAATTACACAAAT
The DNA here is from genome assembly GCF_036320965.1 of Panulirus ornatus. Taxonomy (NCBI): domain Eukaryota; kingdom Metazoa; phylum Arthropoda; class Malacostraca; order Decapoda; family Palinuridae; genus Panulirus; species Panulirus ornatus. The sequence goes on from NC_092228.1 coordinate 6,013,647, forward strand.
ATTAAGGTTTTGACCACAGATTCCTATTCATCATATGTAAAAGCATCTATGCTGAAACTTTGAGGAAAATCTATTTTTTCAAAAAAATCAAGAAAAATCCCAGGCTATAGCCTAGGATAATATTTGGCTCAGATTTTCAACTTTTTCAGATTTTAATGAAAATCTGGGTATAAGTGCAATTCTATATGGTGATTAAGGAAATCGAGTGGAAAGACTACATTTCGTAAAGTTAAGCACTTAATTACATACTTAACCTTTATTATAATTATATTAATATCCTAATTACTCAATAATTACACAAATTTTAAGGTTTTGACCAGAGATTCTTATTCAGCAGAGGTAAAAGCATCTATGTTGAAACTTTGAGGAAAATCTATTTTTCAAAAAATTCAAGAAAATATAGCCTTGGATAATATTTGGCTCAGATTTTCAACTTGTGCAGATTTTAATGAAAATCTGGGTATAAGTGTAATTCTATATGGTGATTAAGGATATCGAGTCAAAAGACTGCATTTCGTAAAGTTAAGCGCTTAATTGCATACATAACCTTAATAATTATATTAATATCCTAATTACTCGACTAATTACACAAATGTTAAGGTTTTGACCACAGATTTTTATTCAGCAGATGTAAAAGCATATATGCTGAAATTTTGAGTTAAATCTATTATTTCAAAAAAATCAAGACAAACGTTTCCCCGGCTATAGCATTGGATAATATTTGGCTCAGATTTTCAACTTCTACAGATTTTAATGAAAATCTGGATATAAGTTCAATTCTTTATGGTGATTATGGATATCGAGTCAAAAACATTTATTTCTTAAAATTAAGCGCGTAATTAGATAATATTAGTTATAATTATATCAGTATGCTAATTACTCGACTAATTAGAGTAATTACAGGAATCTTAAGGTTTTGACCACAGATTCTTATTCAGCATAGGTAAAAGAATCAATGTTCAAATTTTGAGGAAAATCTATTTTTTCAAAAAAATCAAGAAAAATCCAAGGCTATAGCCTTGGATAATATTTGGCTCAGATTTTAAACTTGTGTAGATTTTAATGAAAATCTGGGTATAAGTGCAATTCTATATGGTGATTAAGGATATCGAATCAAAAGAATGCATTTCGTAAAATGAAGCGCTTAATTACATACTTAACCTTAATTATAATTATATTAATATCCTAATTACTCGACTAATTACACAAATTTTAAGGTTTTGACCACAGATTCTTATTCAGCAGATGTAAAACCATTTACGGTGAAACTTTGAGGAAAATCTTTTTTTTCAAAAAAATCAAGAAAAATTTAAGGATAATATATGGCTCAGATTTTCAACTTGTTCAGATTTTAATGAAAATCTGGTTATAAACGCAATTGTATATGGTTATTAAGGATATCGAATCAAAAGACTGCATTTCGTAAAATTAAGCGCGTAATTACATACTTAATATTAATTATAATTATATTAACATGCTAATTACTCGACTAAGTAGACTAATTACAGGAATCTAAAGGTTTTGACCACAGATTCTTAATCAGAAGAGGTAAAAGCATCTATGTTGAAATTTTGAGCAAAATCTATTTTTTCAAAAAAATCAAGAAAAATCCAAGGCTATAGCCTTGGATAATATTTGGCTCAGATTTTCAACTTGTGCAGATTTTAATGAAAATCTGGGTATAAGTGCAATTCTATATGGTGATTAAGGATATCGAGTTAAAAGAATGCGTTTCGTAAAGTTAAGCACTTAATTGCATATTTAACCTTAATAATAATTATATTAATATCCTAATCACTCGACTAATTACGCAAAATTTAAGGTTTTGACCACAGATTCTTATTCAGCAGATGTAAAAGCATCTATGCTGAAACTTTGAGGAAAATCTATTTTTTCAAAAAAATCAAGAAAAATTTAAGGATAATATATGGCTCAGATTTTCAACTTGTTCAGATTGTAATGAAAATCTGGTTATAAGCGCAATTGTATATGGTGATTAAGGATATCGAATCAAAAGACTGCATTTCGTAAAATTAAGCGCGTAATTACATACTTAATATTAATTATAATTATATTAACATGCTAATTACTGGACTAATTAGACTAATTACAGGAATCTAAAGGTTTTGACCACAGATTCTTATTCAGCATAGGTAAAATCATCAAAGTTCAAATTTTGAGGAAAATCTATTTTTTCAAACAAATTTGGCTCAGATTTTCAACTTATGTAGATTTTAATGAAAATCTGGATATAAGTGCAATTCTATATGGTGATTAAGGATATCGAGTCAAAAGACTGCATTTCGTAAAATTAATCGCGTAATTACATACTTAATATTAATTATAATTATATTGACATGCTAATTTCTCGACTAATTAGACTAATTACAGTAATATTAAGGTTTTGACCACAGATTCTTATTCAGCAGAGGTAAAAGCATCTATGTTGAAATTTTGAAGAAAATCTATTTTTTCAAAAAAATCAAGAAAAATCCCAGGCTATAGCCTTGGATAATATTTGGCTCAGATTTTCAACTTGTTCAGATTTTAATGAAAAACTGGGTATAAGTGAAATTCTATATGGTGATTAAGGAAATCGAGTGGAAAGACTGCATTTCGTAAAGTTAAGCACTTAATTACATACTTAACCTTAATTATAATTATATTAATATTCTAATTGCTCGAATAATTACACAAATTTTAAGGTTTTGACCACATATTCTTATTCAGAAGAGGTAAAAGCATTTATGTTGAAATTTTTAGGAAAATCTATTTTTTCAAAAAAATCAAGAAAAAGCCTTGGATAATATTTTGCTCAGATTTTCAATTTGTTCAGATTTTAATGAAAATCTGGGTATAAATGCAATTCTGTATGGTGATTAAGGAAATCGAGTGGAAAGACTACATTTCGTAAAGTTAAGCACTTAATTACATTTTTTTTTTTTTTTCTTTTTTATACCTCGTCGCTGTCTCCCGCGTTTGCGAGGTAGCGCAAGGAAACAGACGAAAGAAATGGCCCAACCCCCCCCATACACATGTACATACATACGTCCACACACGCAAATATACATACCTACACAGCTTTCCATGGTTTACCCCGGACGCTTCACATGCCTTGATTCAATCCACTGACAGCACGTCAACCCCTGTATACCACATCGCTCCAATTCACTCTATTCCTTGCCCTCCTTTCACCCTCCTGCATGTTCAGGCCCCGATCACACAAAATCCTTTTCACTCCATCTTTCCACCTCCAATTTGGTCTCCCTCTTCTCCTCGTTCCCTCCACCTCCGACACATATATCCTCTTGGTCAATCTTTCCTCACTCATTCTCTCCATGTGCCCAAACCACTTCAAAACACCCTCTTCTGCTCTCTCAACTACGCTCTTTTTATTTCCACACATCTCTCTTACCCTTACGTTACTTACTCGATCAAACCACCTCACACCACACATTGTCCTCAAACATCTCATTTCCAGCACATCCATCCTCCTGCGCACAACTCTATCCATAGCCCACGCCTCGCAACCATACAACATTGTTGGAACCACTATTCCTTCAAACATACCCATTTTTGCTTTCCGGGATAATGTTCTCGACTTCCACACATTTTTCAAGGCTCCCAAAATTTTTGCCCCCTCCCCCACCCTATGATCCACTTCCGCTTCCATGGTTCCATCCGCTGACAGATCCACTCCCAGATATCTAAAACACTTCACTTCCTCCAGTTTTTCTCCATTCAAACTCACCTCCCAATTGACTTGACCCTCAACCCTACTGTACCTAATAACCTTGCTCTTATTCACATTTACTCTTAACTTTCTTCTTCCACACACTTTACCAAACTCCGTCACCAGCTTCTGCAGTTTCTCACATGAATCCGCCACCAGCGCTGTATCATCAGCGAACAACAACTGACTCACATCCCAAGCTCTCTCATCCCCAACAGACTTCATACTTGCCCCTCTTTCCAAGACTCTTGCATTTACCTCCCTAACAACCCCATCCATAAACAAATTAAACAACCATGGAGACATCACACACCCCTGCCGCAAACCTACATTCACTGAGAACCAATCACTTTCCTCTCTTCCTACACGTACACATGCCTTACATCCTCGATAAAAACTTTTCACTGCTTCTAACAACTTGCCTCCCACACCATATATTCTTAATACCTTCCACAGAGCATCTCTATCAACTCTATCATATGCCTTCTCCAGATCCATAAATGCTACATACAAATCCATTTGCTTTTCTAAGTATTTCTCACATACATTCTTCAAAGCAAACACCTGATCCACACATCCTCTACCACTTCTGAAACCACACTGCTCTTCCCCAATCTGATGCTCTGTACATGCCTTCACCCTCTCAATCAATACCCTCCCATATAATTTACCAGGAATACTCAACAAACTTATACCTCTGTAATTTGAGCACTCACTCTTATCCCCTTTGCCTTTGTACAATGGCACTATGCACGCATTCCGCCAATCCTCAGGCACCTCACCATGAGTCATACATACATTAAATAACCTTACCAACCAGTCAACAATACAGTCACCCCCTTTTTTTATAAATTCCACTGCAATACCATCCAAACCTGCTGCCTTGCCGGCTTTCATCTTCCGCAAAGCTTTTACTACCTCTTCTCTGTTTACCAAATCATTACATACTTAACCTTAATTAGGATTATATTAATATCCTAATTACTCAATAATTACACAAATATTAAGTATTTAAACACAGATTCTTATTCAGCATATGCAAAAGCATCTATGCTGAAACTTTGAGGAAAATCTATTTTTTTCAAAAAAATCAAGAAAAATCCAAGGCTATAGCCTAGGATAATATTTGGCTCAGATTTTCAACTTGTTCAGATTTTAATGAAAATCTGGGTATAAGTGCAATTCTATATGGTGATTAAGGATATCGGATCAAAAGACTGCATTTCGTAAAATTAAACGCTTAATTACATACTTAACCTTAATTATTGTTATATTGATATCCTAATTACTCGCCTAATTACAGAAATTTTAAGGTTTTGACCACAGATTCTTATTCAGCAGAGGTAAAAGCATCTAAGTTGAAAATTTGAGGAAAATCTATTTTTTCAAAAAAATCAAAAAAAATCCCAGGATAATATTTGGCTCAGATTTTCAACTTGTTCAGATTTTAATGAAAATATTGGTATAAGTGCAATTCTATATGGTGATTAAGGAAATCGAGTGGAAAGACTACATTTCGTAAAGTTAAGCACTTAATTACATACTTAACCTTAATTATAATTATATTAATGTCCTAATTACTCAATAATTACACAAATATTAAGGTTTTGACCACAGATTCCTATTCATCATATGTAAAAGCATCTATGCTGAAACTTTGAGGAAAATCTATTTTTTCAAAAAAATCAAGAAAAATCCCAGGCTATAGCCTAGGATAATATTTGGCTCAGATTTTCAACTTTTTCAGATTTTAATGAAAATCTGGGTATAAGTGCAATTCTATATGGTGATTAAGGAAATCGAGTGGAAAGACTACATTTCGTAAAGTTAAGCACTTAATTACATACTTAACCTTTATTATAATTATATTAATATCCTAATTACTCAATAATTACACAAATTTTAAGGTTTTGACCAGAGATTCTTATTCAGCAGAGGTAAAAGCATCTATGTTGAAACTTTGAGGAAAATCTATTTTTTCAAAAAATTAAAGAAAATATAGCCTTGGATAATATTTGGCTCAGATTTTCAACTTGTGCAGATTTTAATGAAAATCTGGGTATAAGTGTAATTCTATATGGTGATTAAGGATATCGAGTCAAAAGACTGCATTTCGTAAAGTTAAGCGCTTAATTGCATACATAACCTTAATAATTATATTAATATCCTAATTACTCGACTAATTACACAAATGTTAAGGTTTTGACCACAGATTTTTATTCAGCAGATGTAAAAGCATATATGCTGAAATTTTGAGTTAAATCTATTATTTCAAAAAAATCAAGACAAACTCAGATTTTCAACTTCTACAGATTTTAATGAAAATCTGGATATAAGTTCAATTCTTTATGGTGATTATGGATATCGAGTCAAAAACATTTATTTCTTAAAATTAAGCGCGTAATTAGATAATATTAGTTATAATTATATCAGTATGCTAATTACTCGACTAATTAGAGTAATTACAGGAATCTTAAGGTTTTGACCACAGATTCTTATTCAGCATAGGTAAAAGAATCAATGTTCAAATTTTGAGGAAAATCTATTTTTTCAAAAAAATCAAGAAAAATCCAAGGCTATAGCCTTGGATAATATTTGGCTCAGATTTTCAACTTGTGTAGATTTTAATGAAAATCTGGGTATAAGTGCAATTCTATATGGTGATTAAGGATATCGAATCAAAAGAATGCATTTCGTAAAATGAAGCGCTTAATTACATACTTAACCTTAATTATAATTATATTAATATCCTAATTACTCGACTAATTACACAAATTTTAAGGTTTTGACCACAGATTCTTATTCAGCAGATGTAAAACCATTTACGGTGAAACTTTGAGGAAAATCTTTTTTTTCAAAAAAATCAAGAAAAATTTAAGGATAATATATGGCTCAGATTTTCAACTTGTTCAGATTTTAATGAAAATCTGGTTATAAACGCAATTGTATATGGTTATTAAGGATATCGAATCAAAAGACTGCATTTCGTAAAATTAAGCGCGTAATTACATACTTAATATTAATTATAATTATATTAACATGCTAATTACTCGACTAAGTAGACTAATTACAGGAATCTAAAGGTTTTGACCACAGATTCTTAATCAGAAGAGGTAAAAGCATCTATGTTGAAATTTTGAGCAAAATCTATTTTTTCAAAAAAATCAAGAAAAATCCAAGGCTATAGCCTTGGATAATATTTGGCTCAGATTTTCAACTTGTGCAGATTTTAATGAAAATCTGGGTATAAGTGCAATTCTATATGGTGATTAAGGATATCGAGTTAAAAGAATGCGTTTCGTAAAGTTAAGCACTTAATTGCATATTTAACCTTAATAATAATTATATTAATATCCTAATCACTCGACTAATTACGCAAAATTTAAGGTTTTGACCACAGATTCTTATTCAGCAGATGTAAAAGCATCTATGCTGAAACTTTGAGGAAAATCTATTTTTTCAAAAAAATCAAGAAAAATTTAAGGATAATATATGGCTCAGATTTTCAACTTGTTCAGATTGTAATGAAAATCTGGTTATAAGCGCAATTGTATATGGTGATTAAGGATATCGAATCAAAAGACTGCATTTCGTAAAATTAAGCGCGTAATTACATACTTAATATTAATTATAATTATATTAACATGCTAATTACTGGACTGATTAGACTAATTACAGGAATCTAAAGGTTTTGACCACAGATTCTTATTCAGCATAGGTAAAATCATCAAAGTTCAAATTTTGAGGAAAATCTATTTTTTCAAAAAAATCAAGAAAAATCCAAGGCTATAGCCTTGGATAATATTTGGCTCAGATTTTCAACTTGTGTAGATTTTAATGAAAATATGGATATAAGTGCAATTTTATATGGTGATTAAGGATATCGAGTCAAAAGACTGCATTTCGTAAAATTAAGCGCGTAGTTACATACTTAATATTAATTATAATTTTATTAACATGCTAATTACTCGACTAATTAGACTAACTATAGTAATATTAAGGTTTTGATCACAGATTCTTAATCAGAAGAGGTAAAAGCATCTATGTTGAAATTTTGAGGAAAATCTATTTTTTCAAAAAAATCAAGAGAAATCCAAGGCTATAGCCTTGGATAATATTTGGCTCAGATTTTCAACTTGTTCAGATTTTAATGAAAAACTGGGTATAAGTGAAATTCTATATGGTGATTAAGGAAATCGAGTGGAAAGACTGCATTTCGTAAAGTTAAGCACTTAATTACATACTTAACCTTAATTATAATTATATAAATATCCTAATTGCTCGACTAATTACACAAATTTAAGGTTTTGACCACATATTCTTATTCAGAAGAGGTAAAAGCATCTATGTTGAAACTTTGAGGAAAATCTATTTGGCTCAGATTTTCAATTTGTTCAGATTTTAATGAAAATCTGGGTATAAGTGCAATTCTGTATGGTGATTAAGGAAATCGAGTGGAAAGACTACATTTCGTAAAGTTAAGCACTTAATTACATACTTAACCTTAATTATAATTATATTGATATCCTAATTACTCAATAATTACACAAATATTAAGTATTTGACCACAGATTCTTATTCAGCATATGTAAAAGCATCCATGCTGAAACTTTGAGGAAAATCTATTTTTTCAAAAAAATCAAGAAAAATCCAAGGCCTTGGATAATATTTGGCTCAGATTTTCAACTTGTTCAGATTTTAATGAAAATGTGGGTATAAGTGGAAGTCTATATGGTGATTAAGGATATCGGAAAAAAAAACTGCATTTCGTAAAATTAAGCGCTTAATTACATACTTAACCTTAATCATTAATATATTAATATCCTAATTACTCGACTAATTACAGAAATTTTAAGGTTTTGACCACAGATTCTTATTCAGCAGATTTTAATGAAAATCTGGGTATAAGTGCAATTCTATATGGTGATTAAGGATATCGAGTCAAAAGACTGCATTTCGTAAAATTAGGCGCGTAATTACATATTTAATATTAATTATAATTATATTAACATGTTAATTACTCGACTAATTAGGCTAATTACAGGAATCTTAAGGTTTTGACCAGAGATTATTAATCATAAGAGGTAGAAGCATCTATGTTGAAATTTTGAGGAAAATCTATTTTTTCAAAAAAATCAAGAAAAATCCCAGGCTATAGCCTTGGATAATATTTGGCTCAGATTTTTAATTTGTTTAGATTTTAATGAAAATCTGGGTATAAGTGCAATTCTATATGGTGATTAAGGATTTCGAGTCAAAAGAATGCATTTCGTAAAATTAAGCTTTTAATTAATACTTAACCTTAATTACAATTATATTAATAACCTAATTACTCGAGTAATTACACACATTTTAAGGTTTTGACCACAGATTCTTATTCAGCAGAGGTAAAAGCATTTATGTTGAAACTTTTAGGAAAATCTATTTTTTCAAAAAATTCAAGAAAAATCGAGTGGAAAGACTACATTTCGTAAAGTTAAGCACTTAATCACATACTTAACCTTAATTATAATTATATTGATATCCTAATTACTCAATAATTACACAAATATTAAGGTTTTGACCACAGATTCTTATTCAGCATATGTAAAAGCATCTATGCTGAAACTTTGAGGAAAATCTATATTTTCAATTAAATCAAGAAATATCCAAGGCCTAGGCTAATATTTGGCTCAGATTTTCAACTTGTTCAGATTGTAATGAAAATCTGGTGATAAGCGCAATTGTATATGGGGATTAAGGATATGAAATCAAAAGACTGCATTCCGTAAAATTAAGCGCGTAATTACATACTTAATATTAATTATAATATATTAACATGCTAATTACTCGACTAATTAGACTAATTACAGGAATCTAAAGGTTTTGACCACAGATTCTTAATCAGAAGAGGTAAAAGCATCAAAGTTCAAATTTTGAGGAAAATCTATTTTTTCAAAAAAATCAAGAAAAATCCCAGGCTATAGCCTTGGATAATATTTGGCTCAGATTTTCAACTTGTGCAGATTTTAATGAAAATCTGGGTATAAGTGCAATTCTATATGGTGATTAAGGATATCGAGTTAAAAGAATGAGTTTCGTAAAGTTAAGCACTAAATTGCATATTTAACCTTAATAATGATTATATTAATATCCTAATCACTCGACTAATTACGCAAAATTTAAGGTTTTGACCACAGATTCTTATTCAGCAGAGGTAAAAGCATCTATGTTGAAACTTTGAGGAAAATCTATTTTTTCAAAAAAATCAAGAAAAATCCCAGGCTATAGCCTTGGATAATATTTGGCTCAGATTTTCAACTTGTGCAGATTTTAATGAAAATCTGGGTATAAGTGCAATTCTATATGGTGATTAAGGATATCGAGTTAAAAGAATGAGTTTCGTAAAGTTAAGCACTAAATTGCATATTTAACCTTAATAATGATTATATTAATATCCTAATCACTCGACTAATTACGCAAAATTTAAGGTTTTGACCACAGATTCTTATTCAGCAGAGGTAAAAGCATCTATGTTGAAACTTTGAGGAAAATCTATTTTTTCAAAAAATTCAAGAAAATATAGCCTTGGATAATATTTGGCTCAGATTTTCAACTTGTGCAGATTTTAATGAAAATCTGGGTATAAGTGTAATTCTATATGGTGATTAAGGTTATCGAGTGAAAAGACTGCATTTCGTAAAGTTAAGCGCTTAATTGCATACATAACCATAATAATTATATTAATATCCTAATTACTCGACTAATTACACAAATGTTAAGGTTTTGACCACAGATTTTTATTCAGCAGATGTAAAAGCATCTATGCTGAAATTTTGAGTTAAATCTATTTTTTCAAAAAAATCAAGACAAGCCCCCGGCTATAGCATAGGATAATATTTGGCTCAGATTTTCAACTTCTGCAGATTTTAATGAAAATCTGGATATAAGTTCAATTCTATATGGTGATTATGGATATCGAGTCAAAAACCTTCATTTCGTAAAATTAAGCGCGTAATTAGATAATATTTGTTATAATTATATCAGTATGCTAATTACTCGACTAATTAGAGTAATTACAGGAATCTTAAGGTTTTGACCACAGATTCTTATTCAACATAGGTAAAAGAATCAATGTTCAAATTTTGAGGAAAATCTATTTTTTCAAAAAAATCAAGAAAAATCCAAGGCTATAGCCTGGGATAATATTTGGCTCAGATTTTCAACTTGTGTAGATTTTAATGAAAATCTGGGTATAAGTGCAATTCTATATGGTGATTAAGGATATCGAATCAAAAGAATGCATTTCGTAAAATGAAGCGCTTAATTACATACTTAACCTTAATTATAATTATATTAATATCCTAATTACTCGACTAATTACACAAATTTTAAGGTTTTGACCACAGATTCTTATTCAGCAGATGTAAAACCATTTACGGTGACACTTTGAGGAAAATCTATTTTTTCAAAAAAATCAAGAAAAATTTAAGGATAATATATGGCTCAGATTTTCAACTTGTTCAGATTGTAATGAAAATCTGGTTATAAGCGCAATTGTATATGGTGATTAAGGATATGGAATCAAAAGACTGCATTTCGTAAAATTAAGCGCGTAATTACATACTTAATATTAATTACAATATATTAACATGCTAATTACTCGACTAATTAGACTAATTACAGGAATCTAAAGGTTTTGACCACAGATTCTTAATCAGAAGAGGTAAAAGCATCAAAGTTCAAATTTTGAGGAAAATCTATTTTTTCAAAAAAATCAAGAAAAATCCAAGGCTAAGGATATTATCCAAATATTATCCAAGGCTTGGATAATATTTGGCTCAGATTTTCAACTTGTGCAGATTTTAATGAAAATCTGGGTATAAGTGCAATTCTATATGGTGATTAAGGATATCGAGTTAAAAGAATGAGTTTCGTAAAGTTAAGCACTAAATTGCATATTTAACCTTAATAATAATTATATTAATATCCTAATCACTCGACTAATTACGCAAAATTTAAGGTTTTGACCACAGATTCTTATTCAGCAGAGGTAAAAGCATCTATGTTGAAACTTTGAGGAAAATCTATTTTTTCAAAAAATTCAAGAAAATATAGCCTTGGATAATATTTGGCTCAGATTTTCAACTTGTGCAGATTTTAATGAAAATCTGGGTATAAGTGTAATTCTATATGGTGATTAAGGTTATCGAGTGAAAAGACTGCATTTCGTAAAGTTAAGCGCTTAATTGCATACATAACCTTAATAATTATATTAATATCCTAATTACTCGACTAATTAGAGTAATTACAGGAATCTTAAGGTTTTGACCACAGATTCTTATTCAGCATAGGTAAAAGAATCAATGTTCAAATTTTGAGGAAAATCTATTTTTTCAAAAAAATCAAGAAAAATCCAAGGCTATAGCCTGGGATAATATTTGGCTCAGATTTTCAACTTGTGTAGATTTTAATGAAAATCTGGGTATAAGTGCAATTCTATATGGTGATTAAGGATATCGAATCAAAAGAATGCATTTCGTAAAATGAAGCGCTTAATTACATACTTAACCTTAATTATAATTATATTAATATCCTAATTACTCGACTAATTACACAAATTTTAAGGTTTTGACCACAGATTCTTATTCAGCAGATGTAAAACCATTTACGGTGACACTTTGAGGAAAATCTATTTTTTCAAAAAAATCAAGAAAAATTTAAGGATAATATATGGCTCAGATTTTCAACTTGTTCAGATTGTAATGAAAATCTGGTTATAAGCGCAATTGTATATGGTGATTAAGGATATGGAATCAAAAGACTGCATTTCGTAAAATTAAGCGCGTAATTACATACTTAATATTAATTATAATATATTAACATGCTAATTACTCGACTAATTAGACTAATTACAGGAATCTAAAGGTTTTGACCACAGATTCTTAATCAGAAGAGGTAAAAGCATCAAAGTTCAAATTTTGAGGAAAATCTATTTTTTCAAAAAAATCAAGAAAAATCCAAGGCTAAGGATATTATCCAAATATTATCCAAGGCTTGGATAATATTTGGCTCAGATTTTCAACTTGTGCTGATTTTAATGAAAATCTGGGTATAAGTGCAATTCTATATGGTGATTAAGGATATCGAGTTAAAAGAATGAGTTTCGTAAAGTTAAGCACTAAGTTGCATATTTAACCTTAATAATAATTATATTAATATCCTAATCACTCGACTAATTACGCAAAATTTAAGGTTTTGACCACAGATTCTTATTCAGCAGAGGTAAAAGCATCTATGTTGAAACTTTGAGGAAAATCTATTTTTTCAAAAAATTCAAGAAAATATAGCCTTGGATAATATTTGGCTCAGATTTTCAACTTGTGCAGATTTTAATGAAAATCTGGGTATAAGTGTAATTCTATATGGTGATTAAGGTTATCGAGTGAAAAGACTGCATTTCGTAAAGTTAAGCGCTTAATTGCATACATAACCTTAATAATTATATTAATATCCTAATTACTCGACTAATTAGAGTAATTACAGGAATCTTAAGGTTTTGACCACAGATTCTTATTCAGCATAGGTAAAAGAATCAATGTTCAAATTTTGAGGAAAATCTATTTTTTCAAAAAAATCAAGAAAAATCCAAGGCTATAGCCTGGGATAATATTTGGCTCAGATTTTCAACTTGTGTAGATTTTAATGAAAATCTGGGTATAAGTGCAATTCTATATGGTGATTAAGGATATCGAATCAAAAGAATGCATTTCGTAAAATGAAGCGCTTAATTACATACTTAACCTTAATTATAATTACATTAATATCCTAATTACTCGACTAATTACACAAATTTTAAGGTTTTGACCACAGATTCTTATTCAGCATATGTAAAAGCATCTATGCTGAAACTTTGAGGAAAATCTATTTTTTCAAAAAAATCAAGAAAAATCCAAGGCTATATATAGCCTAGGATAATATTTGGCTTAGATTTTCAACTTGTTCAGATTTTAATGAAAATGTGGGTATAAGTGGAATTCTATATGATGATTAACGATATCGGATCAAAAGACTGCATTTCGTAAAATTAAGCGCATAATTACATACTTAACCTTAATTATTATTATATTAATATCCTAATTACTCGACTAATTACAGAAATTTTAAGGTTTTGACCACATATTCATATTCAGCAGAGGTAAAAGCATCTATGTTGAAATTTTGAGGAAAATCTATTTTTTCAAAAAAATCAAGAAAATTCCAATATTTGGCTCAGATTTTCAATTTGTTCAGATTTTAATGAAAATCTGGGTATGAGTGCAATTCTATATGGTGATTAAGGATATCGAGTCAAAAGAATGCATTTCGTAAAATTAAGCTTTTAATTAATACTTAACCTTAATTACAACTATATTAATACCCTAATTATTCGAGTAATTACACAAATTTTAAGGTTTTGACCAGAGATTCTTATTCAGCAGAGGTAAAAGCATCTATGTTGAAACTTTGAGGAAAATCTATTTTTCAAAAAATTCAAGAAAATATAGCCTTGGATAATATTTGGCTCAGATTTTCAACTTGTGCAGATTTTAATGAAAATCTGGGTATAAGTGTAATTCTATATGGTGATTAAGGATATCGAGTCAAAAGACTGCATTTCGTAAAGTTAAGCGCTTAATTGCATACATAACCTTAATAATTATATTAATATCCTAATTACTCGACTAATTACACAAATGTTAAGGTTTTGACCACAGATTTTTATTCAGCAGATGTAAAAGCATATATGCTGAAATTTTGAGTTAAATCTATTATTTCAAAAAAATCAAGACAAACCCCCGGCTATAGCCTAGGATAATATTTGGCTCAGATTTTCAACTTCTACAGATTTTAATGAAAATCTGGATATAAGTTCAATTCTTTATGGTGATTATGGATATCGAGTCAAAAACATTTATTTCTTAAATTAAGCGCGTAATTAGATAATATTAGTTATAATCATATCAGTATGCTAATTACTCGACTAATTAGAGTAATTACAGGAATCTTAAGGTTTTGACCACAGATTCTTATTCAGCATAGGTAAAAGAATCAATGTTCAAATTTTGAGGAAAATCTATTTTTTCAAAAAAATCAAGAAAAATCCAAGGCTATAGCCTTGGATAATATTTGGCTCAGATTTTAAACTTGTGTAGATTTTAATGAAAATCTGGGTATAAGTGCAATTCTATATGGTGATTAAGGATATCGAATCAAAAGAATGCATTTCGTAAAATGAAGCGCTTAATTACATACTTAACCTTAATTATAATTATATTAATATCCTAATTACTCGACTAATTACACAAATTTTAAGGTTTTGACCACAGATTCTTATTCAGCAGATGTAAAAACCATTTACGGTGAAACTTTGAGGAAAATCTATTTTTTCAAAAAAATCAAGAAAAATTTAAGGATAATATATGGCTCAGATTTTCAACTTGTTCAGATTTTAATGAAAATCTGGTTATAAACGCAACTGTATATGGTTATTAAGGATATCGAATCAAAAGACTGCATTTCGTAAAATTAAGCGCGTAATTACATACTTAATATTAATTATAATTATATTAACATGCTAATTACTCGACTAAGTAGACTAATTACAGGAATCTAAAGGTTTTGACCACAGATTCTTAATCAGAAGAGGTAAAAGCATCTATGTTGAAATTTTGAGCAAAATCTATTTTTTCAAAAAAATCAAGAAAAATCCAAGGCTATAGCTTGGATAATATTTGGCTCAATTTTCAATTTGCAGATTTAATGAAAATCTGGTATAAGTGCATTCTATAGGTGATTAAGGATATCGATTTAAAAGAATGGTTTCGTAAAGTTAAGCATTAATGCATATTAAAACTTATAATAATTATATTAATATCCTATCACTCGACATAATTACCCAAAATTTATTTTTGACACAGATTTTATTCAGCAGATGTAAAAGATCTTGCGAAACTTGAGGAAATCTATTTTTAAAAAAATCAAAAAAATTTAAGGATAAATATAGGCTCAGATTTTAAATTGTAATGTAATGAATGTTTACGCAATTGTTATGTGATTAAGAATCGAATCAAAGTGCTTGTAAAATAGGGTATTAATTAATTATTATATTTTAATGCAATATGATGATAGAATTACAGGAATCAAGTTGACACAGATTTTATTAAGGTGAATCATCAAGTTTAAATTTTGAGAAAATATTTTTCAAAAATCAGAAAAACAGGCTATGGCTGATAATATTGGAATTCATTGTGTAGATTTTAATGAATATGGTAAGTGCAATTTTATATGGTATAAGGATATGGTCAAGATGATTCGTAAATTACGGTAGTTATATTAATATATTATTTTAACATGTATTCCGACTAATTAGATAAATAGTAATATAGGTTTTGACACAGATTCTTATAAAGAGTAAGACTTGTGAATTTTAGAATCTATTTTCAAAAACAAGAGAAATCAGGTTCCTGATAATTTGGCTCAATTTACTTGTCAGTTTAAGAAATGGTATAATGAAATCTATATGTATAAGATCGAGTGGAAAGACTGTTGTAAGTTAAGACTTATTATATTAACTTAATTATAATTAATAAATATCATGTCGATAATTACAAATTAAGTTTGCAATACTTATTCAGAAGTAAGCATCAGTAATTGAGGAAAACTTGGCGATTTCATTGTTCAGTTTAAGAAATTGGGTATAGCATTTGTAGGTGATTAAGGAATCGTGAAGATAATTTGTAAATAAGCCTTAATTACATACTTAACCTTAATATAATTATATTAATATCCTAATTACTCAATAATTACACAAATATTAAGTATTTGACCACAGATTCTTATTCAGCATATGTAAAAGCATCCATGCTGAAACTTTGAGGAAAATCTATTTTTTCAAAAAATTCAAGAAAAATCCAAGGCATTGGATAATATTTGGCTCAGATTTTCAACTTGTTCAGATTTTAATGAAAATGCTGGGTATAAGTGGAATTCTATATGGTGATTAAGGATATCGAAATAAAAGACTGCATTTCGTAAAATTAAGCGCTTATTACATACTTAACCTTAATATAATATATTAATATCCTAATTACTCGACTAATTACAGAAATTTTAAGGTTTTGACCACAGATTCTTATTCAGCAGAGGTAAAAGCATTTATGTTGAAATTTTGAGGAAAATCTATTTTTTCAAAAAAATCAAGAAAATCCCAGGCCTTGGATAATATTTGGCTCAGATTTTCAACTTGTTCAGATTTTAATGAAAATCTGGGTATAAGTGCAATTCTATATGGTGGTTAAGGATATCGAGTTAAAAGACTGCATTTCGCAAAATTAGGCGCGTAATTACATATTTAATATTAATTATAATTATATTAACATGCTAATTACTCGACTAATTACAGGAATCTTAAGGTTTTGACCACAGATTCTTATCAACATAGGTAAAAGAATCAATGTTCAAATTTTGAGGAAAATCTATTCTTTCAAAAAAATCAAGAAAAATCCAAGGCTATAGCCTGGGATAATATTTGGCTCAGATTTTCAACTTCTGTAGATTTTAATGAAAATCTGGGTATAAGTGCAATTCTATATGGTGATTAAGGATATCGAATCAAAAGAATGCATTTCGTAAATGAAGCGCTTAATTACATACTTAACCTTAATTATAATTATATTAATATCCTAATTACTCGACTAATTACACAAATTTTAAGGTTTTGACCACAGATTCTTATTCAGCAGATGTAAAAGCATTTACGGTGAAACTTTGAGGAAAATCTATTTTTTTCAAAAAAATCAAGAAAAATTAGCCTTGGATAATATATGGCTCAGATTTTCAACTTGTTCAGATTGTAATGAAAATCTGGGTATAAGTGCAATTGTATATGGTGATTAAGGATATCGAGTCAAAAGACTGCATTTCGTAAAATTAAGCGCGTAAATTACATACTTTATATATAATTATAATATATTAACATGCTAATTACCTCGACTAATTAGACCTAATTTACAGGAATCTAAATGGTTTATGACCACAGATTCTTAATCAGAAGAGTAAAAGCATCATAGTTCAAATTTTGAAGTAAAATCTATTTTTCAAAAAAACGAGAAGAAAATCCAAGGCTAAGGATATTATCCAAATATTAAACCCAAGGCTTGGATAATATTTGGCTCAGATTTTCAACTTGTGCAGATTTTAATGAAAATCTGGGTATAAGTGCAATTCTATATGGTGATTAAGGATATCGAGTTAAAAGAATGCGTTTCGTAAAGTTAAGCACTAAATTGCATATTTAACCTTAATAATAATTATATTAATATCCTAATCACTCGACTAATTACGCAAAATTTAAGGTTTTGACCACAGATTCTTATTCAGCAGAGGTAAAAGCATCTATGTTGAAACTTTGAGGAAAATCTATTTTTTCAAAAAATTCAAGAAAATATAGCCTTGGATAATATTTGGCTCAGATTTTCAACTTGTGCAGATTTTAATGAAAATCTGGGTATAAGTGTAATTCTATATGGTGATTAAGGTTATCGAGTGAAAAGACTGCATTTCGTAAAGTTAAGCGCTTAATTGCATACATAACCTTAATAATTATATTAATATCCTAATTACTCGACTAATTACAGTAATTACAGGAATCTTAAGGTTTTGACCACAGATTCTTATTCAGCATAGGTAAAAGAATCAATGTTCAAATTTTGAGGAAAATCTATTTTTTCAAAAAAATCAAGAAAAATCCAAGGCTATAGCCTGGGATAATATTTGGCTCAGATTTTCAACTTGTGTAGATTTTAATGAAAATCTGGGTATAAGTGCAATTCTATATGGTGATTAAGGATATCGAATCAAAAGAATGCATTTCGTAAAATGAAGCGCTTAATTACATACTTAACCTTAATTATAATTATATTAATATCCTAATTACTCGACTAATTACACAAATTTTAAGGTTTTGACCACAGATTCTTATTCAGCAGATGTAAAACCATTTACGGTGAAACTTTGAGGAAAATCTTTTTTTCAAAAAAATCAAGAAAAATTTAAGGATAATATATGGCTCAGATTTTCAACTTGTTCAGATTTTAATGAAAATCTGGTTATAAGCGCAATTGTATATGGTGATTAAGGATATCGAATCAAAAGACTGCCTTTCGTAAAATTAAGCGCGTAATTACATACTTAATATTAATTATAATTATATTAACATGCTAATTACTCGACTAAGTAGACTAATTACAGGAATCTAAAGGTTTTGACCACAGATTCTTAATCAGAAGAGGTAAAAGCATCTATGTTGAAATTTTGAGCAAAATCTATTTCTTCAACTTGTGCAGATTTTAATGAAAATCTGGGTATAAGTGCAATTCTATATGGTGATTAAGGATATCGAGTTAAAAGAATGCGTTTCGTAAAGTTAAGCACTTAATTGCATTTTTAACCTTAATAATAATTATATTAATATCCTAATCACTCGACTAATTACGCAAAATTTAAGGTTTTGACCACAGATTCTTATTCAGCAGATGTAAAAGCATCTATGCCGAAACTTTGAGGAAAATCTATTTTTTTAAAAAAAATCAAGAAAAATTCGAGGCTATAGCTTAGGATAATATTTGGCTCAGATTTTCAACTTGTTCAGATTTTAATGAGAATCTGGGTATAAGTGCAATTCTATATGGTGATTAAGGATATCGAGTCAAAAGACTGCATTTCGTAAAGTTAAGCGCTTAATTACATACTTAATATTAATCATAATTATATTAACATGCTAATTACTCTACTAATTAGACTAATTGCAGGAATTTTAAGGTTTTCAAAATAGATTCTTATTCAGAAGAGGTAAAAGCATCTATGTTGAAATTTTGAGGAAAATCTATTTTTTCAAAAAATTCAAGAAAAATCCAAGGCTCAGATTTGGCTCAGATTTTCAATTTGTTCAGATTTTAATGAAAATCTGGGTATAAGTGTAATTCTATATGGTGATTAAGGAAATCGAGTCAAAAGACTGCATTAATTACATACTTAATATTAATCATAATTATATTAACATGCTAATTACTCGACTAATTAGACTAATTGCAGGAATCTTAAGGTTTTCACCACAAATTCTTATTCAGAAGAGGTAAAAGCATCTATTTTTGAAATTTTGAGGAAAATCTATTTTTTCAAAAAATTCAAGAAAAATCCAAGGCTATAGCCTAGGGTAAAATTTGGCTCAGATTTTACACTAGTTTAGATTTTAATGAAAATCTGGGTATAAGTGCAATTCTATATGTATCGTCTCCATTAACCTGGTTAAATTCAACAGAGATAAGACTCAATTTTTCCATATATATTCATTTCTAGCACTCGTTTTCTCCGCCGGTTCATTTTGAAAACGCACCCCGTTTCACTCGTCTAACTACCGAATTACCCAACCATATCCGCCACCCCCACCCTTCACACCAGTCTGCCTTTCAGAAGCTAAAGATGCTGTAAAGGCGCCGTAATTGTTTTTTTTTTTTTTTTTTTTATAAATGAGACGTTATTTCCATAACTACAGGGGTTCTAATCACCCTCCTTTGGACTACTGCTGTTATAGATGGGTTTAACAAATCCTAAAAACCATCCAACAAGCGATGGTGGAATTCAAAGCCTCTTCTCTCATTCACGCAAGACATCGCTCTGAAGCATTCCATCCTCTTTGTCCGCCACGCGATTTTCCAGCCCTCCCCTCCCCTTGCCTCTCCTGCAGGTTTTGAATCTCGTGAGGCGTCCGCATAATGCGTGCCTGCGTATACCAACGCGTGGAGGAACCCTCGGCAAGCGCGTGGTTGCTGCTTCCTCTAGTTTCTGTGTGGAGGCCGGACACACACACACACACACACACACACCCACGAGGATTGACCGTTATGACGCCTCTTTCCCTCCTCCTCGAATAGCAAGGTTGTAGAACTCTCTCTCTCTCTCTCTCTCTCTCTCTCTCTCTCTCTCTCTCTCTCTCTCTCTCTCTCTCTCTCTCTCTCTCTCTCTCTCTCTCTCTCTCTCTCTCTCCTCTTCTTCCTTCTTTTTTTTCTCTTTACAAGAGATGGCCTCTGATTGGAGGAATGCTCTGCCCATACCATGTTAGTCATACAAAGAACAAAGAGTTCTCATAGGATCTAATGTCCATCTTCCTGTTCCAGATGTGGCAGACCTGAATCTCCTCGGAGTCACGATCAAAAGTCAGTATTCACCTAAAACAGATGAAATTTTGAGGAGCCTATCAGACCAACTACGAAAACCGGTTCCGGCCAAATTACATCGAAGTCTAAGTCACATATATCTTCTGTTCTCTTTCATGAAAAGTCTCGAACAAGGCGATCGAGACTTGAAGGTGGTAAACTTTAACATTCCTGGTTTAGATATTGAGCGAGAGATTACTAACAAAGAACAGCTCAAATACCTTGCAAAATGCTTCTATTCAGATCCGATATCATATCGCTACATCTTGAGGGCCATATTCCCGAATATTCATCTCCCAAAGATCAGTTTCGAAGCGTTGGAGTCTCCCAACTTCAGACTACCACCTGAGAAAATATTCTTGATTCCAGACTCGGCCAAACTATCCCTAAAAAACAGAATTACTAAAGTGCTTTTCCCTTCTGTACAACAATACAATGTTGATCTTTCTGTCTCAGGTTTGCCAGATCTGAGTACCTTGTTGATGAAAATCAAAGGCCAGTCTTCGTTTAAGACGGACAACATATTATCCAGTTTATCCAGACAGATAGAGCGACCAAGTCCGGCAGGATATCCGGATCTAAGATTTTTATATCTGTTCTTTTATTACATGAAAAGTCTTAGAGGTGGCGTCGCAAACCCCTCCTTACAGTCACTCAGTCTCCCTGGTCTGGACATCAATGAGCAGTCTATTAACATCAGGGAGATCGAAGGACTAGCGAAACACCTCTATGCACACCCTAACCTGTATCTTTACACATTGAAAGCCATATTTCCCCACGTCCAGCCTCCCGAATTCCCCTCCATCACGTTCCCTCCTCTTCCAGATATAAAGATGGACCCCGTGGATATCATGGCACCTAACTTGCCAGATATCAATATTCCTCCAGTAAATACAGGGCCAGAGCTTGCTCAGCTATTCAACATACCCGATTCAACCATAACACCATTGAAAAAGAGAATCATAAATGTGATATTCCCTTACATAAAGGCACATAATGTAGATTTCCCAGTTTTAGATTTGCCAGATCTAAGTAACATGTTAATGAATATCAAAGATCAATTTGCGTTTAGAATAGATAATATATTACACAGTCTTTCAGAACAACTGAAGATCCCCAGTTCGGTCTCAAAATACCCAGACCTAAACCTTCTATATCTGCTCCTATATTACGTTAAAGGTTTCCAAAAAGGCAATCCAAATGTCCCCCTAGAAACTCTTCATCTCCCTGGACTGGATCTCAATGAACAGTCTTCTAACATTATACAAATTAAAGAACTTGCAAAGGATCTCTCTTTAAGACCCGAACTATATTATTATACTATAAAATCTATCTTCCCTAAAGTTCACCTCCCTCCAAGTATCTTCAAAACGCCAGAACCACCATCCATTTCAGTACCTCAAATTCCACAAGTGAATATGAACCCAGTGGATATTGTAGCGCCTCCTCCACCAGATATCAATATTCCCCCAGTACTCACTGGAAC
This sequence comes from Panulirus ornatus, assembly GCF_036320965.1. Lineage (NCBI taxonomy): Eukaryota > Metazoa > Arthropoda > Malacostraca > Decapoda > Palinuridae > Panulirus > Panulirus ornatus. The sequence continues at coordinate 6,036,100 of NC_092228.1, forward strand.
AGCGCTTGCTCAACTATTCAACATACCCGATTCAACCATAATGCCACTGAAAAAGAGAATCATAAATGTGATATTCCCTTACATAAAGGCACATAATGTAGATTTCCCAGTTTTAGATTTGCCAGATCTAAGTAACATGTTAATGAATATCAAAGATCAATTTGCGTTTAGAATAGATAATATATTACGCAGTCTTTCAGAACAACTGAAGATCCCCAGTTCGGTCTCAAAATACCCAGACCTAAACCTTCTATATCTGCTCCTATATTACATTAAAGGTTTCCAAAAAGGCAATCCAAATGTCCCCCTAGAAACTCTTCATCTCCCTGGACTGGATCTCAATGAACAGTCTTCTAACATTATACAAATCAAAGAACTTGCAAAGGATCTCTCTTTAAGACCTGAACTATATTATTATACTATAAAATCCATCTTCCCCAAAGTTCACCTCCCTCCAAGTATTATCAAAGCGCCAGAATCACCATCCATTTCAGTACCTCAAATTCCACAAGTGAATATGAACCCAGTGGATATTGTAGCGCCTCCTCCACCAGATATCAATATTCCCCCAGTACTCACTGGAACAGCGCTTGCTCAACTATTCAACATACCCGATTCAACCATAATGCCACTGAAAAAGAGAATTATAAATGTGATATTCCCTTACATAAAGGCACAGAATGTAGATTTCCCAGTTTTAGATTTCCCAGATCTAAGTAACATGTTAATGAATATCAAAGATCAATTTGCGTTTAGAATAGATAATATATTACGCAGTCTTTCAGAACAACTCAAGATCCCCAGTTCGGTCTCAAAATACCCAGACCTAAACCTTCTATATCTGCTCCTATATTACGTTAAAGGTTTCCAAAAAGGCAATCCAAATGTCCCCCTAGAAACTCTTCATCTCCATGGACTGGATCTCAATGAACAGTCTTCTAACATTATACAAATCAAAGAACTTGCAAAGGATCTCTCTTTAAGACCTGAACTATATTATTATACTATAAAATCCATCTTCCCCAAAGTTCACCTCCCTCCAAGTATTATCAAAGCGCCAGAATCACCATCCATTTCAGTACCTCAAATTCCACAAGTGAATATGAACCCAGTGGATATTGTAGCGCCTCCTCCACCAGATATCAATATTCCACCAGTACCCACTGGAACAGCGCTTGCTCAACTATTCAACATACCCGATTCAACCATAATGCCACTGAAAAAGAGAATTATAAATGTGATATTCCCTTACATAAAGGCACAGAATGTAGGTTTACCAGTTTTAGATTTGCCAGATCTAAGTAACATGTTAATGAATGTCAAAGATCAATTTGCGTTTAAAATTGATAATATATTACACAGTCTTTCTGAACAGATCAAGAGTCCAAGTTCAGTCATGAAAAATCCAGATTTAAACTTTTTATATCTGCTCTTTTATTGCATTAAGGGTTACGTTGAAGGCAATCCAAATGTTCCCATCAAAACTCTTCATCTCTCTGGGCTAAGCATTGATGAAGAGTCTTCTAACATTATACAAATTAGAAGACTTGCAAAGGATCTCTCTTTAAGACCTGAACTATATTATTATACTGTAAAATCCATCTTCCCCAAAGTTCACCTCCCTCCAAGTATCTTCAAAACGCCAGAACCACCATCCATTTCAGTACCTCAAATTCCACAAGTGAATATGAACCCAGTGGGTGTTGTGGCGCCTCCTATGCCAGATATCAATATTCCCCCAGTAAACACTGTTAAACCAATTGACCAACTATTCAACTTACCTGATTCAACCACAACACCACTGAAAAAGAGAATTATAAACATGATATTCCCTCATATAAAGAAACAGAATGTGGATTTCTCAGTTTTAGAAATGCCAGACCTTAGTCACTTGTTAATGAATATCAAAGATCAATTTGCGTTTAGAACAGATAATATATTAAAGAGTCTTTCAGAACAACTGAAAATCCCCAGTTCGGTCTCAAAATACCCAGATCTAAACCTTCTATATCTGCTCCTATATTACGTTAAAGGTTTCCAAAAAGGTAATCCAAATGTCCCCCTAGAAACTCTTCATCTCCCTGGACTGGATATTAATGAACAGTCTTCTAACATTATACAAATTAAAGAACTTGCAAAGGATCTCTCTTTAAGACCCGAACTGTATTATTATGCCATAAAATCTATTTTCCCAAAAGTTCACCTCCCTCCAATTACCCTCGAAGAGCCAGAATCTTCATCCATTTCAGTACAGAATCCAGCACTTCAAATTCCACAAGTGAATATGAACCCAGTGGATATTGTAGCGCCTCCTCCGCCAGATATCAGTATTCCCCCAGTACCCACTGGAACAGCGCTTGCTCAACTATTCAGCATACCCGATTCAACCATAATGCCACTGAAAAAGAGAATTATAAATGTGATATTCCCTTACATAAAGGCACAGAATGTAGGTTTACCAGTTTTAGATTTGCCAGATCTAAGTAACATGTTAATGAATGTCAAAGATCAATTTGCGTTTAAAATTGATAATATATTACACAGTCTTTCTGAACAGATCAAGAGTCCAAGTTCAGTCATGAAAAATCCAGATTTAAACTTTTTATATCTGCTCTTTTATTGCATTAAGGGTTACGTTGAAGGCAATCCAAATGTTCCCATCAAAACTCTTAATCTCCCTGGGCTAAGCATTGATGAAGAGTCTTCTAACATTATACAAATTAGAAGACTTGCAAAGGATCTCTCTTTAAGACCTGAACTATATTATTATACTGTAAAATCCATCTTCCCCAAAGTTCACCTCCCTCCAAGTATCTTCAAAACGCCAGAATCACCATCCATTTCAGTACCTTAAATTCCACAGGGGAATATGAGTCCAGTGGGTGTTGTGGCGCCTCCTTTGCCAGATATCAATATTCCCAAAGTAAACATTGGGAAACCAAGTGGGCATCTACTCGATATGTCTGATTCAACTAGAATATCATTGAGAAAGAGATTTATGAATGTGATATTCCCTTCTTTTAAGGGACATAATGTTGATTTTCCAAACCTAAGTTACCTCTTAAGGAACTTTAAAGGCCAGCATTCATTTAGAATGGATAATATATTAGACAGTCTTTCAAATCAGATCAGGAAACCTAGTCCGGACGTAAGATATCCAGATTTAAACTTCCTATATCTGCTCTTTTATTGCATTAAGGGTTACCAAGATGGCATACCAAATGTCTCTCTAGAAACTTTGGATATTCCTGGATTGCATTTTCAGAAACAGCATCGTAATTTCCGGGAGATCAAAGTACTTGCAAAGGAGCTCCTTGCACACCCTGACCTATACACTTACACAGTCAAAGCCATTTTTCCGAATGCTTAACACTCCTTCAGATGAGCAGCATCGCAGTATCAAAAGCACTAGACTTTCACCTACTAATACCTGGGTCAGATAAAGACTTATTAAAAAACTACTTTAAAGCTCCTCTTTTTTTTTCTTCCATAAAAAAGTCCTGATGTCGATGTTCCAGCTTCAAGTACACCACTTATAAGTCATCTTGGAATAACAAAGTTTAAGTCAGGCTCCGCCTAACATAAATGTTACATTAAACAGTCATCCAAAGTAGCTAAGAAAACAAAGTTCAACCACCTTTCCCAACTCTACAAAAAATGAATATCGAAATCAAAGTCTTTCACACATCCTTTTCTATTTGATGCTAAGTCTTAAAGAAGGTGTCAGAAATTTGAAAGTGTTTAAAGTTAAAAAAAAAAAATCTTAATTTACATGCTGAGTCACAGTCTCTTAACATAGATTACAACTTTTGCCAAGCTCCTCCCTTCGAATCCCAGATGCCACTACTACACTTGCAAAGCCATCATCTTTCCGAATTTTCAAATCTCTGGGTCGAGCATGGGGAAGCTAGAATGACCAAAGTTTATACTACAAACATCAGTAGCCCGATATATGGATGGAATTTCAGAGCATTTCCAAAAGTCAGGGTTCGTACATAAATTCACCGAATGTAAGTCTTCTGTAATTTTTCTTTTTCTTTCCATTATCACAAAAATGAAATGGTCTTTAAGATGGCGATCCAAATTCTTTCGAGAAGCTAAACCGACTTGGACGGAATATCAGAGAACAACCCTCTAAACATTAGATCAAAACCCGCTCTCAAGGACATAAAACTCCCAGTGAACCCAAGTGAGACGGAAGAGTCGGCCTCATAAAAACAGATGCGGACTGAAATTGCGTACGTAAGTCTTCCTCCTTGTCACCAGTGGCGGCTTCCATCTTCATCCGTGGGGGTCGACAACAGCTGTGGCCGTTTATTGATAAACATGAAGCAGCCATCTTGGATGGGTGAAAAAGCTCATTCATTGGTCGACGTGGAGTAGTCAAAAGACAGCATCTTGTGTGCTTTTGCAAAATGAAAGTCGACTCACACTGTGCATTGATTAAGATGATTTGCAAAAGACATTGATTCAAATTCATTAATCATATTTATGAAAAAGGGTTTTGAATGATGTGTTAAGTGACATACTACATGTAAAGAGAGTGGCTGGTCAGAAATGAATTAATTAAAGTTCTCTTGGCACTGTACAAGGTATGCAGAAGTGTGTATATTTCAAACCTCATGTATTTTAAAGTGTGGCAGAATTTCTTATTTGTATGAGTTCACTGATGACTTGTGTGCCTTTTAAACAATTATTTCTTCTGTATAAGACAAGAAACATCTTTTTCTTTTGTAAAAATGGCTTGAAACGTAATGATGTTCTACACACATGCAGTTCAGAAAAAAAAAGACTGTCTTTAAACTCTTATCATGTAAAGTCCTGACTAAAATCATGTTATGTTACATAGAAGAAATTCTCAAAAGTGAAAGAGAATATAATAATTTGGCATATGTAATTTTTAGATGCTAAGAAATCGAATTCAGTGACCTAATGGAGATGAAATGATATATAAAAATTATGTGAACCTGAAAATCTGACTGATCTTTGTATAAGTTAATCCTGGCATCTGTGTATATGATTATATAAATATTTGATTTCATTTCAATGCCATGTTCATTATATAAGGATTTGACATATCACTGTAGGATGAATAAAATGTTTTTGAAATACAGAAGTCTTTACTAATTTTCATTACTTTATAAGAGTATTTGGGCGAATGATTGTTATTAACGACTAAAAAAGGACAAAGAACAGAATCTTCGAATTTATGGCAAAGGACAATATCAGGGCCACAGACTCTAACTCTAGAAAATGATACACATGCCGTTCGCACTGCCTTTTTCATCTCTCTCTCTCTCTCTCTCTCTCTCTCTCTCTCTCTCTCTCTCTCTCTCTCTCTCTCTCTCTCTCTCTCTCTCTCTCTGGTAAGTGGTAAGCAGCCGCCAAACAAGGAGAGCACATTGCCAGTTTTATGCACCCGGGTGTGGAAGGGGGTTATAGAGAAGTGTGCAGTAACCCCATCACTTTAAAACAGTCGTGAAACGTCGCTTCTTCATAGGCCCAAGTAGCTGATGGACTACATGTATAGTGAGAGTATATGTGATGGTCTTAGAATTAATTTTGACACCTGAAGAAGGTGTCAAAGTTTTTTTTTTTTGCGGTCGGTGGATGTAGTAAACTTACGCTGACGGCCCTAATGACCCTGGCAGTTGACAGGCCCAAACAACCAACCAATCAGGTAGCTGTCTTTTCTTTCTGCCTCACCTCTACAAGTGGATAGCTGGCTCTTAGTACGTAAGTTTTCAGTCTCTATTTCACACACGACATTTGACAACACGGAACACACGTCTCATTCTTGGTTATTCTGTGCTGGGTAGAGCTTTGCCTTAGCACTAGACTTCGGCATACTCGACAAGCTGCTGTGTCACATGATCACTCATGGGTGGGCCGATTTGAGAAGTTTTTCTTTCCCTACACCTCGAAGCTTTGGAACTCTTTACCCCTCTCTTTACCTCTCATGTCTTTTCCCAATTAACCATGACCTGGCACTGATGTGGACTTCTATCAGTCACTGGTGTCTCCAGTGTATAAACAAAAATATGAAAACATGTGCTAAAAAAAAGATATTGGACATGGTGCATATGCTGTCATAAATACTACATCATGAAAATCACTGATATATTGATATACCCTATGTATCATAAGATATACTGCACACACTACCATATGTATCATTGGATATGTGTTGTCACTGGATATACTCCATATTCCACGATATTAATCAATGGCTACATTGCACGTATACTGAAAGTATCTGGAGATATACTGCAGCTTCTGTTAAAAGTAATGTATATTCTTTTCTTACATACATTTGAAAAATGATAAAGGTATCCAGAAATTTGCATATACAAGGACATGCAATCAATGTACAACAAAAATGATTTTTGAGTTTATAAATAATAAAGAGTATGTGGAATAGCAAAAACAGTTTTTGAGTTTATAAAAAGAGATAGTATGTGGATTTAGAATTGATCCTAAAAGAAAAATGTGTAAAAGATTTCTTCTGTTGATGGATATAGATGTTGACGACTTTATACCATACCACACCATCAACTAATGAATGATCGAAGGGTCACATGTATAGTGAGAGTGTATGTGGTCTAGGAATTATCTTTAACACCTCAGGGGTCCACAGAACTTTCGATGATTTCATGTTGACACTGACGTCTTGAATGATAATTGGCAATTGGTAAGTAGAAAGGCCTTAAGACCCAACTAGACCTTAAAGCCACTACGATTTACCAGATCATCAAATAAATCTAGACGGATAACTGATAGGGTCACTGTACCCTACAGTCCCTAAAACCCACAAAGCAGCTTTGTTTAATGGCTTTGTTGATTCGAGTTCATTTTCCCTAAGGGTCATGTTGCGTGAAGACCCGTCGTGAGCCGTCATATTCCAAGCCATAACTGAACCTACTGTTTTTGCCCAGGTCATGAGAAACATATGCATGAATCGCCAGGAAGTGTAAACTATTTTTTTTCTTTTTAATGAGTCGAACGCAGATTCGCTGGTCCAAAAGGACAGCGAGAGCCAGTATTCAGCGCCACTACTGAAGCCGCCAGAGCAAAGAAGGTTGGACAGTGAGTGGATCTCTGGAGCGCTTGACCTGACGACGAGTCGAGACAGGTGAGTGAATCTTGAAGGTTCATGCTCTCTCTCTCTCTCTCTCTCTCTCTCTCTCTCTCTCTCTCTCTCTCTCTCTCTCTCTCTCTCTCTCTCTGGATCTGGAAAGTGCACAGGATGAACGGAATCAATGGTCGTCAATGAAAACGATCCATTGAACATCGAATCCTCTCTTGCGTATGGTTAACTGAACAATCTGCTGCTAACCCGATTAGAAAATAGAAAAAAAAAGTCCATCCACAACTCCGGAGAAGTTTTAAAGCGGTGCAGAATGGCGGATAGACACAGACACCGTCATGTAGCGGTCGAACACAAAGTAGAAAAGACTTCGGGAGTGATATTTGAGAGAGAGAGAGAGAGAGAGAGAGAGAGAGAGAGAGAGAGAGAGAGAGAGAGAGAGAGAGAGAGAGAGAGAGAGAGAGAGAGAGAGAGAGAGAGAGAGAGAGAGAGAGATAAACGAACTTCTTACTCTTTTTTTTTTGACTATAAAACCAAATTCTACTCACTGTAGCGACGAAAACGCTTGGGATAACAGTGCTGTAAATGCGTCGCTGAGACTCTACATACTATAAAGCGAGATAGATGTACATACACGATCAGGAATTGAGCTACAGGGATGTATGTTCCCCATGACTTGTTCCCAAGAGTCGGAGGCAAGTTCAGCCTCAGCCACAGTGTATTCTTGAGGATATTACTGTACAAAATCCTGTTAGATTTTGTAGCATTCAGTAGCCATGTTGGTGCAAGTTGATGTCACTCTTATACTTAGCTTTGTTCATACTAGTCAATATGTAACGTATGAGGTAATACATGATACACAGACATGATTATATAAATCTTTAACCGCCAGACCCACTGACATGACCAGACTTACAGACATGACCCCCTCCTGTACTTTCACAACACCAGACACAGACATGACCCTTGTAAGTTCAGAACACCAGACCCACAAATGACCCTTTTAAGTTCAGAGCACCAGACACACAGACATGACCCTTTTAAGTTCGGAGTTCAGAACAGCAGACCCATAGACATGACCCTTTTAAGTTCAGAACACCAGACCCATAGACATGACCCTTTTAAGTTCGGAACACCATACCCACGGACATGACCCTTTTAAGTTCAGAACACCAGACCCATAGACATGACCCTTTTAAGTTCAGAACACCAGACCAGTACACATGACCCTTTTAAGTTCATATCACCAGATCCACAGACATGACCTTGTAAGTTCACAAAACCGGACCTACAGACACAACTTTGGCAAGTCTTTCTTACCCAACTCTCAGTAGACATGGCTGTGAAAATCGCATCTCAAAAGCTTTCAACTCAGCTTGATTCAACAAAACTTGAGGAATCAAAGCTTTCCTCGCCTTGCCTTGCCCCCGGGGGGGAAGTTTATCCTTAGCATTCCTCATTATCCAGCCCACCACGTGCTGTAACAAAGGTTGTTAACAACCGAAAGGCATGCCATCATCACTCTATTCATATGTTATGACTGAACAGCTCGTGTTCCTGCGGTAGGATACGTTCTGGTCATGACTGAGGGTAAACTACAAAACTTTCGGCAATGTCGAGATAGACGAAGGACTTGTGGGATTTCGTATGACTAGTATGGGTTTGATTTTGCTCTTATTTCTGATGATATTGTTACCGTCTCATATTACTATTCTTTCCTTTATTAGCATTTATAACTATTCATTGTTTTATTACTATCTATTGCTTTATTAGTATCTAGGACAATTGATTACTTTATTACCATTCGTTATTAGTATGTGTAACTATCTATGGCTTTATTACTATCGATTGCCTTCTCAAGCATTTAAACTATTCATCGCTTCATCACCCTTCATTGCTTTATGACTATCTCTATATCATTTTTATTACATCACTAATATATCATTATTGATTTGACTGTCATTTTTTTTTCCTTTTCAATAATCATACTACGCCTCGCGGGCGGCGTTTGTAGTAAGAACACTAGGAACGATGGAACGACTATGAATCAGGCGAAACCAAGCTTGATGGGATGGAATGCGAGGTTAATGTTTTGGACAGTAGGAACATGGAACGGGGCGCGTTCCAGGGAAGGAACATGCTCCCTACAAGCCTGGCTTTGATATTTTCATTCACTCGCTGCTGTCAACACATGTGATGGTTCCAAAAGGGGAATGCTAATGCTATATGAGAAGGGAATGATGGTACTCCACACGAAGGGAGATTGAATTTGAATCCAATCAAATAATGTTATTCTCTACTCCTGTTGAGAATTAGCTAGCAACATTTGATACGTAGCCAGCGGAAATATAATCATTGTTTTACACAGAGAAAATGAGTGTTTGACCACAGTAATCTTCAGTGTCTCAAAACATGGATTTTGAAGTCCTGTTTTGAATTCACGATATCTATGGATATTTCCTGTGCTTACTCTTGCAACATCACATATACCGAGATCCTGCAGGTACATTGCATGGCCTTCTGAGAGATTTCTGAACATGGAATCATGGAAACACAACTTCCTACAACAAACACAACATCCTACCACTAACACCTTATGCATGAGTCGTTCATAGATCCATACCACAGTTTCTGATTCATAGATTCCAAATCGTTTTCATAACACCGTACCTTACAACTGTTGTGGCACTGGGTCAACCTAAAGGAAAGAGTAATTACTTGGTTATGATAATGATTCCTTTCGTCCTATAACCGTACCTTACAACTGTTGTAGCACTGGCTCAACCTAAAGGAAAGAGTAATTACTTGGTTACGATAATGATTCCTTTCGTCCTATAACCGTACCTTACAACTGTTGTAGGACTGGGTCAACCTAAAGGAAAGAGTAATTACTTGGTTATGATAATGATTCCTTTCGTCCTATAACCGTACCTTACAACTGTTGTAGCACTGGCTCAACCTAAAGGAAAGAGTAATTACTTGGTTATGATAATGATTCCTTTCGTCTCCATTCCACAGTGAGTCAGCCATGGTCGGTCTTTGGTTGATGACGAAGGCGCTGTTGCTGCTGATGGTAGTGGCGCACATCCACGGCTTCTTTCTACTCGGGTGAGTGTCTGCGACAGTGGAGGAGGAGGAGGTGGTCAGGTTGACAGTGGAGGAAGGTCAGGTCGACAGCGGAGGAAGAGGTCAGGTCGACAGTGGAGGAGGAGGAGGTGGTCAGGTTGACAGTGGAGGAAGAGGTCAGGTCGACAGTGGAGGAGGTCAGGTCGACAGTGGAGGAAGAGGTCAGGTCGACAGTAGAGGAAGAGGTCAGGTCGACAGTGGAGGAAGAGGTCAGGTCAACAGTAGAGGAAGAGGTCAGGTCGACAGTGGAGGAAGCGGTCAGGTCGACAGTGGAGGAGGAGGAGGAGGAGGAGGTCAGGTCGACAGCCTCACCTCATGAGGTGTTGCGACCAAAAAAACAACAAACAAACAAAAAAAAACCAGCCACTAAAGAGAGTCAGAGAGCGATGGTGATTAAGGATGACCAATCTTCTTGTTGCTTGTGATCACCACAAAGGCGTGGATAAGGGAACGGTTATGCCGAGTTCATTTCCAGAGTGACTCTCTCTCTCTCTCTCTCTCTCTCTCTCTCTCTCTCTCTCTCTCTCTCTCTCTCTCTCTCTCTCTCTCTCTCTCTCTCTCTCTCTCTCTCTCTCTCTCTCTCTCTCTCTCTCTCTCTCTCCCCCACTCAACAGAAAGGGGCCGGGCAGAGGTCGGTCGTGGTGGTGAAGGTGTCTACTCCTGCTGGAGGTGTTCCTCAAAGGGCGTCTCAAATACACTGGAGTGACTCCAGAGGGTTGTAAGGCGAGGGAAGCCAGCCTCGCTTTCAAAGAAAGGATAGATTTTAAGGGATAGAATAGTACCAATGAGTGATATATATATATATATATATATATATATATATATATATATATATATATATATATATATATATATATATATAAAGAGTTTATATATGACCCTACAATTCTCCCGCATGATTTCCCGTATCTCTAACCACTGTCCTTTGCCAGATTGGCTGGACTGTTAGCCAAAAAGGCCCAGATGATCAAAAATCTCCTGTCTGGAGGAGCACACAAGCAAGAGCCGAAGGTTATAGTCAAACACGTCCACCACCAACCGAAGCCCGCACCTGTGAAGATTGTTCACGTCCCTGTAAAACGTAAGATTAAACCTCAATGCTAACTTTATTATTACAGGGAGCTTATGTTTGGACTTGTGTCTCGATATCACACACACACACACACACACACACACACACACACACACACACACACACACACACACACACACACACACACACACACACACACACACATATATATATATATATATATATATATATATATATATATATATATATATATATATATATATATATATATAACCACTAGGAAAGTAAAACACAATAAGTTCCCAAGTGCACTTTCGTGTAGTGATCACATCTTCAGGGGAAATACAAGAATGAAATAGAAGACATAGTAGAGCAGTCAGTTGATATAGAAGGAAGAGACGTAGCTAAGACGCCATTGGTAAACAAGCGTTGCCCAGTGGCGCTTTCTGTTCTCTAAAATTGTCCTAATACTGATTTTTACCTGTTTCAGAAGCACCCAAAAGAACTACAACGGAAAGAACTACAACTGAAGAAACTCTACCTGAAGAAATTTTCTCTGACATTGACATCACGGACGAGTACTCCGTTGACATAGACGTGATACTGGACGGCCTCTTGAAACAGCTCAGAGAGACGAAGAGAACGTCCGAAAGGTTCAAAAAGTTAGGTCGTCTATACATCCTCTTCTCCTTCATCCGAATCCTTGAAGAAGGTGACAAAAGACTAACGTTGAAGAAGATAAACTTCCACGGCTTGAAGATCGATAGGAAGCGCTCGACGATAAAGGAGTTGAGATCCTTAGCAAGGCTCCTCTTCTCGAATCCAACCCTGTATAAATACACCCTAAAGGCCATGATGCCATACATTCGCCTCTCCGAGACGAAGATCACTGACTTGGATACACCAGACTTGAGCCACCTCCTCAGGGACACCACAGGTCGGGCTTCGTATGACATCGACTATATAGTGCGGAAGCTAAGCTTGGAGGTGCGAAACCCGAATTCGAGGAGGAGATATCCAAACCTCCTCTTTTTGTGTGTCCTCTTCCAGTTTATCAAACTGCTCGACGAAGGCGTGCAAGACTTGAGACTGAAGGACATATACCTACCTGGTGTAGAAGATCTGGAGATTCAACCCCTTAACATCCAACAGATCAAAATCCTGGCGAAGCGTTTTCATTCAGATCCCGAGTTTTATCGCAGTAGTTTAAAAGCCATTTTCCCCGGGGTGAACTTCGTCCAAACGGACATCGAAGAGCCAGGGTTATCAAACATTAAAATTCCAATCGTAGCTCCCCTTCCTCCACAGGTCAGCTCAAAACCACTCGATATAACAGTTTCTTTGCTGAAAAGTCTGATTTTCCCCGACTACGCAAAGGACAATTGGAAACAACTCGTTAATGTCCTTCCAGCTAATGAAGTATACGACGTACCTACCAAGACCAAAGCATCTTGGAAAAACTTAATTACATATTTGCTTTTCCCAACTCAAAAAAGGCAAAGTGGTCAACTCTCAGTCTTCAACATGCCAGACCTAAGTGACCTACTTATAAGAGTCAAAGGTCAGACGTCAATTGATTTGGATGATGTTCTATACAGTCTTTTCAAGCAGCTCAAGAAACCAAATATAAACGGAAAATATCAAGATCTAAGTCTTCTGTATCTGCTCTTTTACTGCTTAAAAATACTTCAAGATGGCGGAGCCAATGTTTCTCTAGAAACCGTGCAGGTACCTGGGCTGAAAATTGAGAAACAGTCGTCTAACATCCAACACATCAAGATATTAGCCCAGCTCCTGTATTCGCATCCACAGCTGTACCAGTATACGATGAAAGCCCTCTTTCCTAAGATCAGCGCTGACACAACCAAACGAAGCGTCAGCGATAGTGACTGCCCATCAACCAACACAGAAGATGATGAGACTCACAAATAAAGTTCTCTCCTCCGCAAAACACCAGAGAGTCCAAATCCCATATTCAGGTAAGTCAGATAGATCGAAGTGACTTTGGAATGAAGGTAAGGGATCAGACTCCATCTGATGTCGATGCTATATTGTATAGTCTACCAAAGGAGTTGAAGAACGTCAAGTATAACCGATGTAATTTTCTTATGTGTTCTATTTTCCTTCACCAATAGACTGGAGGGCAGCCACCGTGATTTGAGATTGGAAGACGTCAGACTTCCTGGCTTACATCTTGAAGTACAACAACTAAACGACGTTAAAGTCCTTGCTCAGCGTCTCCATTCGAATCACACATTATTTCGCACCGCTTTAAGAAAGCTTTTCCCGAATGCTTATTTTCTCTAAACGTGGATCGAGAAGCCTGCTCCTTCGCGAGACTTTCTTGAACAATTCGACGCGAGACATCCTTCATTTAATGCCACCACCAGTCGTCCCACGTACCAACAAAGCGCCTGGATATCATATGGAAAGAGACCCAAAGAAGCCTTCCCCTTTGCAAGACTTTCTTATACAAGTCGACGTAAGAGTATCTTCATTTAATGCCTCTAGTTGTTCCTTGGTCCAACAAAACGCCTGGATATCATATCCCTCATCCCAATTACCAACTTTTCCCAAAGGAATGATTCAGAACCCAGTTTGTAAACTATCTGGAATACCTAAGAAAAACAAGATACCGTTGAAAAAGTACATTACTCAATTGCTTTTCCCTTTTCTCAAAAAGCCAATCTGGTTACCTCCCGATTTTTGGACATACCACACTTAAGTGACTTGCTGATAAGTGTCAAAGGTCATTCTTCACTTGATAATGATGACGTTCTACACATTCTTTCGAAACAACTCAAGAACTCAAGTTTGAACAGAAAATAATCAAGATCTAAGCTTTGTGTATCTGTTCTTCTGCTTGCGTAAAAGTTTTTCAAGATGCCATGTCCATTGTCCCTCGGGTCATTTACCTGGGCTGAATATTAGAGAACGATCATCTGACATCAGATAGAGTAAATACTTTGCTAATCTTCTCAGTTCACAACCTGAATTCTATGATGACACGGTAAAAGCCATCTTTCCCCCGTGCCTACTTAACCTTCTCACTCCTCCGTGATAAGCATCGAAGTACCGGATTCTTTAAGTGTATGTGAATGTTGTAAACCAGGACAGTTTCTATGTGGGAGCTTCGTCACTCCGACTCACAGCATTATAGATCTAACTGAAGCACAGCTTCGCTATCTTCCTCACGGCCATCCCGACCTTCTGAGGATCACGTTATCAAAGCTACAGCGAAGGTTTACCAATCATGTTCATGTAATTTTTACTCATGAAGTTATTAAAGAGTCTTGAATGAGTTGAACGGTGGGTGTGAAAATTAATACTGAAATTTCACAAGCTACTGTATTCAGTAATTGGAGTAGTGTGTTTTTAAGCCTGTAATTTCTGTATCTTATTCGGAGATCTTGACTTAATTATCATAATATCACATTTGTGACTTTTCTGATTCAGAGACTGATAAAGATAGATACATGATTTATGGACCTTGATAAATGCGTGACGTATTCCTTTTTACATCAAGCCTGGCATTTATGCAATTAATACATAAAGATTAGTTATACTGTATTGTTTATGCTCTTTATTGTAAAATGAATAAACCATATACCCAAACCATAGCTATGTACCTAAGATAGAAATCATATGCCTAAAACATCTCTTGTTTTAATTCCCTTTCATCCAAGTTTGGTCGGGATAATTGGACTTAGAACAAAAGAATTGTTTTAAGATTGACGACCAGGTCAAAATTTTCGTGCTCAGTATGATTCTGGGGTAGACAAATTGTTTTGAAAACATTATGACCTGGAATTAAGCTTTGGAACAATTCTAAAATGAATATATTTTGTTATGATTATCCTCATTTCATCCCTTATCTGTCGGCTTTATGAGTTGATGTAGAATATCTTGAGTTATTAAGATATCAAGATATTCACAAGCTGAAGTTAATAATTTCTATTTCAATTTCAAAGGGATATGTTCTAAGGCGTGAAAAATACCTTGCTTTTTTGTGATTTTTCTTCCAAAAAGACGAAAAGAAAAACATTTGCTTTATGATCTTGATTATAGTCATATTTCTCCTGATTTTTGAGAGGGAGAAAGTGAATATTTGTGGACTGAATGCCAGGAACACACGCTCGGTTGAGGCAAATATATAGAAAGAGAAACAAGGAGGAAAAAAAAATATGACAGCAGAAACCAAAGACCAAGGAGGGGAAATCGAGAACCGATGAAGTGCTGGTTCAACCGCGTCGCCGCCACTAGGCCCTTCCCAGAGAGAGAGAGAGAGAGAGAGAGAGAGAGAGAGAGAGAGAGAGAGAGAGAGAGAGAGAGAGAGAGAGAGAGAGAGAGAGATTAATCCTCATGTCCACAGACCTGAATGGATTCCGTCCGTCATGGAGTTGAAACTGTTGTTGCCAAGCGTCAGAGAGAGAGAGAGAGAGAGAGAGAGAGAGAGAGAGAGAGAGAGAGAGAGAGAGAGAGAGAGAGAGAGAGAGAGAGAGACATCGGAAATCGATTTTCCAGACTCACCCCTACTGGAGTGCTCTCTCTCTCTCTCTCTCTCTCTCTCTCTCTCTCTCTCTCTCTCTCTTCTCTTCTCTCTCTCTCTCTCTCTGAAGAGAGGACAACGGTCGACTGTTTTAAAGGGAATCTCTTGTATGTAAAGCATTCTTTTTTCATAGAAACAACACAGCCAAATGTACATACGAAATGAGGGGATATGCTCGTTATAAAGGACCTGTTTCAAAAGTTGTTGACAGTCCATACATTTCAGTACTTTAAAGAAACGCTTGTATTTAAGGTTTTTAGGGACGTCCATATGTTTTGCATGCAGATGAAGAGAGAAACACTTGTATCTAAAGGCTTTTAGGTATTTAGTCAAATCTACACAGAAGGTGTCAAACCCTATCATGTTTATCCAATATAGGTGAGGTGTTTATGAAGTGGGGCACTGAAGGAACTCCATCTCACGTGTCTATTTCTTGAAAACAGTTCACTCAAAACATCTATGAGTGTGGGGATAATATCCCATCAGGATTGAATCTGTGAGACATATATCCTATGAGAAGTACTCGTAGTGTGTGAGTGTGAGAAATATCCTATAGGAAGTATTAGTCTCTTATGAGAAATATTCATGAAAAGGAATATCGTATTTTTAAGGTAGGGTCAAAACTCCCAGGTGAGTGGGGGGAAATTTGGCCCACTGTGAGAGGCATATTGCGCGAGATGTGTTAGTGTTGTACGTGACGCGTTCCCAGGGGGGGAAGACACGTATCTCACAGACGTGAGGAAGATTTCGAAGGTGAAAGACGAGAATAGGGAATCATTTTCGTACGTGTGTGAAGGCAAGACCACTAGGTCTTCAGTTGTCCCCATAGAGGACACTGATGAAAATGAGGGAAACTTGGTTTCCCTAAAGTTATCCAGTGTGAAGTGTTTCTTTCGAGTGAGACTTGTGTTGTGGCTGGGGTTCTGGGTGTGTAGAGAGATACCAGTCGAGTGCGTTGCTCCCCCCCTCCACCATCACAGCACCACAACAGATAGGCATAAGAGTGCGTTCTTCACTGTGATGTGTGGAAAGGTTTGCCACGGTCGAAGACCCGGTCTTTCTAGTACGGTGGCCCCCCCCCTTCCCCCCCCCTCCTTTTGTGGTTAGCAACCAAACGGACTTACACTGAGTGTGTTCTGGGTGCGTTGCACACTCGACACCCTCCCCAAACCCCGTCCTCCACCACAAACCCCCAACCCCCCAGCGGAGCCTCCTCTGAAGGAAAGTGATGAAAAAAAAGAAAAAAAAGTGATCCATCTATTAACCCCCTCTCCCGCATTGTGTTTTGGGGTCTGAATACTATTGGCCATTCGTCATTCTCCAGGCACTCCACGGAGGCACTTGTCTGAGGCCGCCTTCCCACCCATCCTCCCTCATCCGTTTGGAGTATGTGAAGCGAGGAGGGCAAACCCCCTGCCTCACAAGGAAGCAGGGAGGAGGAGGATGCCTCCGCCTCATCCAACGAGAGTCAGTGGAGGTGTTGTTAGTTCACTTCCAGGAGGAATGACGAGTCTGAGGTTTTCTTTTATTTGCGTGGGTTAAAAATGTTGATATTGGTTAACATAAATCTTGCCTGGTTCGTGGAGATTTTAGCATCATATATGCCCTCAGTGCATGTGTGTGTGTGTGTGTGTGTGTGTGCTTGTGTGTGTGCGCAGACCGAGATTCTTGGCAAATGATCTTTGGAAAGAGACAAAACTACAAAAATGAGCACGAAAACGTCTTAGCTGAAGCTTTGAACGATTACCTTTTGACACTATCATCCAACTGGTATCCGGCATCAATCTGTCCATCTCATAAATTGACTGTTCACTAAACTATGAATGTTTATTCCAATCATGGAAAAAAAATTTGCTCCCAACGTAAAATTGGACTATAATCTAAACACACAAGTTTCCATTATTGATTGGGAACGGTAAAAGAAAAAGCTTTATCAATTGTATAGTTAACATTTGTAAGTAAAAGTTATACTGATGGCTTGCTTGGTTGGCATTGCATAGCCGCTACTACTGGGCCATGAAAACGAATCGTAGGCAATTTTCGTGACTGATGAAAACGAAGGGAATTCTCATAGAAAGGAATTTTACTTTCACAATACAGATCTTTTTTTCTCATCCATTTTTGCTATTAAAGTTAGATACGGGTGTGAGCTTGGAAAGTTAGATAGATTCTTATGCAATGATTGTATTTTGAGACGAAAATGTAAAACTTAAAGAAAATCAGCAGATAAGAAAATAATAATTACTATTCATCAAACAATAAAATTTTTCATGAAAAGATGGCGGAAAAAAAACCTCGAATATAACAAAATTCAAATATTCTGGGAACGATTAAAAGAAAAATTTGGCTAAAGTCACCCCAAGAACATAGAAAATGGGAGGTCACAGCTATAAAATTTCAAGGAAATACAGTCAAGACCAAAGCAAATGTCGGGCCAAATCTCCAAATAAGTGTGTGATAAGTTCCACATTGAAGCATAACACTTATAAGAGAATTTACGGTTGGCCTCCAATAACCTGCCACCTTCGAGCTTCGAACCGCCGCCCTGTGATTTCCAAGGCGACACACGAGACCATGCTGCCACCCATCAAATTGATCCCAGACTCCAGAGGAAAACTATTCCTTACAAGGGAATTGAATATTCTCTTGAAGACTCTTAGGAAAAATCGGGAGGATATTCAGACCGTCCTGTAAGGAAAGGAAAATATCCAAAGACAGTCATGGGGAAAAGTAAAATCTTGAGGATGCTTTGCTGATTCTCCTAAATCTACCACGAAGGCCAGACTTGATCGAGAATGATTCCTGCGTGTCAATCACAGGATAAAGTTAAGCAATCAAACGTGATGAACATCATCTTTCCTGTATACTCTACCCTGATGATGTGATGATTACATGAAAGTGCACTTGGGAGCTTTTCATGTTTCATTTCCCCCTGAACTCATATATATATATATATATATATATATATATATATATATATATATATATATATATATATATATATATATATATATATATATATCACACAAAATGACAAGATCACATCTGCTCCTAAGATATAAATGATATGCAATCAGCTTTATATATTCAACTTAAAATCCAATTCAGTGAAAATCTGAAAGATCTTATTGTAAACATTTCTAGTCATAACTCACACAAAAAAAACCTCGAAGGGAGCTAGCGATCTGTTGCTCTATGAATTCCTTTCTATTCCTTTGTGTTCCTTTGTATTCGTAGTCTCGATAGAGTTCAAGGGGTTCAGAAGACTTGGTCGACAGAACTGAGTCTGTATTTCAGGAAGGGGATTCGAAATATCAAGGTATGATTTTACAGGATAGAGAAAAGAAAACGCGGCTAACAAATTCTGATAGTGAGTGGTGAAGCGCAGTATTCCCTTGGGACGGAGGTGTGGTGAATGAAATGCAGAGGCAATCCCTTTCAGCAGGGAGGGAGGAATGAGGAATGAAACAGGGAACCAAGTTCCTCCACTGGAGACTGAGGAATAGAGAATGGAATATGGAAACAAGCACGCGCAGTAAGGGGGTCAGTGGAACGGAGAGTAGAAAACGGAGTGGAGGAGGATGACGTATGGACGTAAATATATCTATTAGAAGGGAGGAATGAAAAAAATTATCATTGGGAAAAAGCTTATGTCAAATGACAGCGAAGGAATTGAGAAAGAAGTATGAAAGCATAATGGAGAATTAGATATGGAAGAAAATACACTTTGCTATGGATAGAACCATAGAAACATGAGACAGATATGGATAGAACCATAGAAACATGAGATAGCTATGGATAGAACCATAGAAACATGAGATTAGATATTCAAACATATCTACTATGAATTTAGAATGAGATGTTGAGGTGTTGAGCATGTATATATATATATATATATATATATATATATATATATATATATATATATATATATATATATATATATATATATATATATATATATATATATATATATATATATATATATATATGTATATATAAATACCTGAGCTAGGTACCCATTTTATCGACTAACACTTACGAGTGGATGAACAGCTGGATTGACTGTGTACCAACTGCCGCAACCCATGCGCTCGACCCTGGGCGACTCGCAAATACCTCACGGTTAGGAACGCTAGCCACTACATATGATCTACACCATATAATGTACTACAACATAATATATCATCCTATACACCGTACAATACCTGCCAATGGGATAGATATCCAGTATTTCCAGCAATTAGCGATCGGGGAAATTACCATTACTGCGAACTCGCTTGGAGAAAACAAGGGCATTGCAATGGACGGTAATTCGAGGCCTTGAATTGCTTGAGAATCACCTAAAAACAGCTGGGGCTCCACTGGTGTGAAAGGATCATTGTTTGGAACGTACAATTACATTCACCGCTGTGCGGGGACATGAGCATTGTAATCATAACAATGATGACTTGTTCAGGGATTCGACTATGGAGACTGGTGATCACACATAACCAAAGTGATTCGTTTTTTTTCTTTTTTTTCCTCTTCTCATATATATATATATTTTTTCCCCTCTTCTATCTTCTGGCAAAATCAACTTCATTTTGGACCCAGATGAGCAGGGAAAATGATGACGCCACACTTGATTGGAGGGAAGAAGATTAGATTTGTGAGTATCCTATCAGTTGCAAGATTGAGGGTTTAGTAGGCAAGGTAGGGAGTCCAACCCTAGTGATTGTGGAGGTAGAGGAAATCGGAATCTCCATCAACCTCCTTATTTTTCAATGCTAGCTTCTTATGGCGGAGCTGGAGACCCGCCCAAGCCTAGATCTATCTTTAGGATTGATTTACACAGAAGAGCATCTATGCACTTGATCCTTCGCATGTCCATGGGAAAGGGGATAAACTGATAGATAGGTAGACAAACAGACAGATTAGATAGGTAGATAGATGGACAGACAGGACAGAGGGATAGATAGATAGATAGATAGATAGTCCATAGGCAACAGGAGATGCCTTCCCAAGACATACTTAACGGGCTTAAGATACACCTCGACTCCCCCAACAGAAGCTGGTGAGATCAACACCTCCTGAAGACTCAGTGAACGAAGATTCACCTAATTATGGATCCCCAACACGAGTACATCCGTCGGCATCACGCAAGAACGAGTACCCTCACACACACACACACACACACACACACACACACACACACACACACACAAAACAAAAAGATTTTCCTTTAATTTACCTTCCTGAGAGGTGATGTATAGTCTCTCTCTATCGTCCTAAAGGTAAATCCATATCAAAGAGGAAAAGGGACTTGCCTTTTATTGAAGAAGAAGAAGAAGAAGAAGAAGAAGAAGAAGAAGAAGAAGAAGAAGAAGAAGAAGAAGAAGAAGAAGAAGAGGAAGAAGAAGAAGAAGAAGAAGAAGAAGAAGAAGAAGAAGAAGAAGAAGAAGAAGAAGAAGAAGAAGAAGAAGAAGAAGAGGAAGAAGAAGAAGAAGAAGAAGAAGAAGAAGAAGAAGAAGAAGAAGAAGAAGAAGAAGAAGAAGAAGAAGAGGAGGAGGAGGAGGAGGAGGAGGAAGAAGGAGAAGAAGCCTTCATACATCATACAGAATACCGATGGTACAACAAGGAGGAGGAAGGAGAAGAAGAAGCCGTCATTCATCATACAGAATACCGTTGGTACAACAGGGTTCTGTCGGTGGCGGGGAAATGCCCCCAAAACAGAGCCTACATTCCCTCCTATCGGATTTCCATGGAATTACAGAAACGTCCGCGCTGGTGGAACGGATTAAGGCTACACTCCCATCGCTCGATACTGCGAGGTTGTCACTCTATTCCCTCACGCAGGAGAGAGAGAGAGAGAGAGAGAGAGAGAGAGAGAGAGAGAGAGAGAGAGAGAGAGAGAGAGAGAGAGAGAGAGAGAGAGAGAGAGAGAGAGAGAGCATCTCTCCTCTCCACCTCCTCAGACTCAAGTCAACATGGGTGGATCAGATGGGGAGAAAAAACAAAACAAACACATTGGCTTAAAATCAAACCAAAACAAACACATTGGCTTGAAAAACCAAGCATCATTTTGCTCCTGTACTAAATATGTACTACTAAAAACCATAAGAAGGAACTTGAATGTTACTTCCTTACTGCTATGTGGAGTATCTGGTCGATTTCCAGGAAGGTAATATGATGTTAAGAATGATATTGAGTTCTGAGAACAATATGAGGTGAACACTAGACTGTGATTCTAATCTCGTTATAAAAGACTTTTATTTTTTTTTTTTCATCATCTAGAAACGCATTTATGTGTGTGTGTGTGTGTGTGTGTGTGTGTGTGTGTGTGTGTGTGTGTGTGTGTGTGTGTGTGTGTGTGTGTGTGTGTGTGTGTGTGTGTGTGTGTGTGTGGTGTGTAAATTTTCATTCCCCTCTAGATATGCATTCATGTGTGTTTGTGGCTCTATGTTTCGTATGCATAATATTCAACAATAACATTACTGTTTTTCTTCCGGTCTTTATACTAAAGAAATGAAAAAAAAAAAAAAAAGTCAGAAGAAAATGCCAGCTACATACACACATGAACAGGAGTTACGACATAACAGATCCAAATATATCAAACAGATTGATATTAACCGTCCATGTTTGGGGAGCAGACAGACGCACTGGGAAAAGAGTCAGTCCACAAAGGACTGGACTCTGTAGAAGCCAAAAAAAAAAGAAAGAAAGAAAATAAAGAAATAGAAAATGGAGAAAATAACCTCAATGACAAAAAATATTGAGCATCCCTTTTTCTTTATCAAAATCACACTACTTAAAGAAATAAAAAAAAAGGGGGGGGGAAAGGGAAGACGGTACTAAGGTACCTCAAAAAAAATATATTGTTTTGGAAATAATCTTATCGTCAAAGACTTTTTTTTCTTTTTTTTCTTTTCTAAAGTCTGTACCTTCATCGTCCATAGGAAATTCACTTAAGCTGGTAATGAAGTAATGACATGCTAGCGAAGCCATTAGAACGAGAGTGACCTGGGGGGATCCTTCAGCCTACCTTAGCGTGAGGTCAAGGGGTCAAATCTTTGGGGTACATATCTATATCTTATCTGGGTCAGTAGATACTGGGGTAACTAAGTTATCTGTAAGTTCTTAATCAATAGTTATTCTAAGATAAAAAATGATGAAGTGATAATTCGTATCATACGTCTACATAAAGAAATCCATTAATATTTATTTCAGTGAGTAAAGATGAGAAGGAGAAAACCCTCGTTCGATGCTCTTGCCTGGGTATCGAACCCTGGGCCCTTTATTGATCTAGAAGAACGCCACCATTTCGGCCACTACACCCCTGTGACACCGTGAGATTCTGACGCCAGATGTGCTCTATATATTATACTGGTGTTATACTGTTTACATAGATGTTACATAGTGTTATGTGGGTGTTACATGTGACTGAACGAAGGACATCAGGGTATGATGGCTTCAGTGATGCGTTGCCCATGCATCATCTCGAATGACGAAGACCTCTCTATCTCTCTCTCTCTCTCTCACGCATGACGGATACGCACGGCGTCACGACGCATCCTTACGCATGCCTTGAGGTATGACGCAATATCCCTCATCCATCTGCTTGTGGTCCAGAGTAAACCTGTTGTCTGTCCACGTTCTGTTGACCTGAACATGACGAATATGAGAGAGAGAGAGAGAGAGAGAGAGAGAGAGAGAGAGAGAGAGAGAGAGAGAGAGAGAGAGAGAGAGAGAGAGAGAGAGAGAGAGAGATGTGTGTGTGTGTGTACCTCATATCTAATTTTCCTTTTATATATATTTTTTTAATTAAGGATTCATACGTCCCCTTCCCCCACCCCCACCCCCCCTCGTTCACATCCAGCAACGAAATGAATAAATAAATAAAAAAAAGAGATAAAGCTAACTTCATTACCTGGAACAGAACCCGTGGGAAACCTAATTAACGTAATTAGTTTAGGTACTTCGCAGTTCCAGTCGAGTGGAGCGTCGAATGTGATCGTCCATATTTCGAACCATATCGACTCACTCGACGCTGAAAGTTGAGGAAGAAATTGCCATCAGCCCAGACAACTATCATCTTATTTTCAGGCAATTTATGAAGTGTTGTGCACCAAGCTCCTTTTGTATATCCCATGTAGATAAGACGGACGTAGATATGTGGAAGTACTGATGACGACATAGATAAGTAGGAGAGTAAAGACTTGGGGTCTGCTTAAAGAGAGAGAGAGAGAGAGAAAAAGAAAGAGATAGAGTAGGGAGGAGAAGGAGTCTAGATGTTGTGAGTGGTGGTTTGAGAGAGAGAGAGAGAGAGAGAGAGAGAGAGAGAGAGAGAGAGAGAGAGAGAGAGAGAGAGAGAGAGAGAGAGAGGTCGAACAGCTGTATATATATATATGTATGTATATATACTAAGATAAGTGTGTGTGTGTGTGTGTGTGTGTGTGTGTGTGTGTGTGTGTGTGTGTGTGTGTTACCGGACTCCACCTACCCGAGGTAACACCACAACTAAAAAACCCACCTTTGGCCTAGCTATATCATCTGGTAGAACACATTTTTTTTTTTTGCCCGAAGAACTCCTGACCTCCTTCTAATCATTTCCCTGCAACGGGAAGTAGCGCAGCCTTGGAAAGAAAGGAATCGTGGGCAACACCCCTGACCATTTTCTTGGAAGGGTGTCCTGGGGAAAAATCATTTCTTCCAAGGGTATTCTTCTTCTTCATGATCTCCATCTGAGGACAAAACTTCTTTTCCTAGTTGTGTCTCAGGTCACTAATTGGCTTCAGGTGGACCTGATTAAGGGCTTGGGGCCTCCAGGTAAACTTGAGCCCCGCTGTCTTCCTCAACTTCCAGACAGTGTGTGGTGATCTAATTGCATTATAAATATCTATCTATCTATCTATCTATCTATCTATCTATCTATCTATCTATCTATCTATCTATCTATATATATATATATATATATATATATATATATATATATATATATATATATGTATATATATTTCATGTATATCAAAAAGATATTCAGTTCATAATGTTTAAAGCCAAAAATGCCAAATCAAAGTATTGAAATCATCATGTATAATGCGAATGGGTGTTTATATTGTGGTTGAAACACTTTAGTCTCGTTTAAATGTCAAGTTCGATTGTTTAGATGTTCGAGGTTCGTTTGTTCAAATGTTCGAGTCCGTTCGTTTCAATGTCAAATTCGTTTTGATCATGATCGTCATAGTACAAGTGTACACCGACACACACGCACGCCCCCTTCTCTCGTCAGTTGGGGGTACTTCATCGTGTGAGGCTTCGCCACTCCGGGATAGTGAAGCCTCGGAGCCGAGCTAGGCACGCGTAATGGATTACGTCGAGTGATTCGTCGTCTCGAAGCAACGAACCCTGAAACACTGAAGCAACGCTGTTCAGTCCGCTGCTACCAGACTGGATTGGACAGAGAGTATGTATTTAGACTGTGGTGTGGCTCTGTCTCCCTGTCTCTCTGGCTGTCTCCCTGTCTCTCTCGCTGTCTCCCTGTCTCTCTGGCTGTCTCCCTGTCTCTCTCGCTGTCTCTCTGTCTCTCTGGCTGTCTCTCTGTCTCTCTGGCTGTCTCCCTGTTTCTCTGAGAATTGATAATTATCGAGTGTCTGATGGCGGCTGAGATAAACAAAGTCATTCAACAAGCAAGACGTGAGGTGAGTGTTTCATGCAGCGCCTGACACATTGGTCGTAGAGACTTGTAAGTAGGTAGTTAGGTAGGTACTCTCTCTCTCTCTCTCTCTCTCTCTCTCTCTCTCTCTCTCTCTCTCTCTCTCTCTCTCTCTCTCAAACCACACACATACACAGACACAAAGAGACACACAGACACATACATAAACAGACACACAGACTCTCTCTCTCTCTCTCTCTCTCTCTCTCTCTCTCTCTCTCTCTCTCTCTCTCTCTCTCTCTCTCTCAAACCACACACATACACAGACACACAGAGGCACACAGACACATACATACACAGACACACAGACTCTCTCTCTCTCTCTCTCACTCCCTCTCTCTCTCTCTCTCTCTCTCTCTCTCTCTCTCTCTCTCTCTCTCTCTCCCTCTCTCTCTCTCTCCCTACTCGACGAGAGGCGTCCCTCCGGCAGAGATAACATTGGTGGAGCCGAATACCACTCCGGGACAATCGTGGCTGTACGTGCCTCGCTCCTAAATTCGTGTTTTCATTATGTATTTCGCTTTTGACTAACACACGCCCTCGACTTAGGGGCGAAAGTATTCCTTTGCCTTCAAATACACGCTGTAGAATGCAAGTTAAACCACGAAGGGGATTCAGTAACATCACGTAGTTTAAACCCTGTATCTAAACTCTTTCGCTAAATGAAACCCAGAGGTTTATTTGTAACCTGTATATATATATTTACTTTACCACGTCCAACATTTCTATAGAATATATGGAGGTTAAGAATACCATAAGGTTAAACGAACGTTGAGTTATAGTGGGTTGGTATGTAGGGTGTTGCTGTATTATGGGGTTATGTAAAGTTCGTCTGTCTCCATGACTGTAACCAATTTTGGTGTGTTTATGTCTCATACAAGGACTGTCAAAAAGGATTCAAGTAATACAAAAAAAAGAACAGGGTTTTGATGAAGGATGTTTATGACTGGATTACAGTCGTGGTAGATTTAGAAAGAAATGTGTATGTTTTTCCCTAAAGGAACGATGAGTTGGGTGGTATCCACTTCACGTACATAGAAAAACACTCGTGTGTATAGAGACAAATGTATATGTATACAGACAGACGGATAGACAGATAAGAAGCAGGAGAAACGGGCAGACACACACACACACACACACACACACAAACCAAAACAAACCAATCTCCACAAACCATGTGAAAAAAATAACTTTCATAACAAACTACAACATAAAACTCATTGACGAATCAGTATTAAAGTCAAAGTTTCCACCCACCTCCTCCACCTCCTCCTCCTCCTCCTCCTCTTCCTTCTGGAAAAATCCCTTCCCTTCCCCCCCCCCCCCCCACACAAGTGCCTTTTTCTTTCCTCTTGATCTATTGGCCACCACTTCAGCTCCTCAAGTCGTATCTAATCCTCTTTACAGGATCTTGAAGCGATCTATCAGCTCACAAGAGCTTGCCCCAGACATTCACTCTGGTTTTTCGATCAGTGACGAGAACAAATGGAAGTTGATGATGGAAATGTACGTGAATTCCTCTCCCAAGGATATTTATATGTATATATATATATATATATATACATATATATATATATATATATATATATATATATATATATATATATATATATATATATATATATATATTTATATATATATATATATATATATATATATATATATTTTTTTTTTTTTTTTTTTTTCCAAAAGAAGGAACAGAGAATTGGGCCAGGTGAGGGTATTCCCTCAAAGGCCCGGTCCTCTGTTCTTAACGCTACCTCGCTAATGCGGGAAATGGCGAATAGTTTGAAAGAAAGAAAAAGATATATATATATATATATGTGTGTGTGTGTGTGTGTGTGTGTGTGTGTGTGTGTGTGAACACAAATATAGTATCCAGCAACCACACAAATGGTGCGGGGTTCGAGTCCTTGCTATTGGAGGCCATTATGTAATCATACATGTATGTGTATATGTGTGTGTGTGTGTGTGTGTGTGTGTGTGTGTGTGTGTGTGTGTGTGTGTGTGTGTTGACAGAAGCCTAAGAGTAACCATTCGTCCCTCAGTCACTAGTGTTGGTATATAGACACAAAAAAATCTTATTTTTTTTTTTTTTTTTTTTTTTTTTTTATACTTTGTCGCTGTCTCCCGCGTTTGCGAGGTAGCGCAAGGAAACAGACGAAAGAAATGGCCCAACCCTCCCCATACACATGTACATACACACGTCCACACACGCAAATATACATACCTACACAGCTTTCCATGGTTTACCCCGGACGCTT
This sequence comes from Panulirus ornatus, assembly GCF_036320965.1. Classification (NCBI taxonomy): domain Eukaryota; kingdom Metazoa; phylum Arthropoda; class Malacostraca; order Decapoda; family Palinuridae; genus Panulirus; species Panulirus ornatus. The sequence goes on from NC_092228.1 coordinate 6,063,853, forward strand.
CACATGCCTTGATTCAATCCACTGACAGCACGTCAACCCCTGTATACCACATCGCTCCAATTCACTCTATTCCTTGCCCTCCTTTCACCCTCCTGCATGTTCAGGCCCCGATCACACAAAATCCTCTTCACTCCATCTTTCCACCTCCAATTTGGTCTCCCTCTTCTCCTCGTTCCCTCCACCTCCGACACATATATCCTCTTGGTCAATCTTTCCTCACTCATTCTCTCCATGTGCCCAAACCATTTCAAAACACCCTCTTCTGCTCTCTCAACCACGCTCTTTTTATTTCCACACATCTCTCTCACCCTTACGTTACTTACTCGATCAAACCACCTCACACCACACATTGTCCTCAAACATCTCATTTCCAGCACATCCATCCTCCTGCGCACAACTCTATCCATAGCCCACGCCTCGCAACCATACAACATTGTTGGAACTACTATTCCTTCAAACATACCCATTTTTGCTTTCCGGGATAATGTTCTCGACTTCCACACATTTTTCAAGGCTCCCAAAATTTTCGCCCCCTCCCCCACCCTATGATCCACTTCCGCTTCCATGGTTCCATCCGCTGCCAGATCCACTCCCAGATATCTAAAACACTTCACTTCCTCCAGTTTTTCTCCATTCAAACTCACCTCCCAATTGACTTGACCCTCAACCCTACTGTACCTAATAACCTTGCTCTTATTCACATTTACTCTTAACTTTCTTCTTCCACACACTTTACCAAACTCCGTCACCAGCTTCTGCAGTTTCTCACATGAATCCGCCACCAGCGCTGTATCATCAGCGAACAACAACTGACTCACTTCCCAAGCTCTCTCATCCCCAACAGACTTCATACTTGCCCCTCTTTCCAAGACTCTTGCATTTACCTCCCTAACAACCCCATCCATAAACAAATTAAACAACCATGGAGACATCACACACCCCTGCCGCAAACCTACATTCACTGAGAACCAATCACTTTCCTCTCTTCCTACACGTACACATGCCTTACATCCTCGATAAAAACTTTTCACTGCTTCTAACAACTTGCCTCCCACACCATATATTCTTAATACCTTCCACAGAGCATCTCTATCAACTCTATCATATGCCTTCTCCAGATCCATAAATGCTACATACAAATCCATTTGCTTTTCTAAGTATTTCTCACATACATTCTTCAAAGCAAACACCTGATCCACACATCCTCTCCCACTTCTGAAACCACACTGCTCTTCCCCAATCTGATGCTCTGTACATGCCTTCACCCTCTCAATCAATACCCTCCCATATAATTTACCAGGAATACTCAACAAACTTATACCTCTGTATATCGGGGGAAAAAAAAAGATGAACATATACAGTGATCAGGTAGCATCACTCTTCATCATAATGATATTAGGATCAGGTGTTTGGTGGATACTGGACGTATGCAAATTATCTATTGCAATTTAATTTCAGCTTCATTTTGGAAACGTTTAGATAAAAAATGGAGCAGACTTTTCCCCTCTCTACAGCGTAGACGAAGTTCGTTTAATATTCAGGAATTTTGTGATTAATCTCTTTCTTTTTTTTATTTCCTTCTTATGATGTTAATCTTTGACATAGATTGGGTTGGGTGGAGTGATTAGAATGGTTTCCCTTATTTCCCTATTTCGATCCTTGTGTGTGTGTGTGTGTGTGTGTGTGTGTGTGTGTGTGTGTTCTACTGTACAAATCCGAGATCATATTAATTTCTTAACGCCTCATTACTGTAGTTCCTTGGCATCATCATCATCATCTCTCCTTCGACACATTAGATACGGCAATTTAAGATGCATTTCCTCAACTAAATATAATTTTTCCTCAACCAAATATAATTTTCTTTCCTTAAATTCAAATTATTTTTTCCTTTTTTGTCGTATTTCCCTCATCTGACACTTCCTTATTTACGTAATGCAAATTGTTTTGTATGAGGATATGATCTCTTTCTTTTATCACACACAAGCACACACACACACACACACACACACACACACACACACACACACGCACACACACGCACACACACACACACACACACACACACACACACACACACACACACACACGCTTCTCAAAGATGGTAAAGTCCTTATAATCAAGGAGAGGAGGATTGCAATTATGCATAGACTGTCTTGGGTGGGAGGGAAAGGGAATGTGTGTACCCTCACGAAGACAAGAATTCTTCGAGATACAAGTTATCAGAGAGTAAAAGTATAGGCAAATCTCTACAACCAAGATGTCCCTTAATTAAGCAAATCTCCACGACCAAGATGTCCCTTAATTAAGCAAATCTCCACAACCAAGATGTCCCTTAATTAAGCAAATCTCCACAACCAAGATGTCCCTTAATTAGGCAAATCTCCACGACCAAGATGTCCCTTAATTAGGCAAATCTCCACAACCAAGATGTCTCTTAATTAGGCAAATCTCCACGACCAAGATGTCTCTTAATTAGGCAAATCTCCACAACCAAGATGTCCCTTAATTAGGCAAATCTCCACAACCAAGATGTCTCTTAATTAGGCAAATCTCCACGACCAAGATGTCCCTTAATTAGGCAAATCTCCACGACCAAGATGTCTCTTAATTAGGCAAATCTCCACAACCAAGATGTCCCTTAATTAGGCAAATCTCCACAACCAAGATGTCCCTTAATTAGGCAAATCTCCACGACCAAGATGTCCCTTAATTAAGCAAATCTCTACAACCAAGATGTCTCTTAATTAGGCAAATCTCCACAACAAAGATGTCCCTTCATTAGGCAAATCTCCACGACCAAGATGTCCCTTAATTAGGCAAATCTCCACAACCAAGATGTCCCTTAATTAGGCAAATCTCCACAACCAAGATGTCCCTTAATTAGGCAAATCTCCACGACCAAGAAGTCCCTTAATTAGGCAAATCTCCACAACCAAGATGTCCCTTAATTAGGCAAATCTCCACGACCAAGATGTCCCTTAATTAGGCAAATCTCTACAACCAAGATGTCCCTTAATTAAGCAAATCTCCACAACCAAGATGTCCCTTAATTAAGCAAATCTCCACAACCAAGATGTCCCTTAATTAGGCAAATCTCCACGACCAAGATGTCCCTTAATTAAGCAAATCTCCACAACCAAGATGTCTCTTAATTAAGCAAATCTCCACAACCAAGATGTCTCTTAATTAAGCAAATCTCCACGACCAAGATGTCCCTTAATTAAGCAAATCTCCACAACCAAGATGTCCCTTAATTAGGCAAATCTCCACAACCAAGATGTCCCTTAATTGACTAGAACGATAAAGAGATTATTCCCCCTATCATCACTATGTCTTTATTTTCACACATCGTGGTATGGAAATTGTGAATATCGTAACACACGACACACACCAGCTGTGATTTGGTGGATGGAGATGGATCAACCAAAAAGTCTGTTGTGTGTCTGGATCATGGGAGACTGGACGATCAATAAGGATTATAACCCGATCAAGAGGTATCTATCTATTCATCCCTCACATGAACGCCTCTCAACAAATGAATAGATTAACCCCAAAAAAAAAAAACGATAGACACACACACAAAAAAATAGATTTGGTCCTCATATTTTTTTTTCTTCTTTTTTTTTTCCTTTGTCATTCGCGTTTATTGAAAACCATTGTGAAACAGTGATTGGATCTGAAATCAGTGAATGCACTGCTTTCATCCACAATGCATAAAAACGACACATTGTTTGCCTTCTAAATGCCTGTTCATCACACGCAATTTAACGTGCGATTGAGCGCGATATACGTCACAATCAATTGGACCAATCAGGGCGGTGCTGCCTCTTTGTCTAATTAAACCCCTGATGCTCTGAATGGCTGTCTGTCTGACCTGCGATTTATATGAGAGACTGGGAATGTATATATATGTATATATATATATATATATATATATATATATATATATATATATATATACATGAGTGCTTCGTGATTTCTATGAGAGATCATGAAACTGTATGAGGGCTTTGGGATATATATTTGTAAGTCACCAGAATTTATATGAATGTTTTAGAATATATATTAGTGGTTTATGATTTGTAATAGTTGCTTGTGATTTATGTAAGGGGCTTGAGGAGATTTACATGAAAGGCTTTTGATTTACATGAGAGAAGTGTAATATATATACTTTTTTTCTTTTTTTAATTTTCCAAAAGAAGGAACAGAGAAGAGGTCCAGGTGAGGATATTCCCTCAAAGGCCCAGTCCTCTGTTCTTAACGCTACCTCGCTATCGCGGGAAATAGCGAATAGTATGAAAAAAAAAAAAAAAGAAAATATATATATATATATATATATATATATATATATATATATATATATATATATATATATATATATATATATGTATATTTACAGGAAGTTGGAGTTCGTAAATGCCATAATTGGTAACGGCTGTAAATTTTGATGGAAACATCTGGTTGTAAACGAGGGAAAGTAAAAGCTTGATTTAAAAAAAAAAAAAAAGGGGGTGGGAAGGGGGGGGGGGGCCGCTCTGGATTTCCTTTTTTTCCTTTTTTTAGCCATTAAACTTGTGAGTACATAAACTCCTTAACGAGATGGGGGAAGAAGTCATTCATTTCGGGCAGTGTCCATAGCAATATGAAATCATAAGTTATTCATCATCATGTGACGATTTTCTCGTTAAATTCTTCAGTGAATAAGATTTGAAATTGATAGGAATTCATTTTTTTCCTCTGGCGATTTCATAATGTCTTATGTTATATCATTACAGTATAATATATTCAGTTTTAATCTCAGTATCTGAAATACTGATACTGTGTATTTTTTCAAGAAGGTGATTAAAGGTAATTTTTGGCATGTTGAATTTTTAAGGAATTTCTAAGGAATCCCATTTAAGTGTAATTATACTAATATGTATATTCAGATGAGATGATAATCATTTTTAACACCTCATTTAAATGTAATTATCCTCATGTGTATATTCAGATTATATGACAAATACTTTTAACACATTATATGGGAGTTCTTGAGCACGCTTGGTGTTCGAGACTCTGTGTGTGTGTGTGTGTGTGTGTGTGTATGTGTGTGTGTGTGTGTGTGTGTGTGTGTGTGTGTGTGTGTGTGTGTAGTAACCACAACAGTAAACTGTTGACAGATAGTCTAACATTGATGCTGACTAATCAAGAATGTCGAAGGTCAATAATGATCATACATTTGTAACTGCTTGTGCACGACATTACGTATGACCCTTGTGCACGACGGTACGATCCTTGTGAACGACATTACGTATGACCCTTGTGCACGACGGTACGATCCTTGTTCCCTTAAGAACAAATAGTACACTCTAGGTCAGGTCAAAAGCCAGGGTCGCACCGTAGTGCTCAAGGGTCGTACCGTCGTGGTCAAGGGTCGTACCCGTCGTGCTCAAGGGTCGAACCCGTCGTGCTCAAGGGTCATACCGTCGTGCTCAGGGGTCGTACCCGTCGTGCTCAAGGGTCATACCCTAGTGCACAAGGATTGTACCGTCGTGCACAAGGATTGTACCGTCGTGCTCAAGGGTCGTACCATCGTGCACAAGGATTGTACCGTCGTGCTCAGGGGTCACACCGCGCGCGGGGCTTTAACACGATCTCCTCCCCCCTTTGGTAGCGGGATATTGTCTAGGGTCGTTTGTTTAGCACCGCCATAGACCAATAGGTCAAGGGTCATCGCTAGAGGGCGTGGGAGGAAGATAGTGTTAAAATGTACCTTTGACGCCAGCCTCCGTGTGGCGTTGTTTTGTGTGTGTGTGTGTGTGTGTGTGTGTGTATGTATACACACACATATGGGAGTAAGGACGTCGCGCACGTACACAAGGTTAAAAGACGTGATAACGAGAGTTTTGGTAACATCTTCCCCATAACACACACACAAACACACACACACACACACACACACACACACACACACACACACACACACACACACACACACACACACCTCACCCAGCATCTGCCATGTTTAAGAGCGCCACACGTTGTCATCACACGGTGGCAATGGACGTTTGAGATGGACGAGAATGCGCCTCACGCCCCACTTACACCAGACCAGCGACAATACCTGACGAAAATGGGGCGCTTAAAAAGCACTTGATACATCCCATTAAACAAATCGTGATGGGTGTGTGTGTGTGTGTGTGTGTGTGTGTGTGTGTGTGTGTGGGTGTACTTAAGTTTCTAGCACGATGAACAGCGAACGAGGGTGTTAATGCCGCCTCTACCCCGGCTCAGAGAGAGAGAGAGAGAGAGAGAGAGAGAGAGAGAGAGAGAGAGAGAGAGAGAGAGAGAGAGAGAGAGAGTGAACCAGGAAGACAGGGCGAGAGAGAGAGCCATTTCGAAGGTCAGATCACACGCACACACACACACACACACACACACACACACACACACACGTTCCTATCTGGTAGTAAACATTGTGGACATACGAAGACATCCAGTCTCTATATACATTCATATACATCCACAACTTTGATTTCAGTTTAGGAAATCACTCATTCGCTTATCTTGCGAGATATCATTGTGATCTACGCTGTTTTGTGAGAGAGTAAAGAGAGTCAGTTTGTGAGCATATGAGAAAAAAATGGACTGATTCATTTCGTTTCAAATTGAGTTCGATCCTTCCATCGAACCAGTGTTCTGCTTCACTGGGTAAGGGGGATCTCTTGGGTGATGTAGGGGGTGGGGTGGATCGTGCTGAAAGGCGTGGTTTGCTGGAGAGACGTGGGTAGCGTGGTTGACTGGGGACGTGACGTGGGTGGTGTGGTTGGCAGGGGAGACGTGGATGGCGTGGTTGGCTGGGGAGATGTGGATAGGGGTGGCAGAGCCAGGGGAGAAACTCAGGCATCGACAAACACGGCGGGTGGCACGCACCTGGCCACCCCATTCACACACACACACACACACACACAATCGTCCTTGTCTCGCGCCGCCCGCCCCACCCACAGCTCCGCCCACCACCCGCCCTCTCTCGTACACTGGGCCAACACGCGCAGCCGACCAAAGTGAGGGAGGGGAGGGAACACCTTCCTAAACAGATCACCCTCCACTGCTACTGAACGGAGAGGAACAGACGTGGAGTCCAATGTTGAACAGTCACCTCGTCTGTGTCTTCAGTCTATTGATAGAATTTCTATTTTCAACTATAGATCTTGTTTTTGATGGATATACGGACGAAATTTGACCCACTGACATGAACTAGAACAAATAACAATAGAACTGGAACAGATAACAGTAACAGAAATCCCCCTTTCATTTATCATTATCATAAGTTTCATATTTCGAGAGGTTTTCAAACACGTCGGTTTGATTTCTATGCCAAATAGACCTTCGAGATTCGAATGGGCATGACAAGAATCCTTAGAAAAAATGTGTTTAAAATCTTATACCGTATTGCAAGTAAATTAGACACACACACACACACACACACACACACCCCCACACACACACACACACTGTTCTTTGAACTCTTCGATCGTGTTCTTCACGGGTAATGAACAACGTAATGTTATATTCCCACATCCTTCAGGTCTGAGCTACTGGGATAAGTGGGAGGTACTGTCCCTGGCCTAGCGTGGCACTGTGGGATGATCAAAGGGAGTGGCAGAAACCCCTCCCTCCCTTAGGGCAAGTGCCCTTGCATTGCATGGGGTTGTGGGGAAATGGGGGGGAAAAAAAGTGTTGGTCCAGAAACGCACACTTTATCAACACTCGGCTTTCCCCTCCCACACCCAGGCCGAGCTGCAACAAGCCAGAATTAGCATATTTTAATTAGCTTTGCTTACTTTAGTTTTGTGTGGGTGGATGAGACAGGGCAATTCAAGGGCGATAGTTCGCCTATTCGAGGTGCGCTGGTGGATGCGCGTACGTCAAAAGTTAATGAACGTTGCATTGGAATTGAAGATTAATTATGCAAATGAGACGTGGGACACAGAGAGGGATGTCACTTTTGCCTTTTTGTGTATGTATGTGTCTATGTATGTGTATGTATGTATCTATGCACGTAGGTATGTATGTATGTATGTGTGTATGTATGTATGTATGTATGCGTGTGATTTTTACTGTAAGAAAAAGGGAAAAAATAATTGATATGGCCACTCACTTCTGTAATGACCTAACTATGAGATATGTCGTCACCCAGGGAGTTAAAGCTAGTGGCAGAGATCTTCATAGCCTTAAAAAACCTGTCAATAGACAACTTAATTTACACTGAGTCATAAAGATAATGAATCCCACAAAGGCGTTGTTGGATCTTATCCATACAAGTACCCAATGGCTCAGATGGGTTCGTAAACCTTAGCCATTTGTTTGCAGAATGAAACTCAAGTGTGAGATTTCATGACCTTGATTATCGACCACTTTCTTTCGATACGACTCCACTTCCCATTCATCATATTATCTTATTTCTTTTAATGTGAAAAAGAAATATATGGAGAGTCAGAGTAAGACAGTAATAAAGAAGGCGTGAAATTAATGCATAGATAGTAATGTTGGAACAAGAGGTGAATATTCAAGTGCTCTCAGTTCCAGTCTTCAGAAACCTCGACTCTCTGAGCCGAACCAAATTGGATTTAGTGTTAAACCATACAACGAAGTGAGGTTGTTCGTTTACGCTTACCAACTACCGTAAGTATCCCTCTGAAATTTACGAATTCCTTATTGTCTCTCGTGTGAATTACCCATACTGATCGTACGTGAAATTTAGAGACCAAACGTTATGACTTGTTTTGGTGGCCACACCCGAATCACCCAACACCCCGAACCAGTGTCAAATGCTTCGCAATTCATTCCAGCCCGGAGGCGGTACAGACGAGGCGCCCCCCGCGCACCTCCCAGAGGCAGGTACAGCACTGGGTCAGAACTTGGTGTCCTGATGCACAACCCTGTGTTATGAGGTGAGTTATGTTGTAGCCGTCTCCTGTTGGTTGGAAGGGCGGGGCCCTTCCATCCAGGGGCTCAAGATTTATTATACACTGTGGGTTGCACATGGCGTGGGCAACTGACCCAGTCTCTCTCTCTCTCTCTCTCTCTCTCTCTCTCTCTCTCTCTCTATCTGATTAATAGCCAGCACATCCAGGTCAAGATGAAGGCTGTATTGGACCATAAATCACACTTGGGGAGGCGCAAGCAAGAGAAGAGGAAGTGCTTATCCTACCTATCGTGGGTTTCCTTTGGTCTTGTGAAGTCTAGTGGCTGTGTATATATATTCCCGTGACCTGGGGGTGTGGATTCAACCCCTTTGGAAATGGTCAGGTCAAAGGTCATGTCGCTGTTATGCCCAAAGGTTGCTATACCTTGGTGCATAAAGGTCGTATTGCACTGTCGTGCTCAAGGGTCGTACCGTCGTGCTCAAGGGTCGTACCGTCGTGCTCAAGGGTAGTGCCATCGTGCTCAAGGGTCGTGTCATCGTGCTCAAAGGGAGCACCTTCGTAGTCAGGGGTCGTGCTATCGTGCTCAAATGTCGTGGTGTCGTGTTCGTCTCCAAGTGTCGTGGTGTCGTGTTCGTCTCCAAGTGTCGTGACGTCGTCTTCGTCTCCAAGTGTCGTGGTGTCGTGTTCGTCTCCAAGTGTCGTGACGTCGTGTTCGTCTCCAAGTGTCGTGGCGTCGTGTTCGTCTCCAGGTGTCGTGGCGTCGTGTTCGTCTCCAGGTGTCGTGGTGTCGTGTTCGTCTCCAAGTGTCGTGGCGTCGTCTTCGTCTCCAAGTGTCGTGGCGTCGTCTTCGTCTCCAAGTGTCGTGGTGTCGTGTTCGTCTCCAAGTGTCGTGGCGTCGTGTTCGTCTCCAAGTGTCGTGGCGTCGTGTTCGTCTCCAGGTGTCGTGGCGTCGTGTTCAAGACTCATGGAGACAGACAAAACCAAAACCGAATCTTAGACTCATATTACTGGCAAACGCAGACTCTGATGACGTATTGTCAATAAAAACTGCTTTTCGTAGATCTCGAACCATTTACGAAACACCGGGACGCGTATAGCCACACGAAATTAATGATACTTTTATAATTCATGTAAAATAAAGAAAAAAAGAAAACGTAAGAGCAGTCAATGTTGGAAAACCTAGAGATGTTTTTAGAATTGAAATAAAGATGGAAATCATATTCATGAACTTTCTGCCTCATGCTTCATTTATATCAAATGAACCACGTACCTAGTTCGAGGCAGGGTCAAAGCTGGTTCGTAACATGTTTGAAGCAGGATTCTGAGTTTGATTCGCGGCGGGACCACAGATAGTTTAACAACCTAATGCAACTGAATTCAAACAGCACCAGACCACTGGGTCTGAACGAGACTGTTCGTGATGGTTGAACAAAACTGAAGCATATTAATTAATGTGGTTGGAATAGAAAGACACACAGATGATACAACTTCATATAAGTTGACATCTTGCTAACAGTGTAACCACTTGTTAGGTGGGGTTCGATAACAGATAACCCTCATTAAGTCTTCAATTGCCAGTGTCGTCCCAGCCAACATGAAAAAGAGAAATAATCAAAAGGAAATAGAACGCAAGATATTATGATGTTGATGCGTTTATTTCCTGCAATTAAAACCGTATTTTATGATGTTGACATTTAAATGAACCTTATTGTTTTTTTTTCTAACATAATAAAACAATACATATCTGAAATATACATATATATATATGCATCAACAAATACCACTAGAAAGTGTCGAACAATATTCTGTTACATAATTGGTACCAGAATGTCGGTTCGGATCATTTTAGTATACCGGCACAAAATCAAAATATAACATCGTCGCAGATTAACCACTGGATACGTTCAGTGTGTGTGTGGAAAGAGAAGTCGCTGTCTGTGAGGGGCAAATATGCGTATGTTTGATGGTAGAGCAGTGTCGACGGCATGGGGAGAGGCCCCTTAGCTAAAAAAGAAGGTGGATGTGTTGCAATGTTTGAGGACATTATGTTGCGTGAGAAAGGCTGATCGAGCGGGAAATGATAGGCAGTGAGAGAGAGAGAGAGAGAGAGAGAGAGAGAGAGAGAGAGAGAGAGAGAGAGAGAGAGAGAGAGCTGAAGAAGAGGTACTGGAATGTCTCGGACATATGGAAAGGAATAGTGACGAGAAGCTGAGAGGTGTATAGGTATCAGAAATTGAGGTAATAAGGAAAAGAACGAAACTGTGAACGTATTAAAAGATATTTTGAAAGATATTTTGAATAGTCATAGCCAGAACATGCAGGAGGATTGTAAGGAACTTAAGGGATAGAACAAATTGGAGCGACGTGGCATACAGGGGGCGACGTGGTGTTACAGGGCTTAAACAGGACGTATGAAGCTGTCAGGGGAAACCAGACTAAGCTCTTGAGGCTTCCCTGCGGATAATGGGCCCTGGTTTCGATGCATTATACATGACAGGGAATGGATGTGATCAAACGAGTCCATTTTTCGTCTTCTTGTGCTACCTCGTTACGCGGTAAAGGGCAAACAAGTATATATATATATATATATATATATATATATATATATATATATATATATATATATATATTAGATAGATAGCCTAGGAGGTATTATTGGCCTGAAGTTAGACGGGAGGGACTCGGGAGGAGTTGGAAGTCTCTTAAGTGTACAACTTTTCACTTTTAATTAATAAAGTTTGCTGCAGCGGCGCCGGCCGTGGTACTCGACCGTTTGGAGGGGGGGGGGGGGGGGGGGGCAGGATCAGGAGGGGCAGGGGGGGGGGGGAGGTGGTGGTGAAGTTTGTGGGGGGTGGTGGATGAGGGAGGGAGGGAGGGGTACACTTAGGTCCAGTGGGCTTAGTCCACGCCTCCTCCACGCCTCTCTTCTTTTTACTCTCGCTCCTCCCGACCGTCCGCACTCTCACTGACCCCCACACCATTTACACACACACACACACACACACACACACACACACGCACTAAAGAAGAGAATCTCGTCGTCACAGAGCTTCTCGCTTAAAGGAGTCCATCCTGTCCCTGCTACTGTGTGAAGTGCAGCCTTGAAGCTGCAGGAGCTCCTGGATAAGAGGCTGGAATATATATATATATATATATATATACAGAGAGAGAGAGAGAGAGAGAGAGAGAGAGAGAGAGAGAGAGAGAGAGAGAGATGGATAGATAACACTAATAGAAAATAGGATTCGTGTGATGAAATCCGAGGTTGGAGCAGGGACTAAAGCAATCTGAAGTGTAAGTGTTTCAGTTGAGCGTCAAGTGTGCCGGCTGATTGGAGATCATGGTTTGGTTCTAGGGTCCTCACTGGCAGCAAGGCTCTCAGCTCCGCTTCCCTCTTCCCTACGGCTTTGCCAACATTTTTCTTTCAAACTGGGGGTTGGAAATGTAACTGTGAGGCTACGCTGTTTTCTGACGCCTTCCCTATGCAATTCACTCAAAGCCTAGAGGTACGTTGGAGGGGTTTATATAGTATGTTGATATGTTAAGGACAGATGTACGACACCCGTGCATTGCGACATGACCCCTCTGAGCACGATGGTACGACCCTTTGGTATGGTGGGTGACCGTTAAGTGAAAGGGTATGCCAAGGGTCGTACCGTCGTGCTCACGGATCGTACCTTCGTACTCACAGGTCGTACCGTCGTGCTCATAAGGTCATACCGTCGTGCTCAAGGATCGAACTACCGTATCAAAAAGGCTATTTGTTAGTTCTCTTCATATAACAACTGAAGAACAATCAAATACATGGGAAACGGGATCACTACCAGGGTAACTATAGAAAACATATAAATCTTTTTCATCCTTTTTGACTTTGTGACTGGATTTTTACATTCTATCCTCAAACAATATTCACTCTTCGGTACATGTTGTTCTGATATCAGCAGTAATATTCATCTCTATGTAAATTAATAATATAAACTTGGTTGTGTTATTAATTTACCTACCTAGATGTCAGCAGTTCATACATTCAAAGTATTAATGCTTTTTTCTTCACATTCGTTTATATGATTTAGCTAACTATCTATAATCACAACCTGCAGGGTTGTATATAATGGCGAGAGTGAATCTGATCTTAGAATTATCCTTAAGAAGAAAAATATGTTCAGTATTTTTCGGATGGTGATTACACATTGACACTGACGGCTTTAATGACCCATGGCAGTTGGCAGACCTTAAAGGCTAAACAACCATTTGATGTTAAGGTACCACCAGGACTATATTACACTGTGTACATTTCCAATTTCAATGTATGAAATAATTTAACATAATGTTAGGTTCCATTACGTTGCATGGGTTATACTTTCCCCTCGAGTTAAACGCTCATAGGACACTGATAGAGTCGTCACCACGAGAAACAAGTTCCCCCTCCAGTGTCTCCCCCTCCCTTGAAGCGAGAATGATAATGGTTGGAACTGATAAATCCAGAACGGTGGAGACAAACGCTTGGTGGACTTCATCCATTATAATAGTGGCGCGAAAGTCAAACGGTGTCAAGCAAACCTGGCTCCAGGCACCTCCAACCCTCACCAACTAATTATTAAGTTTCTGATCAGAGAGAACGGGTTTCTGATCACAGAGAACGCCGTTAGGTTGCCAACTATTCAAGACAAGTAGGCGCAGGATATTGCTTTGGGGATAATTGATAATATATTGGAGATGCATGGAAAACATTCCGAGGTGAGTGTTATACATTCATCACTAGGCGTTAGATAGAGCGACATGTCGTTAAAAGCAAGAAGGAAGGTTTTGCGTCATATCGTAAACAGTTGATATATGTCATCGCTCTCAGATCACGACGTAAACATGTATACCAAAGTCGTTTCTGACTTTTGATGTTGAACACAGTGTGAAACGAGTTTCCCCTACCTCTTTATGCACTCACTGCTGTGATCGCTGTATACGTAAGGAAATATTAAATCATTTAGATTATTTAGATAGCAATGTGGTCACGCATCATTATAAATCCCAATAAATCCATCTCTTTCTTTGTCGATTGAAAAGCTACAGACGTTGAGGAGGTAAATGAGGAGTGAGAATCATGGGATCAGAATAGAATGAAGTCGGGGTTTAATGAAATGAAGACAGACGTTCGGATATGAAATCCAAAACTGTGTTGAAGCTTTTATAAGAAATGTATCATTGTGTATATAAGAAATGATGAGACATAATGTATTTAGGAGAGAAAATCAGTGATAGGTTACGATCCTGTCAAAGACGCTTGGAAACTTCTGACATCTGATTTCTCCCCGGCAATCACTTGTACGTTTTGTTTAGAATCATTCAACACTGGAGAGCCAAAAAGGGAATAGAGTCGTCGATGTTTGACGTTCACATCCATCACATGTCAGACACCCCCCTGAGCCCCCGGGCATGAATATGTAATGCGGTTTTATGACCGTGTGTATTCTTTTTGTGAAAGTTTTTTTTTTTTCTGTATCGACAAGGCCAACTGGCTTAACACACACACACACACACACACACACACACACACACATCAAAAGGACCACGATCCTGACCACGTAATCTTCTCATCTTAAAAACTAAATCATTCGCTCAGGATAAAACTGAAAAACAAAAGACGATCAGATGGAAAGCCTTACCACCCTCCACAAACCTTGTGTCATAATGAACCCCGAAAAGGATGATGAGGAGGGAGAGGGAGGAGAGAGAGGGGAAAACGAAAACGGGAAGCCGATTCTGCTGACATACAACTCCATATTTCGCAACTCTGGCGCGTTTTCTTTCGGGTTATTGAATTGCTCGTCTCCTTTGACCGACGATTTCCGACAATTTCGTATCGTGTGTTTCCCCACGACGCGTCGAGAGGACACAGCTGTTCCGTTATGAGCAATTTGTGAGCCGCTCGGAACAAAATCTTGGATGTGTTTGGTGGGACCTGACACAATGTCAGTGCTAAGCTTTTGAGTATTTATGACCTTCTCTTTGCATCTTTAGTATTCATTGTTTCGAGGAGGTTTGGGGTCAGATGCTATGAGCTTTTGGGGGTCAAACCTGGTGTTTTACACACACACACACACACACACAAACACACACACACACGTTCACGATCATTCAAACACACACACACACACATTCGGGTCATGCATTCCCTTCATTCCCCTCGCCTTCCACATTCATCATGGTCCGCGCTGCCGGCACAACCAGATCGTGGGCCGTCTGACACGCACTCCATGCCTGGAATCCAGGCAAGCACACCCCAACCCTCCCTCCTCCCCAAACAGCGAACAGCTGCCTAAATAATCCCAGAAATAACAGGAGGAAGGAATTCGCGCCTCACCTGACGCTGGGATAAATAAGATCTTCTGTACCTGTCGTCTCATCCCACAGGGACCTGGACGATCCCAGGGGAAGCTTCTTTGATACATCCCAAAAGAAGGGGACGGCATTCATGATCTATCCACCTGACGATGAAGTGAGCGTTCTGTGGTCGACCTGGGATATGGTTATAACAGCTTGGGATTTCGCTATAAAGGCTCGGGGACATTCTGGGAAATTTAGGGAATAACAGCGAAAAAACTCCCAATTAATTCTGACACGGGGCGAGGGAAGAGGTTCATGCCTGACGATGAGGTGAGCGTTCTGCAGTCAGACCTCGGAAGGTTGTATATATGTATATACAGCTTGGGAATTCACACTGAGGGCGGCGTGAACACCCTCCAGGGAGGATAGTGGCACTCCCTGGATGCCACGCTTATGCCACCACCAGCTGCTCCGGGATGGTGGCAGTGAAGCAGACTGGCTCGGTGGGAGGAGGAGGAGATGGCGGGAAGTCCCCCCGGATCACGAGAATCGAACCCAAGGTGCCGACATCTGCCGTCTTCACACAGGGGGTTTGAGGGATGTATTGGACGAGAGAGGCGCGCTGGTGTCTAGCACAACACCGCTATCGCCCCGGTGTCTGTGTGTGTGTGTGTGTGTGTGTGTGTGTGTGTGTGTGAGAAAGAAAGAGAGAGAGAGAGAGAGAGAGAGAGAGAGAGAGAGAGAGAGAGAGAGAGAGAGAGGACCGAAGACAAAGAACAAATCGCTCTGTGTCATTATTCCTAAATAAGTGAGATAACTCACACGCACCTTTACGATGTAACGCATACCTTCATACAATAACTAATACATTCATGGAATACTTCAGACAGACCTTTACAAGTACCTCATACTTTTGTAAGATACCTTATCCCTCTACAAAATGCCTCACATGTTGATGAAATACTTCATTCTATTTCGAAATACTTTTATACAATCCCTCATACTTTTACCAGACATTTATAGAATACCACACTTTTATAGAATACCTTTATCACATTTTTATGAAATACTTTACCACACCTTTGAGGAATAACTTTACTACACCTTTGTGGAATAACTTTACTACACCTTTGTGGAATAACTTTACTACACCTTTGTGGAATATTTCATACCCTGTCTCAGTAAGTGAAGAGCATAACCCACGGTTACTGCAGTTCTGTCTGTCACCACAAAGCAACTTAAAATATATAAGAACAGTTGTCAGTCAAGTCAGTCTCCCCAACTTGCCCGCCCTAAGCAGTTACGTGAAGGGCTGGAGAACTAACTCAAAGATTCTAACTTCTTCTCCCCGTTAAATAATGCACACACACACACACACACACACACACACACACACCTCATGAAGTTCGTACTATCTGTTGTTCGTCTGAACGCTAAACTTTTCCTTAAGTATTCAGTACTTATTGTGTCATTGTTAATCATTTAGCATGTGTTAACGTACGAAGTGTCTGGTGTTCGAACGAACGTTGAACTTTGTGGAGGCGTTCAATATTCTACACGTGACATTACATGGCATTTAGACATGAAGAAATGAAGATAAAGAATTTCTTTTTTCATGGGAGCAGGGATTTCTAAGTGTGTCTGACTACAATGTTATTGAATGTAAAGACTTTCCAAAG
>NC_092228.1:6085761-6130761 GCF_036320965.1 Panulirus ornatus
TGCTCTGCCTCTCCTCCCCCATCTCCTACAGTGCTGCTTGGTGGTGATGATGTGGTGGAGAAGAGGGAAGAAGGGAGGGGGAAGCTGAAGGGGTGGGTTAGGGGGGTTTTACCCCCATTGCAATGCTCCTGTTGGGGAAGTAAAGGGAAGACCACTATATCCTAGGGGAGGTAACACATAATGGGGAGAATAACTGCATTCATGTTCGTATTGGGTCTAAACTTCTGGAAAACTTCAGTCAGCTGGAACAGGCAGACGGGCAGACAGACAGACAGACGGGCAGACAGACGGACAGACAGAGAGACAGACAGACAGACAGAGAGACAGACTGACGGTGGTGAGAATCATAGAACGACCAAGAGTGGTGGTTGAAGGAGCCAAAACAAGCACTCCACACAGATGGTAGTGTATAATGAGATCTCTTGATCATAAAGGAGACAGACTCTGTGTGTGTGTGTGTGTGTGTGTGTGTGTGTGTGTGTGTGTGTGTTTCTATGCTCTGTCGTCAATCCAGAACACTCCATTTCCCCTCCCCTCCCCCCCACCCCCTCCCAACCCAGGAAGCTGTGGACTCCCCAACCCATATCTAACCCCTTCTCCTCCCCCTCTTCTTCTTCTCCCCCTCCCCCTTGTCTTCCTGAAAGCAATATTGATGTAGCGTCTCCAATCTTCCTCCTCTGGTCTCTTAATAACCCAGGCATTCCCCTCCTTAACAAGAGAATAATAGCCAAGTTTCCCCGCATACTTGTGTAAGACCCACCTCCTCCAAGTCTTTCTCCTCCTCCCCACCCCAGCCAAACCCGCTCCTCCTAAAGTCCATTTCGTGACATTCGTTCTTTCGCGTTTCGTGCCCCCCCACACGAAACTTTACGAAGAATTTTAGTACACTTTGTTGCCCTGTATTTCGTATCCCCGAAGTTTACGAGGAGTTATTATTCGCGGTGTTGCTTCCCATCTTCTTTCCAATTCTTAGGGGATCAAGGGGCATCTTCTTCCCCCCATCTTGATGAAGTGGGTACCATGCATCTCACGTGTAACGAACCCATTTTTACCTTGGCACCCACGCATTCTTATGCATTTTGGTCGCGAAAGTACGAAGAAAAAAATAAAAACCTCTCCCCCAGAACACATCCGGTACATAGAGGCGTAACCGTGATGTGGTACCGTGACCTACATTGGCCTTTATTAATGGGTGGTTGAGGGTATGAAATCGAGATGGCTGTTGAAGGGGGAGGGATGGGAATGGGTTGGTGGTGTTGAGTTCATTCATAATATTGGGCATTATGTTGACTGGCTGGAGTAGTGGAGGAAACAGCTGATTACCGTAGTCCGTGTGGTGTCTATTTGTCTCTCTATCTATCTATATGTCTATCCGTCTACTTGTCTATCTGTCTATCTACTCGTCTATCCGACTACTGGTTGATCTCTCAAGGTTTAATGTGTGTTTAGGGCACTAGGGCTTGTGATCTGTGACTCTCTCTCTCTCTCTCTCTCTCTCTCTCTCTCTCTCTCTCTCTCTCTCTCTCTCTCTCTCTCTCTCTCTCTCTAGCTCTCACTTAAAATCCACCGAAGACAGAGCCCCTTGTCCACTACCAGGATCCACAGACCTCTTTGTGGTTACCCCTGACCGCTCTACATGCCTTGGTTCAGCCCATTCACAGCACATCATCCCCTGTATACCACATCTCTCCAATTCACTCATCTCGTTCACGTCACACACCCTCCTGCATGTTCGGGTCTTGAACCCGCCCTGAAAGTAGCTTTCACTCTATCATTCCATTCCTGGTTCGGTCTCCCCCTTTCTCCTTGTTCCCTTCTATTTCTGAGTCGTGATCCCTTTTACTCAACCTCTCCTCACTCATCCTTTCCATATGTCCAAACTATTTCGGCACACCGTCTACACCCTTCCTCCTTCCCTAGTATCGTCAGCCAAACCTTCAACGCTACAATGAAGAGCAAACTTTGACGCAGATTTTCGAAGGAGTCCCCAAAGAAGGTAATATTAGACCGACACTCTTTATCCAAGCAACCTTCTGTTAGGACACCGTAAGACAAAACTCCTGTGGCCATAGTTTACCATGTCGACTGACGAAGGTACTGATATAATCCACGTCGAAAACCAACTTGAGAATTACGATCGAGAGTGTTTCTGTCATCATGCTGGAAAGCCTGGGATACAAGGGCATCCGTAATTAGTAAAACAATTAGTAGATGAAGTCAGTGACAACTACCTGTAATGTAGTTATGTCACAGAATTGAACACGAATGAGTACAAATGACGACATGGAAGGAGCAGTCATTCGTCCCTCCTAACAAAGCCTTTCATCTACGAGCGACCTCCTCTACCTGGGAACGAAAGCCAGGTCATTCATTTTATTCATCGTCCATTGAAGAGGAACGCGGAGGAGGAGAGAGAGCGAACACTGCTGGGCCTGCTGTGGTAGCATATGTTCCAAAGTTCCCTCAACCCGGTCTTTCCCACACCACTGCAGTGCTACAGGTCATGTTCTGTATATATATATTTTGTATATTTTTCTTCCTCTCTCTCTCTCTCTCTCTCTCTCTCTCTCTCTCTCTCTCTCTCTCTCTCTCTCTCTCTCTCTCAAAGTTTTAGCATCTTCGGGAAGTTATATATATATATAGCGATCGGGCTATTTGTGTGTGTGTGTGTGTGTGTGTGTGTGTGTGTGTGTGTGTGTGTGTGGGGAGGGAAAAGAGTCAAACTGATGCTCTTTTTTTTGGGGGGGAGGGTAACTTAAGCTTCTGTGTGGGCAGAGGGAATGTTAAGTTGCCAGGGAAAGAAACACTTCATGTAGGACCTAAACGACGTTAAGTTATTCAGGAACTCTTTCCCGTGTGTTGTCATACCTTTGAGCACGTTGATCTAAGCCGTGAAGTACGATAGCTTCATCCCCCGACAGCGATGACTGAAGTTATCGTACTCAGCCGTCTTGCTCAAAGGGTTTGTGTCGTCGTATTCAAGAGGTGGCGGTGTCGTACTCAAGGGGTTGCGTCTTCGTATTCAAGGGTTTACGTTGTCGTATTCAAGGTGTTACGTTGTCGTATTCAAGGGGTTAAGTCGTCGTATTCAAAGGTTACGTCGTCGTACTCATGGGGTTACGTTATCGTATTCAAGGGCTTACGTCGGTCGCATTCAAGGGGTTGCGTTGTCGTTCTCATGGGGTTACGTCTTGGAAGGTCAGGCCATACCAGGTCATCAGATCGCGAGAGGTGGCCGAGCGAGACGCCATGGTCTTAACACACACACACACACACACACACACACACACACACAGTCTCTCTCTCTCTCTCTCTCTCTCTCTCTCTCTCTCTCTCTCTCTCTCTCTCTCTCTCTCTCTCTTCTCTCCACAGGTGCGTGCCCCACACACACACACCATCCCTCCGCTCGAGACAAGGAACACAGAACTCTGGCGACATCTCAGTTTACCACAGTTTTCACTACCATGAGTTTACCTCACTGCTTTATCAATGTCTATTACGCATATATCCTTCAGCTTGCGTGAGGGGGAAGGGCCGTCAGGAGATGAGTGTTTTCGGTACGATCGATGAATAGAATCCACGAAACCTTAAGTCAACTTTTGATAATAATATCTTTCGGGTTTTGATAGCGGTGTGATGAGGTAAATTACGTAGGGAAAGTGCGATTCTTTCATTAATATTTTATGTGATCTGCTCATATGATCATCGTAGCTTTAAAGCTAATTCAGCACCTCAGAGCTAACTATACTCTTAGAACTAGCGACGACACAGAGATCACTGTGCGCTAAGACCATCAACAATAACAACGCGTCATGGGGGCATCGACTTCGTGCTAATTTCTGACGACCAACTTTACCAGCAACCATCACCCACTGACAACAAACCCTGACGTCATTGGCGACATAAGGCCATATTTCTACTTGCCACCGACGAGAAAAGATCGACTCTATAAAATTCAGCGTTCATACAGAGCACGTAATTATCTTCACGTCTAAAAACACGACATCAAAGAGAAGTTTGAATTGGACGCTACGAAGGGCGCCCGCTGACCATCGCTCCACAAGTGCGTACGCTCGCAATATGTGGCAACGTCATTGGCCCATGGCTAATGGCATTGTTAGGGCAACCAGTTCAGGTCAGAGAAACCAGTTATTATCAACCTGATGTAAAACACGTAACAGTCGAATCTCAATGCAGGATGTAATTAAACAGTGTTGGATTCTATCATTTGTTATGAGTAAGAGGATCAAATATAGTATTGACAACTGGAATGCATTCCTTTTATAACTTCTATATTTAAACCTAGATTGGATAGACGAATAGGTACATGCGTAGACTGATAGATAGATAAATAGTGAGATAGATCAACAGAGAGACAGAAAGGAAGACATGAATAGAGACAGATGAAAAATATAGACAGAAACATGAATACATGTGGGTGTGTGTATGTGAGAGAGAGAGAGAGAGAGAGAGAGAGAGAGAGAGAGAGAGAGAGAGAGAGAGAGAGAGAGATAATATTTCTCGAAGGATTGCCCAGCACAGTCTTCCTCCTCAATAGGATGTCAGGTGTCACTGCCGTATGTTGAAGGATATTGAAAAACTTACTTCAACTTATCACATTCGCCAAGTTTTGATGGCGCTGGTAAAAGCGAGGAGGAGGAGGAGGGAGGAGGAGGAGGAGGAGGAGGAGGGAGGAGGGAGGAGGAGGAGGAGGAGAAGGAGGAGGAGGAGGGAGGGAGGAGGAGGAGGAGGAGGAGGAGGAGGAGGGAGGAGGGAGGAGGAGGGAGTAGGAGGAGGGAGGAGGGAGGAGGAGGAGGAGGAGGGAGGAGGGAGGGAGGAGGAGGAGGGAGGAGGGAGGAGGAGGAGGAGGAGGAGGAGGAGAAGGAGGAGGGAGGAGAGAGGAGGAGGAGGAGGGAGGAGTAGGAGGAGGGAGGAGTAGGAGGAGGGAGGAGGGAGGAGGAGGAGGAGGAGGGAGGAGGGAGGAGGAGGAGGAGGAGGGAGGAGCGAGGAGGAGTAGGAGGAGGGAGGAGGAGGGAGGAGGAGGGAGGAGGAGGAGGAGGGAGGAGTGAGGAGGAGGGAGGAGGAGGGAGGAGGGAGGAGGAAGGAGGAGGAGGGAGGAGGGAGGAGCGAGGAGGAGGAGGAGGAAGGAGGAGGAGGAGGGAGGAGGAGGAGGAGGGAGGAGGAGGAGGAGGGGAGGGAGGGAGGTGGTGGTGGTGATTTTGATTGCCGTGCAGAAAACGGGATGATGTGAACTTCAAAAGGACTGATAATGATGATGATAATGATGCTATTAATGATAGATATTGATAAGAATAATGATCCTAATGATGATGATAATATTGATAATGATAAAGATGATAAGAATGATAATGATAATGATGATTAGAATTATAATGATAATGATGATAGAATGATAATGATAATGATAATTAGAATTATAATGATAATGATAGAAATGATAATGAATAATGATAATGATGATAAGAATTATAATGATAACGATGATGATGATGATGATTACAATAATAAATAACTGACAACAGCTGCCCAGAACAACATTATTAACAACCACCCAAGAACATTGTTAACAACCCCCAGAACAACATTGTTAACAACCCCCAGAACATTGTTAACAACCCCCAGAACATTGTTAACAACCCCCCCTCATAACAGCACCAACAACCATCCTATAACAACAACACAACAACCTTTCATAACAACAACAACCCCCCCCCACTCCACCCTTATAGCACCACCACCAACAAACACCAGACGGGGAGATAACCTCCCTCCCTCTCTCCCTCACCACCTCCCTCCCTCACCACCTCCCTCTCTCCCTCACCACCTCCCTCTCTCCCTCACCACCTCCCTCCCTCCCTCCCTCACCACCTCTCTCTCCCTCCCTCACCACCTCTCTCTCCCTCCCTCAACACCTCCCTCCCTCCCTCACCACCTCTCTCCCTCCCTCACCACCTCTCTCCCTCCCTCACCACCTCCCTCCCTCCCTCACCACCTCTCTCCATCCCTCACCACCTCCCTCCCTCCCTCACCACCTCCCTTCCTCCCTCACCACCTCCCTCCCTCCCTCACCACCTCTCTCCCTCCCTCACCACCTCTCTCCATCCCTCACCACCTCCCTCCCTCCCTCACCACCTCCCTCCCTCCCTCACCACCTCTCTCCCTCCCTCACCACCTCCCTCCCTCCCTCACCACCTCTATCCCTCCCTCACCACCTCCCTCCCTCCCTCACCACCTCTCTCCCTCCCTCACCACCTCTCTCCCTCCCTCACCACCTCCCTCCCTCCCTCACCACCTCTCTCCCTCCCTCACCACCTCTCTCCCTCCCTCACCACCTCTCTCCCCATCCCTCACCACCTCTCTCCCTCCCTCACCACCACCTCGCCACAACAATGGCTGACGGCAGACGGAGAACACACCTTCCTCAACCCTCGAGGAACCCGTGCCCGAGGGAGAGAGAGGCTGAGGACGACTTAACAATTCGGGATTACAATTCCTGTTCCTCCGTCAGGCAACCCAAGCACACACACACACACACACACACACACACACACACACACACACACACATACACACACACACACACACACACACACACACAACACCACCCTCAGCCAGCTCTCGCATTCCTGAAGTCCAAAAGGAAAAGATGTAAACAATGAAAGGAAATGTTTTGGAGAAGAAGGCAGACGAGAAGAGATTACCTGGGTAGGATGGATGTATGAGTGGTGGTAGTAGTAGTAGTAGTAGTAGTAGTAATAGTCGTAGTAGTAGTAGTAGTAGTAGTAATAGTAGTAGTAGTAGTAGTAGTAGTAGTAGTAGCAATAGTGGTACTATCATTATTACTATTATTATTGTTATTATTATCATTATTATAATTATCATTATAATTATTATCATTATTATTACTATTATTATTATTATTATTATTATTATTATTATTATTATTACTATTATTATCATTATTATTAATATTATTATTATTATCATTATCATTGCTATTTTCATCCCATACTCGTTCACCGTTTCCCGCGTAAGCGAGGGAGCGCAGAGGTGTCTTAATCTTCTGTACAGCAATAATATACAAAATCGTAAATCATTGATCCATATCATCGCAGTCTCTCAAGGCATGATTGGCTGAGCGTGATTTTCGACACTGGTGATTGGTTGTCTGCAAAGGATTACGATCCATTGAATGCTTAAAAGGTTCCTTGTCTGAGCCATTAACAACATAAGAACATACGACTGGGTAGAAAGAACACACCCCTTAAGTGGGATTCTAAATGGCACAAAGCGATTGAGTCAAACTGCTATTTTGGGCCCTTGGGCACTCGTGGCATAGAGGTGATCTTAACTTCCACGCACTGAAGTGGAGCTTGGTCTATTTTGTCCAGGGTAAAGATCTGGTCGGAGTGTTGCAGAGGGAATAATTGGTCGAATAATCGCCCTTAAGTGCACCTGGTGCGTTGGAGATGGCGAGACAGACAGAAGTGAACGGACACACGAACACACTCACTGATAGTGAATCAGTGAATAGATATATATACATAGATTTCTACATGAACACACATAAAATAGTATATATATATCTATCTTTTTTTTTTTTTTTTTTTTTTTTTCTTTTTTTATACTTTGTCGCTGTCTCCCGCGTCTGCGAGGTAGCGCAAGGAAACAGACGAAAGAAATGGCCCAACCCCCCCCCCTATACACATGTACATACACATGTCCACACACGTGTATACATACCTACACAGCTTTCCATGGTCCACCCCAGACGCCTCACATGCCTTGATTCACTCCACTGACAGCACGTCAACCCCTGTATACCACATCGCTCCAATTCACTCTATTCCTTGCCCTCCTTACACCCTCCTGCATGTTCAGGCCCCGATCACACAAAATCTTTTTCACTCCATCTTTCCACCTCCAATTTGGTCTCCCTCTTCTCCTCGTTCCCTCCACCTCCGACACATATATCCTCTTGGTCAATCTTTCCTCACTCATTCTCTCCATGTGCCCAAACCATTTCAAAACACCCTCTTCTGCTCTCTCAACCACGCTCTTTTTATTTCCACACATCTCTCTTACCCTTACGTTACTTACTCGATCAAACCACCTCACACCACACATTGTCCTCAAACATCTCATTTCCAGCACATCCATCCTCCTGCGCACAACTCTATCCATAGCCCACGCCTCGCAACCATACAACATTGTTGGAACCACTATTCCTTCAAACATACCCATTTTTGCTTTCCGAGATAATGTTCTCGACTTCCACACATTTTTCAAGGCTCCCAAAATTTTCGCCCCCTCCCCCACCCTATGATCCACTTCTGCTTCCATGGTTCCATCCGCTGACAGATCCACTCCCAGATATCTAAAACACTTCACTTCCTCCAGTTTTTCTCCATTCAAACTTACCTCCCAATTGACTTGACCCTCAACCCTACTGTACCTAATAACCTTGCTCTTATTCACATTTACTCTTAACTTTCTTCTTCCACACACTTTACCAAACTCAGTCACCAGCTTCTGCAGTTTCTCACATGAATCAGCCACCAGCGCTGTATCATCAGCGAACAACAACTGACTCACTTCCCAGGCTCTCTCATCCCCAACAGACTTCATACTTGCCCCTCTTTCCAGGACTCTTGCATTCACCTCCCTAACAACCCCATCCATAAACAAATTAAACAACCATGGAGACATCACACACCCCTGCCGCAAACCTACATTCACTGAGAACCAATCACTTTCCTCTCTTCCTACACGTACACATGCCTTACATCCTCGATAAAAACTTTTCACTGCTTCTAACAACTTGCCTCCCACACCATATATTCTTAATACCTTCCACAGATATATCTATCTATCTATCTATATATATATATATATATATATATATATATATATATATATATATATATATATATATATATATATATATATATATATATATACACACATATGTGTGTGTGTGTGTGTGTGTTTATCATGTAACAGACATGGAACTGATGAGAATGATTTACCACGGACGAGAGAGAGGAGGGGATTCGAACCCAGTCCTATCGCTCGACAAGGCGGTAACGCTAGCCAGTGGACCACGCAACGACTTATGCTTTCATCTCAGACCAAGGCTTCAGGATTCGCTTGAAGTTCCGAAAGGTCTTGTGGATACAGAGTCTAGGACGAAGCTGTACCGATCCCTCTGTTTCGAGACAGAAGATTCGAAGCTGTGCCATAGCCCGCTGCCTGGACCTATAGAAACGGAGGGGTTCGGTGCAGCTTCGAACAAGCGTATTCGAAGATTGGATTGTATTTCTAAATCCATCTTCAGTAATTATAGTCACGTAAGAGCCTGTCAGTAACTCATTCGCAGACACAGAATCCATAACAAACTTTCATATTTTACATTTATTAAAACATTGAATAGATAAAAATCTCCGGTGTGAACTTCCTGAAATGAACCTTTTAGTCGAGATACAAATATTTTGCGAATATGAACCATAAATGTCTTAACACTGAGCTGGAATTTATATGTCAAGAAATATTGCACATAATTGGGTTCAATGTATCGGGAAATGGGTTAATAGATAAGGTTAGATAAATCATCTCTTGAGTTTTCCAATAGATACAAGACAAGCGGTACGTTCCTTGAGCACGACGGTACGATGTTTGAACACGACGGTACGATGTTTGAACACGACGGTACGATGTTTGAACACGACGGTACGATGTTTGAGCACGACGGTACGATGTTTGAACACGACGGTCTACGACCCTTGAGCACGACGGTACGATGTTTGAGCACGACGGCACGACCTTTGGGTGTGATGGCCTTGTTTATATCATAACCTAAGGGTCATAGACCGTCGTGCTTAAGGGTCGTACCGTCGTGCTAAAGGGTCGTAGACCGTCGTGCTCAAGGGTCGTACCATCGTGCTCAAGGGTCATAGACCGTCGTGCTCAAGGGTCGTAGACCGTCGTGCTTAAGGGTCGTAGACCGTCGTGCTCAAGGGTCGTAGACCGTCGTGCTTAAGGGTCGTAGACCGTCGTGCATCAAGGGTCGTAGACCCTCGTGCATCAAAGAACCGTAACATCGACGTATTCGAAAGGTGAACTGAAAGTCGAAATTCCTAGTCCAAATTTGTCGAGCAAAGAGAGAGAGAGAGAGAGAGAGAGAGAGAGAGAGAGCAATGGTGAGAATTGGATGGCTCGGATCCTCGTATTTATAATAGACTCATATTTCATTTATCTATTCCCATGGCTACGTAATACAATATTTATTCCCAGGCCGGAGATGCCGTGTATAAAAGCCGTAAATTTTTCCTCTGCTTTCAATTTAAAAAGTGTAAACTTTTTCCAAGCTATTGTTTGCGCCCCTTTATTGTGCTATTGAGTTATGGACTCTTGGGGGAGAGGTGGGTGGGTGGTGTCGGCTGCTGGTGGTGTTCGTGTGCGCCAGGACGGATAAAGGCCAGCGACCACGGACGCTCTGGCGTTCTCGTGTGAGTTACCCCTGTGCTACTGAGGCATTCCTATGGGAACTCTTTCAGAGTTCCCAAAAGAGGGGGGGGGGGGTTCATTTTGGAGTCAAAGGGGAAAATAAGCGCTTTAGCGTGGTTCGCGTGGATGTACAGAGAAGTTTGGAACTCATAAGGGGCTCATTTGGAGTTACCGTGAGGACCTGTCACTCATATGGAACTCACTGGCACTTATGAGGTACAGCAACGCTCTTCAGGAACTTAGTGGATGTTGAAGCACAGACAGGAGGGACCTCACTCGGGGTTCAGACGACAAAGAGAGAGAAAGGTCAGGAGTTACAGAGGACACTGACGTTTTTATGACTGGTCCAGCGTGAGTTACGGAGTATATTGGCACTCGTGAGGGACCATAGTGGGTATCATGGAGTAGAAAGAGTACATATGTGAACACAATGGTCCATAATGAGGGGTATGTACAGTCCTGAATTCAAATTGTGGTAGAAACAGGTTAGGAGTTGCTTCCAAACCCACCTTTCCCTCTGGCTCAACGGCCTGATAGGAAGGCACTCTCTGAGGGATGCCATATAGT
Organism: Panulirus ornatus; assembly: GCF_036320965.1. Lineage (NCBI taxonomy): Eukaryota > Metazoa > Arthropoda > Malacostraca > Decapoda > Palinuridae > Panulirus > Panulirus ornatus. The sequence goes on from NC_092228.1 coordinate 6,096,856, forward strand.
GGTTGTTACAACGGCGGACTGGCACTGCTCAGGAGCGCAGTGCCAGCCACAGCGGCACCCTTCCATAACTCCCCCGTGGAACAAGGGGTCAAAGGTGAAAAATGGCCGGGCTTGTCAAAGGCTAAAAGAATGACCTCGTCAGCCGGGGCCCGGTCAGCCAACGCTCACCCTCTCCCCGTTTTCTATTAATTTTTCTTCCCCCCCCCCTCTCCCCCCCACTCTCTCTCTCTCTCTCTCTCTCTCTCTCTCTCTCTCTCTCTCTCTCTCTCTTGTCTTCGTGTCCATATTTTTTCTTTCTCCTTCCCGTTCCCCTTCTGTCGACTTTCCCACTTTCTATACACATCTTTATGCTTTTCGAATCTTTCCTTTTGCGCCTATACGAACAAGAGAAAACAAATTAAAAAAAAAAAAAACAGACATGAAGCGGAACTGTGGAAACGAAACTCATTTTTCCTCTCTTCCTTCAGTGTAACGTCACCAGCGCCACCATCCGGGGATCAGTTCGTTATAGTCTTCAGGTCGACTCATACAGGACGTTCGAATGTCATGGGATTCGGCGCGGGTTCGAAGCCTGGATTCGAGTAGCGTTCGTTCGGAGCATATTCTTGCCAGATGTTGCTTGGACAACCTGGTTTCCCTGCGTGCCGTAGAAAGTGAGTTAGAGGGGCGGGGGGAGCGGTTGGCTGGAAATCCTCCCTTCCTGTATTACTTTCCAAGACAAAGAACAGAGGAAAGAGCCAAGTGAGGAACTTTCCCCTCTAAGGCTCTGTCATCTGTTTCTTAACGTTACCTCACTCACATGGGAAATGACGAGCATGTATGTAGAGAAAAAATGTAAATATATATAAATTCTGTAAAAATGCCATTTCATATCAATGTAGTTCTTGGTCGTCCCTTGGTAATGTGTGATGTGCATATTGAGCCACGTCCTCTTACGAGGGAAAGTCGTATAATCCAGCCATGCCTGGCTGGTCCTTAATGATGCGTACACATGACCAAATGAAGGAATATACGAAATGACAATAAAACTTCGTATATACTCTCTGAAGCAAAAATTTTTGTATAGCTTTGAATTGAAGGCATCTCCCCTTTCTCCAAGTACGAGATAGAAAACGTATAGGATAAACCAAGTGATTAGGAGCGTTTAGATAGTACACACACACACACACACACACACACACACACACACACACACACACATACACACACACACACACACACACACACACACACACACAAAGAGGCAGTAATATGTTCCGGTCGAAGCAGCAGATGATAATGGATCGTTCAGTGGACCGTGAGAAAATGAAGAGCTTACGAAGAGGGGGAACAGAGAGAAGAAAGAAGGGAATCAGAGTGAAGTGGGTAGAGAGAGAGAGAGAGAGAGAGAGAGAGAGAGAGAGAGAGAGAGAGAGAGAGAGAGAGAGAGAGAGAGATGGAGCTCTTGCAGTGGCCCTGTAGAGAGTGGGAGAAAACGTAAAAAAAAGAAAGGGAGGAAAACGTAAAGAAAATAATCGAAGGCAACTTCAAGTATAGGAGGTGGCCAGCGATCGCATACAGACGCGTGATTAAGATATCATATCTTGTAGTCTTATCACAGGCATCTTGAATGTATGACTATGTCACTCCTCTTGGAGCGGATGCCAAACAAATACATGAGAATACAGAGAGAGTCTTTGAACCCGATATGGGAACTCTCCCTCTACCATAACAAAGGCCCTTAACTTCATCCAACATAACAGCAACGTTAAGGAGAAGTTAAGAGGAGGAGGTGGAGCTCTCATCTTAACACAGTCGATTTAGTAGAATAAGAGAACTGCTGTGTTCTATCATGGCTTTAGCTTCATGTAAAACGCTGCTATGGAGCAAAGTCAAAGGGAAATAGCTCAAAGTTGGCGAAGTGTCTGGGGGCCAGATTTAAACTCTCTCTCGCATCTTTAAAACATTGGCAATATCTGGATTCAAAACCTGTGACAGGTTTTAGCAGGTAATAACAAAAGAGAATCGTAGACTCTGGTGCTGGCAATACCTGACTTCAAGGGCTGTCGATAACATCTGTTATACATATACATATGAGACCATTGATTCATACTGTTGAAAATATACATATACATATGAGACCATTGATTCATACAGTTGGAGATATTTACAGATAAGGCCTGTGATTTCAAATACTGGGAATATATACAGACGAATACTTTGATTCATATTGTTAGAAATATATTGTTAGAAATAGAAAAGTCAGACTCGGCACGTCTACTGTTAGAAATGATTGGAATGTAATAGAATCACCTTGCAGTGGGTTTGAGAGAGAGGCTGTTTGCAAATGCAACGGTACAAGCCCATTTCTTTTAAATCAGAGGAGCCGAGTTGAACTCAACCTTCTCCTTACATCTCAGTGTATCAAGTACCGAGAGGTTCGTAAAGTAGACGTCAGGGACTCATCCTGGTGGTTGATGCGATTCGAAGCAACAGATTCATTCCCAGCGAGTTTGGGAATCGTCTCTGGCCATATGAATGAGATGTCGATGTCCCGATGGGCCATGAGAGACGAGGGAAAAATGTGGCGAGAAGGTCAAAGACTTGGTTGAGGTTCGGTCCTCCTTTCGATGTTTCGGGTTTTCATTCTTCGAAACACGGCTTCGAACTCCTCTTCGAAATACGGATTGCTTCTCCTTAAAATCCGATTGTATAATTCGTCCACTAGATTCACCTCATGACCAGGTCTCATTCCAGTACAACAGTGTTGTATACTGTATCATTGTAGTCATTTTTTTTTTTTTGGTAAAATTGAATTCAACTTGGGATTAAATCATTGGACCGACGCCCCTCGCACCTTCCCTTCCCCACTCCACCACCACCACCACCACACAAGGATGTCGGACACCGATCTCGTAGCTCTTCCTGAAAAATAACTTGTGTTTTTGTTTTATCTTTCTTCCATACCACACTTTGTCCACACAGAGATACAACAGAAATGGAGACTCTGCTCGGAATTTACCGTCTTCTTCATACGGGTCTTAAAGCACTTCGAAAAAGAAAAGGGGTCGTGTGTGTGTGTGTGTGTGTGTGTGGAGCTAACCAGTTGCTTTTCTTTTTGGAGAGATGTAGATTATGTTTCACATCCGCCAAGGCCACAGGATTCCCATCCCACTGAATCTAGGTAGAGAGGAGGAAATACAAGAAAGGGGTAGTACCCCCTCAACACAAAAAACGGGCGCCGGGTCAACGCGTACTCTTCATTTACATATGTACTCGTAGTACTCAATGGAAAAGGCTTCTCAGAATGGTGAAACCCATCGAACTGGTCTTGCAAAATAGAACATAACACGACTGACATGGGAAATCCTAAAGGAAGGCATTTCTTTTTTCTTTTTATTCTGGGTGTTTTTTCTTCAATTCATAGAGACGTCTTTTTAGACGGACAAGATCTGTCTTTTCTCTGACGTCGGATATGTTGGGGAAACGATTTAAAAGGCTATTGAACCTGACATGTAGCAAGGATATGATGAGAACGATAAACTATTCTTTTAGGAAATGGCAATTTTGAGCCCATTTCTCTGACCCAGAACAACATCTGTATCAAGTAACGGGGAATCAAATGTTCAGTAAATACAAAGTGTTCTTTTGTTTTTTTATTTGTTTTGCTATTTTGCTTTTTTCGTGGCGTTTGGGGAATAACAAGATTTTATTGAAGAAGTTCGAAGTTGAGGTACTCTTTTTGATGTGTGTGTGTGTGTATCATGATGTAAACAACAGGTGACGTGGTGGTGGTGGTGGAGTGGTAGTGTGGGAGGTCAAAGGTCAAAGGTGAAGAAGTCTGCCCTTAAGTTCCAGGTTTTGGAAAAGTTTTGTTGTGATCCATCCATCTTTAACGGGGGATACACACACACACACACACACACACACACACAACGCTCATGAAAACGGGTACTAATTTTCAGATGGTCAATAGATGTCGTGGAATAACATGGCAATACGGTTTAATCCCTTACTCAAGGGGATTCTACCTTCTTTATATTTTGAAACCCACGTATCTAGAGCCACTGGAATAGTTTTGGTCACAGAACGCGATCCTGTTATTCACTGATATTATTCAGAGTTGTCGTGTTGATGCAGATTTAACTTTCACTGGGCGGGAAAAAGATTACATATACAAAAAAAAAAGAAGAGACGAATGGAGAGCTGAATTCTGGTAGATACGACTCGGGTTATGGAGGTCATTGATTACCCTCGTCGCTTTTACCCTTGACCTCTGACCTCCAGGTCTCCAAAAACACGGCCGGGCAGGTTATGAGGTTTGGAGGAAAAGTTAGAATTGTGTCAAGACTCATTTCCCAGGCTCCACGCGTCGGTAACAACGGCCAAGTCTTAATAATCAATTTGGCCAAGAAGGTCTCGTGACCTCTGACCTTCTCCTACTCTGAGGAAACATGGAGCGGCTGAGCACAAGACTATAACAATAAAAAGAACAACACACACACACACACATACACACACATACATATACGCAGGAAAGGATGAACTCCTGGGACTGTCTGTGGCCCGACTGCCGAGCTCGGGACTCGAACCTTGTGCATACTGGTCCTTAAATCATATTCGCATGCGTGCTTGCATTTGTGCACTAGATACCTGTTTGCTCCCCAACTCCAAATGGTGTAAAAATGACGCTGTTGGACTTGTTGTCATAACATTATTTAGAATAATATCCGTATAGTAGGAAGGCTTAAGTCAACCTTCTACAGTTGGTGAAAAGTGATTCTCACCAGCACCTTGATGCTGGTGCTAGGCACCCCAGAGGGACAGGTGATCAGACGTGCCATCATGGAAGTGAATAGTGATGCTTGGTGTTCCCATGTCATGTTGAGATCACCATCAGGGGGGCGTCGTGGTGGTAGTGACTGGTGCTTGGGCAAGTGTAGGTGTTCGAGGCACCATCCATTGAGATCATGAGAGTGCTCGATGCCTCTTTATTGTCTTGGTGACCCAGTTATCATTATCAGCGTCAAAGGGATAGAGTCGTCTATACCAAGTCCTTATGAACTATAGAGTCTTATATGACTCGTTGATCATAATACGCTCTACTGCATCTTATCAATGTCTCTATTGACCTTGCTGAAAAATCATAACAAGAATTTTAAAGACTAAAAGTCATCTATCTTTTCTTTATAACTTACACATCATTAAAGTCTCTTATGGACTCGTCATACAGTAATTTCTATCAGTGAAATGTTACCACTTATTCTACATATATCTGTAGATGTAGTTCAACACGTACCATTCCTCCTTCACCCTGCGGTGTGTTGGTATAGTGTTTACATACCTTATGACTGTGTGGAAAGGTCAGACAACAATGAGAGGATTCCTGTCGATTTGAAGGCCAAGTTGATCTTGTTGCTTACTCAATGCAGTCCTTTAAACATCTCCCTTTCGAAGTGGGAGCTATTGAATGAATCATTCACATAAGCAAGAGGACTTATTACCTACGAGACACATGTATGTAGTATACGAAGAAACAAGTGGCTCTGGAAACGCTATTGGCCAATGAGGAGTGATGGTTCCTGGACTTGTTTTGTTTATGAGAGATACCTCAGCTTCAGACAACAGTTTCGTCACGCCATCTCCTGGCGATGACGAGGGTTCTGCAAGGCTGCTTGACTTACATTAGGAAATGTGTTTATGCATCACACCCGAAGCAATTGTGCTGAGTGGCGACATGGGGTTGTTGCGAGTGAGCTGAAGACGACGCCATTGTGGATACAGACATAGTCCCTGAGGTACCTCAGACCGAAGGTGTTCTCGTAAGGGGTGTTGGAGTGTTCGTGTGTCCCCGAGGAGGTGAGGAAGGTGGCACGGCTTGGCAAGGGCGTCTTCGTCGTGGCCTGTCTATATGACACAGGGTAATTATCTGCGTATAATTTTGTCCATGTGATGAGCAGTTTACTCACATAGGGCCAGGTTGCTGTATGTATAGGGCAGTATACATGCAGAATAGTCTACATAGATGGTGTTTTGTATTTAGTGCATATTTATAAGCTAGTTTACCACGGGGTAGTGAATAGCGTAACTGACAATGGATCAGCGTTGGCCCAAATGGATAGCACCAACAGCCATTTGTTCTCGGTTCTTATGGATAAATCCAGACGTGAAGTTATGTAAAGTCTGACTGTATGCAGTGGAGAAGGACTTCTCGAAGTAGATTAATGGGTAGACAGTCCATTTCAATTTTTTTTTCGAAGATCTTCTTTTTATCTATTTCTAAGTTTGTATCATATTTGTTGTTAGTGAGATTGTATAGTCTATATTTACATGCAGTTTGCTTTTTCATATAAGTTATGCAACTATGAATATCTATCTATCTATCTATCTATCTATCTATCTCTATATATATATATATATATATATATATATATATATATATATATATATATATATATATATATATATATATATATATATATATATATATATATATATATAGTTACATATAACCTCTGGTGAAGTCACCTATGGATAGGCTGTATCTTAAAGTGAGTGCAGTTTTTCCCAAAAGCCTTCTCGCTTAAAAGTTCATCCTGTCCCTGCTACTGAATGTAGCGCAGCTTTGGAACACCAAGCCTCTGGACCACTCAAAAGTGTGTGTGTGTGTGTGTGGGGGGGGGGGGGGTGGTGGTGGATCTTGGTTTATATAATTAAAGATATATACGAATCATGGTTTTAGTAATCTACAAAAAAAGAATAATTTTAATGAGATGATGTTAATGAAATGCTTCAAATGAACAAAATAGGAAAAAGAAAAAAATCTTTTAGTATATAAATGTATGTAAATATACCACTAATGATCTTCATACAAATTTTAATGACCCCCACACACGTTGAGAATGCATGTGTGGTCGTGATATATGATCCTCAACACCTGAAGAAGGTGTTAAATATTTTCCTGCTAGTGTATATAAATATATACATACCTTGACGTTGGACGCCCTAAATGACCCTAGCAAATTCATAGCCCCGAAGCCCAAATAACCAACCATAAAAGAAAAAAGATCTCACCATGAAGAAAATACATAGACAATTCATCCTTCCAACATATAAAAAATAAAAGCTAAGGCAAAAGTTCAGTTTGAAATACATCTAGTAAAGAGTGGTTAGTGGCTTTATAATAATCGTTTTATTATATATATATTTACGTCTTGCAGGATACATCAGGAGACTCAGACCCTGGTGAAGTGAATGATGCTGGGGGAGCGGCCATCATCTACGCTATTTCTCTTTGTTGGGTATCTATTGCCCAGTGTGACCTCCCTCGCTTCTGCTGCTCCTCCTCCTCCTCCACCTCCAGGCGTCGTCCAGGACGCCACCGCCTACAACACCAATATTGACACAAAGTAAGTGGTGTTGGTGGTAGCTGTAAAAGGACCATTGGGTATAGGTGCCTCCGTGGTGGGCGCTGTGGTTTGAGTAACTGGTCCTACTGTTACTTCTTCCATAATAGGGGCTGGGTTCGATTCCCAGGCGTGGGTAGAGGGCATCGCTCACCCGTTCATCCTTCCTCTAATTGGTAGATAAGTGGCCATCGACTTCGGTCTAAGGTAGAGCACTTCAGATGGGGGTACGACCAGCTAGTCGACACAGCTTGTAACTCGGTTCCCCATCCACCCAGGGGCTGTCTGTGCCCTGGCGAACATCTCCTTCCCTTCGAGGGAGGAGGGAACCATGTTACACATACACATACACACATGGACGTTCTCCCTTCGTTGTAAGACGAGGGGGAACTCGTAGTATTTTCTTTTTCTTAGCTAAACGATCGTCGTAAATTATGTATGTAAGTGAGACAGTTGGTTTCCGCAGCGAAGGGCTAATTGTCCAAATGTAAGAAAAAAAGAATACAAAAAAAAGTACCTCATTAGGACGTGGGTAGATAACATTTTCAGTTAATATGATTAGACATTTTCTAACGCGTGTACATACACACACGCACACACACACACACACACACACTTTCTCTCTCTCTCTCTCTCTCTCTCTCTCTCTCTCTCTCTCTCTCTCTCTCTCTCTCTCTCTCTCTCTCTCTCTCTTCAATTTTTCATATTCTACTTTATCATTCTTTTATCACGTTTATTTTTGTGAGCCCTGAGCAGGTATCAGACTGCCAAGATAAACAAACCGAGGCAGGTAAAATTATGATAATTGTGATGATGATAACAAGGAAAAGGAATCTACTTTAATCCTGTTGAAGAAGAAGAGGAAGAAAAACACAATAGCGAGAAATTCCTTGTGTAAAGTCACGCGTTGAAAAAATTAAAAACCTTTTAATATATAAATATTCCTTTAAGCTTTTTATTTTTCAATTTTTTACCAGTTTTGTGTCATCATCAGGTGGCGTTATTTGGCAGAGAGCAGGACGATAATTTTTGAGGAACAAATGGACAGTTACATAACCCACAAGCGTTCAGTTGAGGTAGTAAAATTCCCATAAAAATAAGTATTGGCAGCGGGGGAAATATGGCCAACTGGATTATTGGTAAAACGGAATCCAGCTTAATGACCTTTAGCTTCTGACAACCATTAAATCCAACAACATACGCAGAGTAGTTTATATGAAAGGTAATAACAGTATACATAATCTTCACACACACACACACACACACACACACACACACACACAAGAGTGCAGTGGTTAATGTCATGATCTAACAATATTTTGGGTGCTGGTTCGAATCTAGGGAATGGAAATTGGACCCACAGTCAACCAAACTGTTCATCTTTCCCTTCCAGAGTCATATCTAAATGGGTACCTGGCGTAAGCTGATGTATATATATATATATATATATATATATATATATATATATATATATATATATATATATATATATATACACGAAATCCCTCGTGGAAATCTTTCGAAGGTCGGGCATTCAGGTCCTTGGTAACACTTCACTCCGTTTCCCTCGCTGACGATGACACGCCCTTGTCAAAGGTGACATCTCGCCTCCGTAATTACCACTTGGAGACGGAGTCCGGAAATAAGCAGACACACACACACACACACACACACACACACACACACACACACACACACAGACTAACATAGCGATGTTCTAACATATATTTATCCCATATATTACGTGGTATCTTGTGTTATAGTGTCTTCTTCTCTACACTGAACATAGCCATTATCTATCTTCTAAGTTGAAAATACGTTGGGAATACAAACGCGTCCAAGATTTCCATCGTTGTATTAACATCAGGGTCGTGGTCAGGGCGTTCAAAAAGTTCTTCTTCCTCGTTTCCGAAATGGATTTCGGGGTCACAATGTAATACAGTTGTACACGTTCATGCTATCAGTTGAACACGTTCATGTTATCGGGCGAACGTTTGGGCCAGAAAACGTTCCCATCAAGCAGTGTTGGCCCAAAATAAAATAAAAAAATCACGTTGATCTTAAGTTTTAAAACGTAAGGATAAAAAAAAAATAACGTTCAGAAAATGGTTCCGTGGAAAATAGATATGTTTATTATCAACCTTTCAATGCGAGGACCCCATCCACGTTTTCTATGCATATTAAGGCAATATCTAAGTATTCTATTGTTTGTATTGAAGATAACTGTTGAACGATGGGGCAACAATTTTATTTAGGATCCGTCTGTCTCGAAACTGCTTCGTGATAATGAAAAAGGTTTATATGAACGAACCTTCGAACCTATCAATTGTTTTCCCTGTTGTAATAATTGACCAAATCAAGACGAGAGGCCTGACAAAAACACCATCCGTGGTTAACCTTCCATGTATAAATTTAATCTTAGGGCCCAGATACAACACTAGTAATGTTTCCTTGAGTAAGAGATGCCTGCAAGTGTCTGTCAAGCAGAGACTAGAGCACTAAACGAGATTAAATCTTGAGATGTGGCAACGTGCTTCAAAAATCTGGATCCTAGGATCTCGAGCGCTTCTTCATGGATTCCTTTTTTTTTTTAATATAACTCAAAAGGATTAAAGTGGGTGGCAGAGGATGATTTCGTATAAGAAACTATATAACCGATACCATTAACGGTTTTGATTTTTTTTAAGATTCTACTGCAAATTATCATATAAGTAGTTCATATGAATCTACTTTTATCATACAACAATTATAACATTTCCTCTAAGCGAGAATTTCAACTAAGCCCTTACTTTCACTCTTGTATAACATACGGATTTTGCCGTTCAAATCATATCTAGTTTTCCCCCCATTGTAAATAAGTGGGGCTGAAACAAACAGATCAGCGGCACACAAAAGAGACAGACAGACAAATGAGAGTGTTTGCCGCTCACCGAACACAAACACTGACTGAAACCCCCCCGCGGGGAGAGCGCTCATCAAATATTTAAAAATCACAGAAAACGCTCTGGTCCCATTCCGTTTATCGCACGCAATCTTCACCTCTCGTGGGTGATATTACTTATCATACCACGTAGAAATAGTATGATTACATCTCCGTTCTCTCAACTGTGTCTGTCTGGTCTACCTATAAACTCTGCTCGCTTGAGTATAGTCCACAAAGTATATTTATTCAAGGTTGAGAAATCGCCACTCAGAAAAATAGGGGGAGACTCATCCATTTTGCATCACGATCTGAGGGAAGGATTACAGCTCAATGTATTCTTCTCTTCTTGTGATAGAAAGTGAAGCCGATGCATTATCTGAATACTGGGTCTATAGTTACAGTGATATCAGTCAGTTTCATCACTTCTAGAGCGTCTCTCTCTCTCTCTCTCTCTCTCTCTCTCTCTCTCTCTCTCTCTCTCTCTCTCTCTCTCTCTCTCTCTCTCTCTCTCTCTATCAAACATAACATATAGGACGCAGTCGGGTTTTTATCTTTTTTTCCTCTGATGTAAAGACTATTTTACCGACAGGAAATTACTCTCGCACATTCTTCCGCTGGCAGCTCTCTCATATGGCGGTGCTCACGCTATGTCAACACCGCTTTATCACTGCATACTGTATATTGCAATCTGCACTCATGTGCCCTTGATGTTGCAGCATCGGTGTGTTACTTCCATACGCGTGGGAACCAGGTGTGGACGCGTGAATTATGTTTATCTATTTACTCATTCATGATCACCCATGGGCCATTTTTTGTGAAAGAGTTTTGGTGCCTTTTTTTTTTTGCAACCCAAAGATGCGCTACGTCCATCGGCAAAGTAAGGTAGACTCCATTGTAGAGAGGAAGTTCTTTGACGAGAATGTACTGTATCTTTAATACAGTAATCTTGAGCATAATGAATATCTATTATGATATCTATTTACTTTATTTTCATCACTTTATAATCTCTTATCAACACAGTCATTTGGCTATTGATTCCACGCCAGAAATGAGAAAATTGTAACTGGAGAATAAGTGTCACTTTCGATAATTTACATCACCCTTTCCCATCCTGCAGTCATAGAATTTAGAACACCAAGTTAGATAGGCTTTAGAAACACTCCTACCTAGTAAACTGGACGAAGCTAAGCTATCATTAATCAATCGTGGTCCGCGTTGCTTACCAATCTAAAAAGGGCGAAGCTTCTCGATGAATACACAAAACTAACCTCATCCCACGTAAAGCAAAAACAGTAAGCAAACACTCTCTTTGTTTTATCTTATTTCGGCGAGTAGAGAATTGCATCAGCAACTTCTATTTAACTAAAGTGCTATCATTAAACCGATGGGGGCATATGTGTCACCTTGTGGCATAACGTTCCTGGCGGTTCACATAACAAAATCGATCCCGATCACGTAATAAAGAGGACTTCTTAACACATACACGGCTCTTCCCACTACTATATACACATCGACATTGATCCTACGGATCTGTTAAGAGCCGTTGATCGTCTCCGGCTCAATATAATCATATAAACTGCTAGCGTATACTTGCCAATGTTATCTCGGCTTTTGTAGAAGTAAGCCACTACTTGGTTAGTGCTTTGTTGACGTATGAACCACAGCGTTAACATCAAGATATACTCCACCAAACGACCCATTCCAATTGTGTATCAAGTGTACTGGGCTCGCTGAAGTGGATGTGTGTGTGTGTGTGTGTGTGTGTGTGTTGTGTAAATTGTGATAAATTCCTTCATCCCACATAAATGTGAGTGATGAATTGTGGGCGAGTGTTGCACTTAAAGAAATTCTTTGTATATCCGGTAAAATGATAATTCACGTTTTTTGTAAACATGCAACCAAAAACTAATCAAAACACCAATTTAGTCAGCATATAGTACACCAATAAATGTTTAAAGATCTTAGAAACTATAAAAGAATACATCACTCAAGCTCTGATATACATAAGCCAGAATTATTAGTAGAATGATATCAAGAACTCTGAGGCAGTTTTCCGAATACGAATGACGAACTTCTATAATTTCTAATGAAAATTCCATTACCGTTTCATCTTACCCTTCGTCCCGTAATCGTCTGTTTCACAATTATTACTCTAACTTTCTATTTGTCGGAAAAGCCGATAGATTAAACAACAGACTAGCACAAGAAAAGCTCATAATGACAGAATCATAACCTTGGAATCTTTACACAAGACGCATTTTCTACAAAACGAAAGTAAAAGTGATTTTTACCTTGAAAATTGTACACTAACTGGCACCCGCCGAGCAAGGAGAGAGAAACCTATTATTCCACGCACGAGACTCGACCTTCTTGTTTACACTCTCCCTGCCCGAGCCATGTCGGCTCACTGTCCGGGTCAGTGTTTGTTATTGTCTCAGTTTTCCCCCGAAAGCTTATTGCAAGGTGGTTGTGGGTGAAGTGCCACGCGTGTAGCAGATGGAGTAGGTAACAAAGCATTGTGCCATAGTGGATATACAGCGGTGGACACACGGAACTCGTATGAGCGACGGTGTGAAGTGTTGGTAGCTTGGACGAGTCGAATGTGACGCGGCGGGTAAGAAACTGTTTTGATTATCGCCCCCATTTCCTCTTGACGAAACACAAGCCTAAACATGTTCATGTATATTGTTATATGAATAGTTATAAGGGTATAGCTATCTTTTAAAGGAGGGTAACGTATATATATGTGAATAGTTTATGGTGTTAGACTTCCTTTCCGTGCTAAAAAGACCTGAAAAGCCATAAGGTTTTAACTCCTCACAACTTTCACAAGCTCAGATGTTCAATACTAAGCTACATTATCAATATTCTTCGTATATTACACTGGAGTGATACATACGCTCAGTGATATTATAGTCCAGAGATGGTTTATAGTGGGGGAATGTTACTTAATCATATGTTTACCGCCGTTAACGTATTCAAACCATTAATAATAATAGCTCGCGTTCTTTGAAAATCATTCGAATGCCAGAATTGTGGAGGATACTCAGCTTTATGATGTATAGATGCCCAGCTCTTGGGCAGTTTGTCATTGTATGAAGCAAACATCCAAGTTATTTCCGAGGGTGGAATATCAAACAAGACATATATAACGGTCCCATGTTGTCATCGTCCACAAACAAGGAAGGTTAATCACCATCAAAGAGAATATAATGCCCAGTGGGGAGCTGCAGTGCTGGTCTGAGCTGATTTCTATGTCGTTTCCATTAAACTGACGAAATACTGTGGTGCTGGGAGCTTGTCCTATAGCAGGAGCCGTCCACAAATACCATCATTTTCACCGAATTATGATTCGAACTTCTGGTGGCTAGGGGGGAGGGTCAAACGATCAGTGCTCGCCTTTAAATATACAGGTAAACATCGATGCGTACCATACGCCATATTTGTTGACCATTAGTTCGCCGGGTTGCCGTTGCAGAGACAGCGCTAATTCAGTGATCAACAGTGACAGAAAATTATTTTTTTTTCCTCGACTTTGAGTGCGTATATTTGCAATAGTCAAGATCAGAAGTTTTTCTTTCAGAAGTTTTTCTCTTTTAATGCGTATATTTGCAATAGTCAAGATCACAAGTTTTTCTCTTTAAATGGCATGGAGTATACGGCAGGCAAAGTGATGTGACACGTTGCATTTAAATGCGTTAACCTTGAGTGATTTTGTAAACAATAAACACCTGTTGTCGTAAGGTTTAAAGAGAATGTGATCAAATTGTGATGCATTTAAGCATAAGGAATATATCAATCGTGTTATGAAAGAGCAATTTCATTTGTATTATTGCAACGAGGTTGCATACAGTGGGGCGTATCTAGGGGGAAATAGCGCCTATGGCAAGCACTGAAATTACACCCCTGGCTTGATTGATGTACATAGAGTGGATGTATATATAAAAATATAGTGTCATCATAAACTGTTGAAGGGTTAGGTCAAACTTGAATTTATATGAATTCTTGAAGACTTAAAGACTTATTTAATCAAAATTGTAACGTAGAAACGGTAATGCAACTGGTAGCAGCAAAATATTACTGTAGTTGAAAAGTAGGCGAGTTTCTTTATTCATCTCACAAAAACCAAACCCTTGAAAATATCAATCAGGTAGCGTAGTGTCAAAAAAATAATTCAGTTAAGTGGCGACCCTCTTCAAGTGGCGCCTAGGGCACCTGCCCTAGGCGCCAAACCCTAGATACGCCACTGGCTGCATAATGTCACAGCCACACGTATGAATGACTAATGAAACAAACATTGCCTGCTGTTTTGTTATCATGATAATGATTATTGCTACTGCCATTGATATTGTAATTTATGTGGGATTAAATTCAAACCAGGAAGTTTACAGTTATTTTTCTGGGGTGTGAGAGGCGGCAGAGTGGAGGGTTTGGGGGAGAGGAAAGGATGGGGGTAGAGAGGGAGAGGGTGGATGGAGGGAGGAGAGAGTGGAATGATGAGTGAGCTAGGAAAGCAGTGGCATCCATTCCATCCGTTATTCATACGTTTGGCTGCAATGACATCCCTCCAGCTCCCTCCTCCCTCTCTCGTTGTTGTGGTTACGTCTCAAAGTTCGTATTCATTGTAATCACATGTCTTAATACAGAAGGTATTCTTCAATAAAATGTTTAATGTGTTTTCTATACACCAATGCTTCAAAATGTAATAGCATTGTTTGTGCACCTTGCGAAGGCGTTTTCGTTTGTTTACAAACACTTAGTACCTCGTCTCGATGCATTTTTGGCAGGTTAGTTTTGCCGACAGTACACCCACGCACATGAAAAGAATTCTTGGCCTTCATTGTACTTGCAAAATTTTTGCTATGTGATACAATACGTGGTTTTTGAAGGTCATGCGAAAATGTGCTTTCTTTTTTTTTACTGGAGAGTTGATATCTGTTAGTTATTCTTAATTATCATCACTTTACACACACACACACACACACACACACACTCACACACAGACACACACACACACACACATATATATATACATACAGATATATATATATTTTTTTTTTTTTTTTTTTTTCATACTATTCGCCATTTCCCGCATTAGCGAGGTAGCGCTAAGAACAGAGGACTGGGCCTTTGAGGGAATATCCTCACCTGGCCCCCTTCTCTGTTCCTTCTTTTGGAAAAAAAAAAAAAAAAAAAAAAAACGAGAGGGGAGGATTTCCAGCCCCCCGCTCCCTTCCCTTTTAGTCGCCTTCTACGACACGCAGGGAATACGTGGGAAGTATTCTTTCTCCCCTATCCCCAGGGATATATATATATATATATATATATATATATATATATATATATATATATATATATATATATATATATAGTGAAGGCGAGAGAAACACCACACCCTTAAATGCTGAAATAGCATTAGGTAAATATTTCGAAAGACTGAACCATAATTTTTAGCACTGTATTACAGTAGTATAGGAAACCATGATGACATTTTGGTTCAAAGTGATACTAAAATTCGTTTTATGGTTGCATTATATATATATATATATATATATATATATATATATATATATATATATATATATATATATATATTTTTTTTTTTTTTTTTTTTTTTTATACTTTGTCGCTGTCTCCCGCGTTTGCGAGGTAGCGCAAGGAAACAGACGAAAGAAATGGCCCAACCCCCCCCCCCATACACATGTACATATACACGTCCACACACGCAAATATACATACCTACACAGCTTTCCATGGTTTACCCCAGACGCTTCACATGCCTTGCTTCAATCCACTGACAGCACGTCAACCCCTGTATACCACATGACTCCAATTCACTCTATTTCTTGCCCTCCTTTCACCCTCCTGCATGTTCAGGCCCCGATCACACAAAATCTTTTTCACTCCATCTTTCCACCTCCAATTTGGTCTCCCTCTTCTTCTCGTTCCCTCCACCTCCGACACATATATCCTCTTGGTCAATCTCTCCTCACTCATTCTCTCCATGTGCCCAAACCATTTCAAAACACCCTCTTCTGCTCTCTCAACCACGCTCTTTTTATTTCCACACATCTCTCTTACCCTTACGTTACTTACTCGATCAAACCACCTCACACCACACATTGTCCTCAAACATCTCATTTCCAGCACATCCATCCTCCTACGCACAAATCTATCCATAGCCCACGCCTCGCAACCATACAACATTGTTGGAACCACTATTCCCTCAAACATACCCATTTTTGCTTTCCGAGATAATGTTCTCGACTTCCACACATTTTTCAAGGCTCCCAAAATTTTCGCCCCCTCCCCCACCCTATGATCCACTTCCGCTTCCATGGTTCCATCCGCTGACAGATCCACTCCCAGATATCTAAAACACTTCACTTCCTCCAGTTTTTCTCCATTCAAACTCACCTCCCAATTGACTTGACCCTCACCCCTACTGTACCTAATAACCTTGCTCTTATTCACATTTACTCTCAACTTTCTTCTTCCACACACTTTACCAAACTCAGTCACCAGCTTCTGCAGTTTCTCACATGAATCAGCCACCAGCGCTGTATCATCAGCGAACAACAACTGACTCACTTCCCAAGCTCTCTCATCCCCAACAGACTTCATACTTGCCCCTCTTTCCAGGACTCTTGCATTTACCTCCCTTACAACCCCATCCATAAACAAATTAAACAACCATGGAGACATCACACACCCCTGCCGCAAACCTACATTCACTGAGAACCAATCACTTTCCTCTCTTCCTACACGTACACATATATATATATATATATAGTACTAGGATAAACCTTTAAGGAGGTTGGAGTGGTTGATAATTAGGCGTATGATCTGTAATAACCTCCCTGAATATGAGAGGTAATGATCTCACTCATTGAGTAAATTAGATATAATCACATTGGACGTGTTTCCGTAAATTCAAAATTAGGATGTGGCTGATTGGTGGTGTTTACGTAAGCCTCGTTTTCTGTTGGACCACCTGAAGGGCAAACTCGCAATTTACCAGATGATTGAACCTATAGTGATAACGTCCCTTTCTGTGGTGCACTGTGGCAGATGTTGGTGTCATCACCCGTTGCTATTTATCTAAGGTTGGTTAAATGGTTGTTTAGGCTAAAGGTCATTAAGAACATGGTGTTTTTTGGTAAGCACAGGAAGAAGAAAAAAAAAATATTGAAGGTACCAAACATAGGGACTTATTACACATCATTTTTTTTTAATATTTTACTGACGAAACACTTAATTTCCCTCGTTTATTTTGAGGGATCTGGCGTACTTGGCTGAGGGAATATCAGATGTGAAGCTATTTATGACATAAAATAAAATTTAGATTATGACATTAACTAAAACTCAAAAATTAAATTTGCTGAATTTATTATTATGACATTTTTGAGTCAAGAAATAAGATTTTTGAATTACAGTTATTGGAATTTTTTTTATCATTATTTATGACTTTATCCAACTAGCTGGTCAACCGACGTAAATTGATATCTGGGAATCGAACCCTCGAGTCAGTCTACTAACGCACAATTATCGTGAACCACCCAGTCTGTCTTTCCCAAAGGGACTGTCATTTATTCATTTATCTCTTTCATCTTCCTAACAACTGGCTGATTCCCGTTATGGAAGAAATAGCCCGAGTCAATACACTCCTCATTACTATACTGATCACACAGCCGAGCTGACATAATTTCAAGATACATATTGACTTACCGTTAAGGGGAAGAGCCAGGGGAGGGGTGGATATTCTGTTTACGTGTGACTGTTTGAGGAGCCTACCTTTTCCTGTGTGTGGGTTGCCACTGTGGAAACCATAGAGAAAACTTTATTGGTGGTTATACACACACACACACACACACACACACATACATTGAGAAGAAGAGGTGCAGAACTACAGACGGGATTCTCTAACATTTGTGACAGTTGTACTTGATAATACGAAAGCAAATGTACCACTTCTTGCAGAAGCGAAATGATTCTAGTGGGGAAATAACGCGGCGTCAGTCAGAGATTATGCGTAACGAACCTCAGATTTCCACGAGAGTGGGAGCTCTGCTTTAAGACGAGTGAGAGAGAGGACTAGGTGGATTGTCTGTATTTGGACTGTCGGAGAGCATTTGACACTGAGTCTTCAGGGCAGGAATGCAAGGGGGTTTTATTTTATCTTTTGGAGTGGTTGGTGGTTGGTTTAGTTTGTGTGGGGAGAGATGTCAAATGCTGTTGTAGAGTAGGTGCTAATAAGCATGCTGGAAGTGAGATTGTATTGGAAGTCATTTTTCTTTCATTGTTTTGAGTCGTGGTTGCAAGGCAGCCGGTGACTGTTCCGAGGGCCATGTCTTGCGGTATTTGCTGTTTCTTATGTTTTGCCTTTGACGGATGGATGGCCAAACGGGTGTGGCCAAGCAGGTGAAGCGTATACTTTTGAGGTGGAGTGGATGAATTGGTTATGATGGATGTTTATGGATTCTTTCTCCCCGTCTAAATTTGGTAGCTGTCCTCATTCTTGGGGTATTTAGTTGATGTATGGCCATTGTGTTGGTGTTTGCAGTGTGGATTGTATAAGTCCTATGTTAGAATTAGTATGGTTAGAGTATATATATATATATATATATATATATATATATATATATATATATATATATATATATATATATATATATATAATTAGAATTTATCAACTTCGAGTGAATGTTAATTCTGCAAAATACCATGTTATGCAACGGAACTCGACTTGCTAAGTACTCATTACTAGATACAATCTTCTGAAAATAACTTCGTTAAAAATGTTTATTATCTAAACATGTATTAATGACAAAGAGTTCACAGGAAAAAAAACGAGAGCACAAATATTATTATTCCTTTCGACAGTTTTATAATTTAAGCATTTTTTTCCCTTTTTTACTGTAGATGTTTTACAGACTCTTCGACAGTCATTTTTTACGCATTTTTTCCCCTTTTTTACTGTAGGTGTTTTACAGACTCGAGGGAGAAAAAAACGCAGTTAACGTTGATTTTGCTTTTGAAACTCGGAAACAGATTTTGTGGTTGTGTTTTATTAATCGAAATAAACTATCAAGTATACATGCCTGAGAAATCATACCTCTGGCAAGGAACCTAAAAAAAAAATGGGGGAAAAAATAATGCAGCCATTTAAGTCATTAACCTTTTAATACTGTTTGTTGACGATCTGGAACTTTAAAGATCTGTTTTCTTTTTGATACATAGAAAACGAGTGTAGGGCCTCCTCTCCGTCCAGTACAAATAGATGAACACACACACACACACACACACACACACACACACACACAACACACACAGTCCTTTCTATGTAAAATCCAAGAAATTATTTTGTATATGTGCATATTTAACGTGTATGTAACGCCATCTGGCTTAATGATTAATCAGCAGTGGGAGGCCATTAATCGGCAGTGGGAAGCCCCTTAATCCAACAACATAACAAACACATCCATTACTTTGTATGATTAATGGCAGTTATTGATCAACAAACACATCCATTACTTTGTATGATTAATTGCAGTTATTGATCAACAAACACATCCAGTACTTTTATATGATTAATGGCAATTATTGATCAACAAACACATCCAATACTTATGTATGATTAACTGCAATTATTGATCAACAAACACATCCAGTACTTTTATAAGATTAATGGCAGTCATTAATCAACAAACACACCCAGTACTTTTGTATGATTAACTGCAATTATTGATCAACACACATCCAGTACTCTTGCATGATTAACTGCAATTATTGATCAACAAACACATCCAATACTTATGTATGATTAACTGCAATTATTGATCAACAAACACATCCAATACTTATGTATGATTAATTGCAGTTATTGATCAACAAACACACCCAGTACTTTTGTATGATTAACTGCAATTATTGATCAACAAACACATCCAATACTTATGTATGATTAATTGCAGTTAGTGATCATCATCTTATGTTTATGATTTTGGGCTTAATGATCACCAATCAGCAGTTGCAATCCATATGATCGTTACAGACGTAATACCTCAGCAGAACGGCTATGAATCTAGACTAATTAACAGTGCAACACCTGGGTTGATTGACCCCCAGTGATCTCTTACAAGTCACCTGTCAATATTTTCTTCTTTTTTCCCCACCTCCCACACTCTCTTTTACTCACTCCCAAAATTCCTTCCAATGAAACTCGTCCCTCCAGTCAATAACTGAGTACAGTGTTCACCGTTTATACACCCTGATCGCCTGCGTCAGAGAGATAATGTTAGATTTAGCAAGTGTGGTAGAAACTGCATTCAGTGTTCTGTTTGTACTAAGAAGTGTGGTAAATTTGGTGTGTTACACACACACACACACACACACACACACATATATATATATATATACATATATATATATATATATATATATATATATATATGTATAACTGGTATTCAATCGGTGTTTGGACTCAAATGGACATTTTCACTTTATATTTATTTGTAACACCCAATTACTGTCGTCATAAACTTTAATAACGGAGATGAATTACACTCTCAGAGCCTTATGACGAGAAATACAAAATATTTTTGTATCAGCGTTCGTACAGTGATTGATATAGGTTATAATCATTTTGCTTCCTCATACTGATATGTTTAATTATGTTAATTATGATTTGATCTAAATATTCCACTGGAAAGCAAGAGACGACGTTAAGAAATGATAATTGTGGGTCATTGTCAACCTCAAAGGAGAGCTAATTTCAGCATAGATATATAAACTGCAAATATACTCGTGTATATATATATATATATATATATATATATATATATATATATATATATATATATATATGTATATATATATATATATGTATATATATATATATATATATATATATATATATATATATATATATATATATATATACATATATATATATATATATATATATATATTATAGGTCCTCCCTAAATGCAGGAGAAAACGCATACCATTGAGCTATGATTTCTTAATGACCTCAAAATGTATCCAAAAACTAAGGGCGTAGATGTGAAAAACTGTGTGATATAAAGACACTGATTGTACTTTAAATACCCATGCAAATCAGTACAGTTATTGCGCAGTAATGTCTGATAAATGAGCACTTTTAAACGTTAATGTGATTTTTTTTTTTGTATTTCCAGCCATAGTGTAGCTACTCCCACCGTTTTTTATGTCGACAAGAACGGCAACAGGTTAGAACGACCGGACGCTCCGGTGAAGATCAAGGAAACGGCGATCGAATCCTCCACCGACAGCTCCTCGACACTACTCCTCTCGTCCTCACGTCGAGGAATTGACGACAGGTCTCGAAGTAAGACGACCTTGGCGACGGAGAGTCTCAAGTCTGCGAGAGGCGACGGGGCGGAGGGCAACGAAGACGATGCTAGGAGAAACCTCACTTCGAGGAGCAGGGCGGCTCCTCCTCCTCCTCCATCACCAAGGTCACTAGGAGGGACGAGTGAAGATGCACTGGGTAACCATAAGACCACGGAGAGACCACCTCATTCCTGGGACTTCGGTAAGTCCTGCTGCCTTTTTGCTTTCATAAAACCCCATGGTAGAAATACTGTGTGGATTGTGTTCCTTAGTGGTTGTGTTGCGTGGCTTCAGGTTGGGTTGCGTGTTGTGTTGCGTTGGGGGTTGAAGGTGGGTTTAGGGGAGTTTTATGAGAGTGACTGCAGAAAGTGTATGTGTTGAAGGTGGGTTTAGGGGAGTTTTATGACAGTGACTGCAGAAAGTGTATGTGTTGAAGGTGGGTTTAGGGGAGTTTTATGACAGTGACTGCAGAAAGTGTATGTGTTGAAGGTGGGTTTAGGGGAGTTTTATGACAGTGACTGCAGAAAGTGTATGTGTTGAAGGTGGGTTTAGGAGAGCTTTATGACAGTGACTGTAGGAAGTGTGTGTGTTGAAGGTGGGTTTAGGGGAGTTTTATGACAGTGACTGCAGAAAGTGTGTGGGTTGAAGGTGGGTTTAGGGGAGTTTTATGAAAGTGACTGCAGAAAGTGTATGTTGATATTTGGCGCTTGTGTGAGTGCAGGTGTGTTAAGTGTAGTTCGAATGTATTGGGTATTTAAGAGCATGATTAATTTCTGTTGTTTTCTAGGGTATTTGAAGTTGTTAGGTATATGTGTCTTACAATGTGTGTGAGTGCGTGTGTTGTGTGTGTGTGTGTGTGTGTGTGTGTGTGTAAGGAAAGGATGTATAATGGATGCTTACGAGCAATATGTGTATTTCTCTTTTTTTTCCTCATTTTTTTCGTGTTAGAATTGTATAGCACTGCAGTCACTGATTTTACCGCCGAGAAATCGACATTTGTGAAGAACGTCTTCCACAAAATTACTTGATTTCTGTAACCTCGCGAACTGTAACAGGGTTGTTTTGTATTCCACAGATTGTGGCGAATTTCCAGAGGTCAGGAATGGAATCATCGACAGACACATCAATGGGTAAGTTCATTCTTAGCCATTACAGTAGACCGAGTTCATGGTACAGTAGATTGTGACTACGTACAGTTCTTGTTATATAGTTAGGATACGTACAGTTCTTGTTATATAGTTAGGATACGTACAGTTCTTGTTATATAGTTAGGATGTTAGGTGTAATTCCCAACGGGGATGACGAAGTAAAAAGAAATGGGGGTTTATGAACGGTACTGACAGGGAAGGAGTGCGAGTGATTAGGAAATGTACAGGAAAAAAAAACGCCAGTAGGAAGAAGTAGGAGGGACTGAAGAAGAAAAAAAAAAGGGGGAAATAAGCCTTTTCTGAATAGAATAACTTCTCCTTCAGAACTCCTTTTATTTATGTTCTTAGGCTTCAGTGAGGAGCACCGTAAAACGAACAAGCAAAACCTTATTGCATTTGTTTTTCATTTTTTCTTCTGCCACGCGCATTTTAGCAAGTATTTATCTGATTTACATAGAATTGTTAGACATATCATTAACCAATTGCTCTGGATATATATATATATATATATATATATATATATATATATATATATATATATATATATATATATATATATATATATGTGTGTGTGTGTGTTTCGTTGAGGGTCACTATATATTGTTGTATCACATTTGTAATCAACTGAAATAAGCACTTAATGTTGAATGTTAGATAATTCTAGTTTTGCACCAACAGATCTATGGTTATTCTTGTCTTAGAAAAGAAATATCCTCTGAAGGGGCTAATGTTATGGGGTATTCAGCTTTCCCAAAGACTTAGATTACCTCCTGAAGTTGATGACAGTTCCATTCGAGAGCTCCCTGATGTGGCAAAGGTTTGCCATTGCTGTTGGAGCAGAGTTAGCCTTTCCGTTGGAAAGGTGTCGTCTCCGTGATGTATGAGGTCCATGTGTTATCTGTTGTTCCGTTTCTAGATAGTGATCATGTTGTGTATATTAACTTGCCCCTCTTCGTCATAAGCGTTTAATACACGTCAAGAATAAGGATCGCGTTCAACGTTTGTCATTTTTTTTCCCCTGTTCTTTTTGATTTCCAGTCTGTTTCTCATGCCTCCTTTTTTTTCTCTCTCTCTCTTCGTTTTCATTAAGATGAGGAAAACATTGATTGATCATCAACTGCTTATTTTTTCCCTTCGGTCTTTAGTATTGTAGTGACGATTACGTTATTACCAAATACAGTAAGATTCTCTCATGATGTCTTAATCTGTTTTTTTTTTAAACGTCCCATTCTCTCTCTCTCTCTCTCTCTCTCTCTCTCTCTCTCTCTCTCTCTCTCTTCCCCTTCCCCTCTCAAGTGTTATTTCAGTGGCAGTGTCTGTAGTTTTATTCCGCTTTTTCGTTATAGAAACCACACCAGGAACATCCACACTGAACATTAAGTCTTCGTTTCGAAGGAAATCATTGTAAGACATAGACGTGTCCTTGGGAGTGGCTTGTGCTGGTAACCAGCCAAAGGCGTCCCTTCGCCTAACAAACTCCTCTAAATCCCTCCTAGGACAGTGTGTTTACATATTCATTAACTCCTGCATCACCCCCACTCACCACCACCATCACCTCCGGCTCTGAAGTAACTACCTGGCGTATTTTCATTTAATTTCGCGCCTGTTATTGTACCGTTACCGGAGCCACTTGGCATATCAACCTGATCTAAACTCGTGAGGGTCCTCCTTCCCCTCCTCCTCCTCCTACTGCTGCTTTCTTGGAAGAAAACGGCGCCATGGGATTCTCTGGAGCGAAGAAAACGGCATCCGCCACCACCACCGCGTCGTCGACTCTATCGCCTAACATTAATTAAAAAAGTCTCACTGTAAGGTCTTCCTTTTTTTTTTCTCACAGTCTCTCACAGTCTCGTTCGTGGATGGATCCAGTCAGGCCTGAACCCTTCTGTGGAGAGGTGCGGATATTAAAAAAGTATACGAACTTTTTCGCAAGAGAAGTCATCTGGGTTTAATTCTTAGGAATCTACTGAACCAGAATATTTTTCAAGTAACATAGATCCCATATATATATATATATATATATATATATATATATATATATATATATATATATATATATATATATATATATATTTTATGTGATTATTACACGAAAGTGCACTTGGGAACTTATCGTGTTTCAATTACCCGTGGTCATAAAGGAATATCTATCTATCTATCTATCTATCTATCTATCTATATATATATATATATATATATATATATATATATATATATATATATATATATATATATTGTGTAGTACGGTTACATATCATGAGCTGGTCCAGACAGTATGGGGCTGGAGAAGTGTGGGTTCGTCACTCACTGACTAAGCTTGTTGTTTAAGATGCGACAAATAGATTATGAAAGTTATTAAAGAACTTGTTGTAAAGTTAGGTCTTTGATCTTACCAAGTGGCTTGGGAGATGATATTCAGCCGGCAGACGTTATTTAACCGGCTTACGTCACCGTTGTTCTAAACGGTGTACGTGACCGGTGGACACCACTACACTCCCTTGGTAGACACCACTACACCCCTTGGTAGACACCACTACACTCTCTGGCAGACACCACTACACACCCTGGTAGACACCACTACACACCCTGGCAGGCACCACTACACACACCCCTGGCAGACACCACTACACCTCCCTTGGTAGACACCACTACACCTCCCTTGGTAGACACCACTACACTCTCTGGCAGACACCACTACACACACCCCAGGCAGACACCACTACACCTCCCTTGGTAGACACCACTACACCTCCCTTGGTAGACACCACTACACTCTCTGGCGGACACCACTACACACACCCCTGGCAGACACAATCCACCCCCTGATAGACACATAGCCATCCCCAGCAGACAATGTACATCCTTGGCAATTCGATAGAGCGAGACCAGATTTTCCTTCATGCTAATATTACTCCCGCCACACTTTAAAAGAAAATGGGATATTTTGTTAAACTGTTTTGGACAGTTTCGGTAGATGGATATTCTAAACGTTACGTAGATGGATATTTTAAACGTTACGTAGATGGATATTTTAAACGTTACGTAGATGGATATTTTAAACGTTACGTAGATGGATATTTTAAACGTTACGTAGATGGATATTTTAAACGTTACGTAGATGGATATTTTAAACGTTACGTAGATGGATATTTTAAACGTTACGTAGATGGATATTTTAAACGTTACGTAGATGGATATTTTAAACGTTACGTAGATGGCTATTTTAAACGTTACGTAGATGGATATTTTAAACGTTACGTAGATGGATATTTTAAACGTTACGTAGATGGATATTTTAAACGTTACGTAGATGGATATTTTAAACGTTACGTAGATGGATATTTTAAACGTTACGTAGATGGATATTTTAAACGTTACGTAGATGGATATTTTAAACGTTACGTAGATGGATATTTTAAACGTTACGTAGATGGATATTTTAAACGTTACGTAGATGGATATTTTAAACGTTACGTAGATGGATAATTTAAACGTTACGTAGATGGATATTTTAAACGTTACGTAGATGGATATTTTAAACGTTACGTAGATGGATATTTTAAACGTTACGATGGATTACGTAGATGGATATTTTAAACGTTACGTAGATGGATATTTTAAACGTTACGTAGATGGATATTTTAAACGTTACGTAGATGGATATTTTAAACGTTAGGTAGATGGATATTTTAAACGTTAGGTAGATGGATAATTTAAACGTTAAGTAGCATTTTTCTTTTCCCTTTTTCCCCCCCGTTTCCTGTTGGGCAGTAATCCGCTGAAGGATTGTAGAAATTCTTTTGACATCTTTTTCTCTCCAAACCTCCACCAGTGTTGCTGTTCTCGCTATTTCTGCCTCTCTGTCTGTATGTCTGTCTGTCTGTTTAACTGTCTATTTGTCTGTCTGTCTTTCTGTCTAACTTTCAGCCTTTCTGTCTGTCTAACTGTTCGTCTGTCTGTCTGTCTAACTGTTCGTCTGTCTGTGTCTGTTCTATCTGTGTCTCTGTAAGTCTCTGTCTGTCTGTCTCTCTCTCTCTCTCTCTCTCTCTCTCTCTCTCTCTCTCTGGCGATGCAGCGCTGGGGAACAGATGGCTTGAACCCCCTAGAGAGAAACACCATCACTAATCTCCATTTGTTTCTTTATTTTGAAGGGGGTGTGGAGGAAGGGAGGAGAGTAAGAATACAGGAGGGAAGGATTAAAATCCCTCCCTACCCCCCCACATCACACAGCACACAACACAAACACACTGTGATGAAAATACGTGCAGTCAAGTCATACCAAAGACTCTTGGAATTCCAGTTTAAACAAGACATTAAAAAAAAATAGAAATATTCTGAAACTCTAACGTAACTCTGTGTTCCTCCTCCTCCTCCTCCTCGTCTTCTTCTCCCTCCACAAGCGAGGGGTTCGCAGAGCTGAGGTGCAAGCCGGGTTACCGAACGACTGCGGGCACCCGAGTGGCCAAGGTGAGCTGTGTGGAAGGAGAGTGGTGGATCCAGAGCGGCAGAACCCTGGCCCCAGCCTGCATCCCCGAGGAAGAGGAGGAGAACCACCACAGACAGCCAGGTAAGTAAACCTAGTCTACTGGCGATCCCGTGGATGGATTTCTCGACTTTGAGATTAGGATGCATTCATCCTATGTAACTATATTGTCTTTATTGAAGGGTTTATTTTACTTATTCTGTTTATGGGACTTTTATTAAGTAAAGGAGGTGTTAAAAAGTCGAAATGGACATAGATGATTCAGTGAGGAGAACCAGCAAAGCTGTTTATGTGACAAGCACAAAAAAATGTTAGTTGTGGACATACAGCAATATATATATATATATATATATATATATATATATATATATATATATATATATATATATATATATATATATATATTGGAAAGGATCACAATTTTGCGCGTGATCAAGATATTCCTATGAGTCCACGGGGAAAAATGAAACACGAAAAGTTCCCAAGTGCACTTTCGTGTCTCCCCTGATGATTATTACACGAAAGTGCACTTGGGAACTTTTCTTCGTGTTTCATTTTTCCCCGTGAATTCATAGAAATATATATATATATATATATATATATATATATATATATATATATATATATATATATATATATATATATATATATATATATATACATACGAGGCTTCCTTTCTTGGTCTTAAAAGAGAAAACGAGATTCACATCATTGCGTGGAGTTTAATTTTATACATGTAATTAAGCATCGAATACGATTACCCTCATGTAATTAATGAATATCTAATCACTAAAACAAAGCTTAATTAATCATGTTTTTATTTCATTATGCGAAATGATTTTTTTAAGAAAATTCCATATGGGATTTTCCATACTTTAATGAATATAATTAAGATAAAAGGGGAAACGTATATAATCTACTAAAGTTTATATTAAAAGTTATGGGAAAAGTATATCCTGAGAAAAGTTATCAGTCCTAATTAATTTGGTAAGAATGAAAGAAATATTATAGTTTTCGAAATATCTTGATGAAAAACACAAGATTTTTTACATAAAAATGTACTAATGATGATTACGTATCAGAAATTGGGGTTGTGGTATATAATGAGTTGATATTCATTTACTTTGTAGGTTGCCTTAATGCTCTCTTGATCTCGTTATTTTAAACGACTGGATAATGATAGGAAAAAAGGTGTTATAAGATTTTACGGCTGGTTGGATGGATGGAGCGTTGATTGGCCAAATGATAAGAAACCAGCCGTTGTAATGTATTAACGCAGCGTTTCAAAGCAGTAGGAGTAGACCTGTGTCCATGTCTTTATGGCTTATGTTAGACAAATAGATGTACTGATAATAAAAACACAAGGCACTGCAGTTCATGTTAACAACAACAAATAAAACTCTTAATCAGAATGTATCATTTAAATGGATTTTTTTTTTTAACAAGCATAATTTTTTTTTTTTTTGCATGCTCTGTACACACTAATTTAAATGCATGAGTTTGTGTAAGAATTAAAACTCTTGAGAGCCTAGACTTTTTTTTTTTAAACACACACACACACACACACACACACACACACACACACACACACACCCACGTGTACATCATATTGACATAGAAGCTTCTGGCATTTTTACCACAACCCATTTTCTTTTACACCCAACTGGCATTTTTACCACAAACCATTTTCTTTTTCTCGACATTGCAGCCATGGTGGCTATATGCCCTTCAGACCCGCCTTACATGGAACACGGGGTTACCGAGCTGAGCAAGTGAGTACTGATGATAACACGTGGTGGTGGTTATGAACACGGGGTGTGTGTGTGTGTGTGTGTGTCACAGCAGCGAACAGGTGGAATGAACAGTGTGTGTTAAGGTTGGACACTTCAAGTGTTCCAAGATGTTGTGGGGTTAGAGAGAGGAGAGTGCTAAGGTCAGAGCTTCGAGCTGGCTCTCTCTCTCTCTCTCTCTCTCTCTCTCTCTCTCTCTCTCTCTCTCTCTCTCTCTCTCTCTCTCTCTCTCTCTCACACACACATACACACACATACACACACACACATCCCTACCGCGTTCATTACACGAGAAGGTCAGATGGTAAAGTGATACTCAATGATGATTTTTTTCTTTACGAAGACTGAAGTGGCTCCATGACCGTAAATAATGTTGATGACTCTCTTTTTTTTTTTTCTACGTAAGATTTTTAGATTAATCATTCATTATGATGGACGCTTCAGGACTGGTATGACTCAACAGCAATTTAAGTATTGGATTCCTGGTTCTAATTGTGCTTATATGAGAGGATGGTAATGCTTATATTAGTCTTTTGAGATGATATATAGAAATATAAGTACGCTGATGCGGGTGGAGGACACTTTTAGCTTATAGATTTGTGTAGAATTCTTATAACCATGGGGAAATAATGTTTATAATATGCAGCTGTACCTATAGGGTAAATTATATATATATATATATATATATATATATATATATATATATATATATATATATATATATATATATATATATATAATTCCTACGAGTCCATGGGGAATGAAACACGATGTTTTCCCAAGTGCACTTTCGTGTAATGATCACATCAGGGGAGATACAAGAAAGAAATATAATAGTCAGTTGACATACATATATATATATATATATATATATATATATATATATATATATATATATATATATATATATATATATATATATTCTCTCGTGAATAATGAATTGAATTAGTATCTGGAAATAAGAAGTTTTCAGAATGTTACATACATATATACCATTATTTAGACAATATAGTGGTCTAAAATCCAATTTATTTTTTTGTACCAGAACTAAATGCAAATTGGTTTGTATAAAACAGTGTTCACTCGTACAGTTGATAGTAGTTTAGTATTTAGTAAATCTTTTAACTGTTTCAACCAAATTATATTCATGAATTCAGCTTGTGCCTGTAAGTCATTTACTCCCTACACACACAATATGTGTGGTGTATATATATATATATATATATATATATATATATATATATATATAAATATATATATATATATATATATATATATATATATATATATATATATATATATTATATGTATATATATATTTTTTTTTCTCTTTTGATCGTACATTCTTTAAAAACTACAAGTGTTGCCGCTTATGAATGCAGTGCAGGTAGATACACGAACCAGTTTCTCTCCCACTCCGCCGTAATACATTCATACAGTATGAACACAGCATCACAAACCTGTATAATGCATCTCCGAAAACACATTTTCCCAAAGCAGGCGGCAACATGCTTTTTAATTTTTTTTTTTACAAGTCAGATCTGCTCTCTCTCTCTCTCTCTCTCTCTCTCTCTCTCTCTCTCTCTCTCTCTCTCTCTCTCTCTCTCCCTCTATTTCAAATGCTTCCTTAAACCATCATTTCTCTCAGCGACGTTTAGGTAAGGCTTGGAGTAATCAGACTTACCCACCCCCGAGTGAGACCGATCTGGTTTTTAATTGGATTAGTTTGGTGAGCTAGGGAGCGTGGTAAGAGTGAGAAGGTTGTGCTGAATTGGAAAGTGAACTTAGGAACGTAAAACCAAGACGTGTTGACTCACAAGGGAAGTAAATATAGAGGAATAGATCATGTGTCGAAGTTTGTTGGCCATATGGAATGATATGATTATGATATAGTATGAGTTGGGGCAGACTGAGTATAAGATGGGTCAGGTTAAGTATAAGTTGGGTCAGGTTGAGCTTAAGATGGGCCAGGCTGAGTATAAGGTGTTTTAATTTGAATATATGGTGGGTCATGTTGAGTATAAGATGGGGTAAGTTGAGTATAAAAGTGGAGTACTTTGAGTATGAGGTGGGTCATGTTGAGTATAAGATGGGGCAAGTTGAGTATAAAAGTGGAGTACTTTGAGTATGAGGTGGGGTCATGTTGAGTATAAGATGGGGCAAGTTGAGTATAAAAGTGGAGTACTTTGAGTATGAGGTGGGGTCAGGTTGAGTTCAAAATGAGGTATGGTACTTTGTATGAGAGGTAGGTGCATGTTCATTCAGAGGTGGATGACGTAGGTGATTTTCAACCAAGGATTACCCACTGGATATTGTCCAGTTAACTGTAATTTCCTCTCAGACATATTTTGTCTGGTATTCTCCTCCCAAGGGAGATTCGTGCAACCACTTTCTCCAGTCATTTTCATCTCGACCAGAAATTCAACCATTAAGAAAGTATGATTTTTACCTCCCTTACTCAAACAAACACCTTCTAATCAGCTTCCAAAACAAGTACTTTTTTCCTCCCCCTTTAAACAAAATCCCTCTTAATTGAAGACCTCTTAATTAAAAGTGTGGAAAAGAAGATTTCGTTCTAATGTTCTAATGAAATGCTTTTTGCCCTGAAAATCCTTTTAGTTCCAAACGTAATTCTTTGTGCTTATCGTATTCCATGTTTACCCCTACCATCATCAGTGGAACGTATGGTGAATTGCGTTGCTTGGCTGGGTATCACCTTGTAGGGGGTTCGAAAGAAGTGGTGTGCAAAACAGGCCAGTGGAGATTGAAGGGCAGACCCCAATGTCTACCTCATAATGGTAAGACCTTGTTTCGTTTTCTTCCTCTATTAAATATGGCCTCCTTTTAGAGATAGGAATGGGAAAGATTTTTTTTTATCCTCTTTACCATTTAATAGATTCCTCTATAGTGATTTTGTCCGATGGCTAAATCATGAGATTTGCCTAATTGTTCTATTGTCTTGACATATTGGTTTGCGATGACCTTTTTTTTTTTTTAATGCTGTGTTATTTGTACGCTGTTGAACAACTGAGTTATATATTATTGGTATGAATAAGGCCGTTGTGAAAATAATAAGAATGTTAAACTTGCTCTTCAGTATTGTGTTACGTTCATTGTTGAATGCAGACATTTTTCTTATATCTTTTAATTACGCATTTTTTTTTTACCCTTTCCCGATGAAGCGTATGAAATTCATATATTTTGTGACAACGGTATTGCAAGCTGTGTACCCTGAATGTTGCATGCCCTGTTCTCTTCACAGTTCAATAATTAATTGATTGTATCTGCGATTCATATGTTTCAGTGATTGCACTTTGTGTCACTGCATTTATGAATTTCTTACATAAATTCATCTAAAAGTTTCCTTGGCTAGTTGGTGCACAGATTCAAGTAGTTTGTTTTCCCATTATGCATCCCGAAGCTATAGTGACAATTTGCTGTTGATTTAACTTGTATCTGAATTAGGTGGTTCTTTATCTGTCTGTCTGTCTATCTATTTACCTGCCTCTGTCAATTTGTCCATGTAGATTGGCTATTAGATGAGTGGATGTATAGGTACATTTCGTTATCCATGATTGCTAGAGAGAGGATGCGAGCAAATGAGGTCTTTTTCATCTATTCCTGGCGCTACTTCGTAACACTATATATATATATATATATATATATATATATATATATATATATATATATATATATATATATATGTATATATATATTATACAGATCGAGAGTCTTGGCGAATGGATTGGTGAAAATTGGAGGTTGTGAAAGCCTTGCATAAGGTGAGGTGTGGCAGAACGGCAGGATTGGATGGAATTGTAATTGAGCATCTCAAGAAAGGGGGTCGACAGTGTTATCATAAGGTAGTCAGGCTTCTCAGTGGATGTATTTGCCTTCGGTGAGGTGCCTGAGGACTGGTAGAGTGCAAATATAGTGCTCGAAGAAAACGTTTGTAGGGTTGAGAGAAACGAAAATGTGGTGTGGAAGGAAAGCTACTAAGTGCAGTAAGGAATCTGTACTGGGATAGTAAAATGTGTGTGTGTGTGTGTGTGTGTGTGTGTGTGTGTGTGTGTGTGTGTGTGAAGAGGGAGGGAGAAGGGTGAGTAAAGTTCCACGTGACGGTGGGTCTGTATGAAGGGTACGTGATGTCACCATGGCTGTTGAATCTGGACAGGGTTGTGAAAGGAGGCGAATAGCTTGGGTTTAGGAATCATACATAGGTGGGTTTATAACCTGCTGGGGATATAAGACATTTAGATCCTCATTGCTTAGGACCGTATTTATGTAATCTCATGATAATTACCTGTATTGTAGGAGAAAATACATAACAGGCAATATCATGATTACCTTCAAAATCTTTTACGTTCCACGAACAGATTCCAAGAAGGGGAGCGGGATGATGGAGAGTCTTGGGTCCTCACACACCACACCACAGTGTCCTCACCCGCCCTCCGTCGCTGACACCACCACCACCTTGATGAAGTGAGTCCTCACTGTCTCTCTGTGCTAGTATTACCCGAGCTTCAGTGTGGAAGATAAAGTAGGAGGAGAAGAGTACATAAGGGGGGAGGAGCAGACGTGGAGAAGGTGTTCTTTTAGTCCGTGATTGGGAAATGTTTGCGTGGAACGGGAGAATGAAAAGTTATTTTGCCCTATTGAGAAAATTGTGCTTCCGTAATGGGAGTGAAATATGTTTATTTGTCATTATAACAATTTCTTTAAGTACTTAGTGCTCAGGAAGTCATTATATATCTATTCAGGTCAGGGTGTTTGCTTTAGCTTATTGGTTCTACGGAGTGCATTG
>NC_092228.1:6135761-6145761 GCF_036320965.1 Panulirus ornatus
ATATATATATATATATATATATATATATATATATATATATATATATATATATATATGATATAAACAGTTGCTCTTCCTCCTTTCGAGGTGGCGTCAGGAACAGACGAACAGTGGCTTCATTTGCATACACACACACACACACCCACTCTCTCCCTGTCATGGTAGAATGCCCTCCATCCGGTCTTCCCCTTACAGGCTGTTCCATAGTTTCCCTCGAATGCCCCATACACCCGGGTTGAGCCCACTGACAGCACGTCGCCAAGCTTCTTATAAGACATTGCCGATAGAACATGTCATAAATGTAAAAGATGGGAAGTGAAAAAGGTGACAATGTCTCGATGTATTACTCGTACATTTTGCCTATTTCAAGTCGAGTTCTTCCTGCAGTAGGAACAGATATATCTTAAAGGAGTTCATTAAAGTATGTCATGAGATTATAGAATTCTCTTTTCATGGTAACCATCCATGAACACAGAGACGAATCAAAATTTTCACGTTTCCAGAATGTTGGACATGAAAGACTTTTTTTTTTTTATCATGGGATTAAAAGAGGGAAAAAGAATAACATCGTCTCAAAAGTTACAGAATATGGCTGGAAATTGATGCGCTCCTGGCGTCGAAATTTCCCTCACGACTGCTGTAATCACTACAAAGTCTCTGTTCGCTGTCTGTTTGCAGTGCTGGCGAAGCCCAGGCTTGGTGCGACGAAGGGTTCACGTTCCCTTCTGGTCTGAGGCGGGTATCGCTGCTGTGCGTGGATGGGGACTGGATCATACCGTTAGACAAGGTTGGAGGCGACCCATCGTGTATCCCTAAGAGCGCCTGTGACCAGCCGTGCCAGAACGGGGGTGTGTGTCGACCTGATGGGAGATGCTACTGTCCAGAAGGGTTCACAGGCCAGTGGTGTGGGGTCCAGCAGTGTGATGATCCTCCCGCCGTGTATAATGCTGCCCTTGTCATACGGTATGTATACTCCTCGTCATGGGGTATGTATAGTCCTTGTTATGAGGTATGTATAGTCCCTGTCATGAGGTATGAGCTAATTTACAAGAACCATCCTTAGAGTACTACGATTACGACTTCCTAATTGGCTAAAGATGTCTACGATTAGGGTGTGTGAATGAATGACCCCCATGCGCTCTGTATTAACTGAATCCTTCTAAGATATTTCCAGTCTGAATGAAGAGCCAAGGTAACCGCAGGATATCGCGTATATCCTCAGGGAAGAGGAGGCGACTGCCGAGTGCCGCGATGGCTACACTTTCAGCGGGGGCGAGAGGCAGCTCGACTTCACCTGCGTCAAGGGCGCCTGGGTCGTGGAGGGGTA
The DNA here is from genome assembly GCF_036320965.1 of Panulirus ornatus. Classification (NCBI taxonomy): domain Eukaryota; kingdom Metazoa; phylum Arthropoda; class Malacostraca; order Decapoda; family Palinuridae; genus Panulirus; species Panulirus ornatus. The sequence continues at coordinate 6,137,089 of NC_092228.1, forward strand.
TGGGGAAGGCAGAGACCTGGTGTGTCAGGCGCGGTGTTCCCCTCCGTGCGCCAACGGTGGCAAGTGTGTGGAGCCTGGGCTCTGTCGCTGCCCTAGTAACTACACCGGCGATGCCTGCGAGGTGCTCAAGTGCCTTGATCCGCCGCCCTTCGTCAGGAACGCACTCATGAAGTATAAGTGAGTGTTGATAGCGTCTTGGAGGATCTGTACCTGTTACTATTTCTCCTTTCCTCGTCTTTCCCTGGTCTTGTCTCCCTCGTCGCACTCTCAGAAGCTCAACAACAAACCTCCATTCAAAGTGGCTCTATCTCCAGCCACTCACGTGGAGAGTTGATGATGTGGTCTTGTTGTAGAGGTCTCTTAGGCAGAGCTGGTGATTAGGTAGTTATTGGCTGATTACCCGTATTATATGCAAAGAATATACATCTACCAACTCGAAAGAACGGGACTTGTATGATGAACAGTAGAGTAATTATAGGATATTTAGATGTAGGATAGATAGTTCCTTAGGGACCAAGGCGCTCCCTGCCCTTTAACAGCTTGTGGGGCTGGGGGTTAAGGACGCCCTATCTGCATAAGAATTCCCCTCCCCGCCCCCCACTTCCCTATTCCCCGAAAAAATGAATAAGGTGCAGAATTACAGCTTGCACGTGATATATCCATATATGTAAGACTGGAGTCCGTGGTGATGGTTAATAGATACAAGAGCATATGCATTAGTCGTAGTAACCCTGGTACATAGTAACGTAATGTGATCCTAGTGACCTTATGCTACAATAATGTGCTGCTAGTGACCTCGGCTGTGTGGTCAATGATGGCAGTGACGCTAGGTAGGTGTTACTGATAAGGACGTTGATAATACTAATTTTAGGTCATTTTGTTTCCAGCCCCTGGTAATTTATCTTACTCCTGCAAGGTATTTCTTTTGTATTGCTGTCTTCTGATGCCATATTTTGACTCCAAAAATTCATCCTATTGCTCAGCGAAATATGTATGTCGATGTTGTGGTTGTCTTATCATTTGGTATCAGAAAATGTGACCGGGGTAAACGGAGAATCCCAAATGAAGAGGATTTCGAGATTTAGGTCGTAACTGTGGAGATAGGAAAGGCCACTCCACCTCTTGTTCTAATATATCCCTTTATGGTTGACACACAGCCCGGTGGTGACCCAGGCCGAATGCCTCTCGGGTTACGTCTTCGGGGACGGCACCACCAAACTCAACATCACCTGCCGTAATGGCCGTTGGCGGCCGGCTCGTCGTCGAAACATCCGTCGCAAGAAGCTGGAGTGTCGGCCTGTGTGTGAGGACGGGTGTCTGAACGGAGGGAAGTGTGTGGCTCCCAACGCCTGCGTTTGCCCGGCGCCGTACGACGGACCGCAGTGCAAGGACGTGCGGACCAACGAGTGCCTCGAACCACCTCCCACTGTGCAGAACGCCCACATGAACTATAGGTGAGTAAGGTGGTTGACGTAGTGGAGAGGACGCCACTGGAACGGAGGTAGAAGTATCATGTATCCAGCAAGGGAGAGGAAGGAGTGTAGGTTCGAAATGAAAGATGGAGGGATGGAGTAAAAGAGGGACTCTGAATAGACATTTTAGTGTATGATGTTGGCTTTAAAGATTGTCGATGACCTGCCATTTTGAAATGACCCGTAAGGTCGAGGGTCAAAGGCTCGTAATACCCATCCATCTATGCCGAATCAATCCAGATCATGAAACTACCGGCAATTTGACCCAGTCATTGTTATCGCTAAATTACTACCACAAAAGAGTTGTCGCTGACAACCTTAACCCTCAGGACCTCGGTTGCTCACACTCTGCTCCTCTGTCGCTCTCAGCTCGATGGTTGGCGTGGCGGAGTGCATCGAGGGATACTCCCTCTGTTCGGGCGAGACGTCCATCAAGTTCGCGTGCAGCCTGGGCCAGTGGCGTTTCCCAAGCGATGTTGAGCTGCCACCTCGGTGTCTGCCGGTGTGTGTGGGTGGGTGTCAGAACGGTGGCGTCTGCGAAGCCGCCAATCGGTGCAGGTGTCCGGACGAGCACTCGGGTGCGCTCTGCCAGGAGCCTATCTCACAAACCTGCATTGGAAACCCTCTGCCCATCCCCAATTCCTTCATACAAACGAGGTACTGAGCGCGCACTGTGTGTGTGTGTCTTGTCTTGATCCATAAAGAGTAGAAATTGAGTTAGTCTTTTAGCTTCATAGATTAATGGTCAATACCTATTTTGTGGTTTGATTTAACCAGTATCTAGTTCTCGACGAAGAATTACCTAGATGATGATCAAAAGTGCTTTATTCATACGTGTTTTGCTTTGCGCAGTCCCCGTGGGCTGCTCTTGGCCTGCCGAGCCGGCTACGCCTTACCGTCCGGGAGCACACAGACGGAGCTCTGGTGTCGGGAGGGAGCCTGGTGCCCGCCGAACTCCAGCCATCAGTCGTGTAGCCGACACATGAGGAGCCTGGCTTGCTTCCCCCAGTGCCACCCGTCCTGCCTGAACCACGGGGAATGTGTGGCACCCAACAAGTGCCGGTGCCAAGACCCGTACACTGGGGAGCGCTGCGAAGACCTCCTTCCAGAGTATTGTTGGCAGAAGCCTCCACAGTTCGAGGATGCTTTCATCCAGTACAAGTAAGTGTGAGGGGGTCACCCTTGCTTACACACACACACAGGGCATCAGTTACCTTGTAATAAACATTTTCTGTTGAGGTTTAATGTAGCAAAGGTTTTTTTTTTTGATCAGGGGGTCGGAAGGTATGAGAATTTAGCAGTTGTTCCTGTAAGGCTACAGTGGAAAGGATGTTCATTTGCAGTTAACGAAATGAATATTCATTTTTCATTTCAAACAGAAGGGAATATGTATATGTACAGTTCGTCCCGTGAATATCCATTTACAATACGTCCAAGTGAATATTTATATGCAGCTTGACCACGGCTGCAGTTAAGTGAATATATATTCATTTACAATGCGTCTAGTAAATACATATCTGTAAATCTCTCAGAGCCGCAGTCAAGTGAAGATTCATTTACATTTTATCTCCGAATATCTTTTCCTTTCACAGTTCATCCAGCGCGGTCGTAACGTGTAAGCCAGGGTTCGCGTCCGTGGACACGCCGGTGATCCTGCAGTGTGCGAAGGGGGAGTGGGTAACGCCTCGGGACCTCGAGGGAGCGAGGCTCTGCACCCCGTCTTGCGAGGCGCCCTGTGCCAACGGTGGCACGTGCGTGTCCCCGAACACCTGTGTCTGCACTAGTGGCTTCTACGGCCCTCAGTGCCTGGAGACGCGGTGTCCTGCTGGTCCCGTTGCCGTGCCATTCTCACACATGCAGATCAAGTAAGGTCGCCCGTGTACTTCCTTCACTACGTATGTCCTCGCATATGTATACTTCGTGTGAATGCATGCATTTGTGTATAGATCGACGCATGTATACGTGCATGATGTATATATGTATGTAGTCTATACACATGCCTGCAGGGGTGTATTCGTGTGTGCGCTTATATATTCATGGGCCGTCCTGGGTCGAGGCCGAACAGGTTTGAATCCTGGTCGCGGCGGTCGGTCCACAGTCCGCCCAGCTGTTCATCCTCCACTGCGGGAATGGTTGATAGATTATGTACCTGGTTTAGGTTATTATAATATATATATATATATATATATATATATATATATATATATATATATATATATATATATATATATATATATATAATCAATAATGAGCTAGCTTTTATTAGGGCACTTAGTTACCCATGCCATCTCAGCAAATAGAACAAAATTTGATGTATTTTTTCCTCTTTTGTAGCTATTAGATAATTAACGACCTTTGGGTTGATTAGTTCGCTAATTAGAATATGTGCTGAACAACCATCAGGATTATGCAACATTCGTAATTGCCATAAATTATAATTGTATTAACCGTTGAAAAAAATATTACCATGTAACTGCGTTTAACTTCATTACAAGCGATATTTATTTATAAAATGCATTTTGCGTAACATACATTTCATATATTTACTCTAGCTGTTTGGGCGATGGGTGTGTGTGTGTGTGTGTGTGTGTGTGTGTGATTTTTGCATCGTTTTGAAGGGTATATTTCGAGATAAGGACATTGTGTTTGTATGTTAAGCTGTGACTAGATCCATTTATTAATTACAACTCATATATTTATGATACGTTTGAGGTTAGTTATGAGGCATTACACACAGTATGGCTGCGTGTCTATCATACTTATCTTCTTAGAGGACTCAAAGACTAACAGCTAGAATAATGGTGCTGTACTTCGATAACGTGATGTAGGAGACATCGAAGTCAAAGAAGACTTACTCACTCCACCTTGCAGCCCTGAGGGTAGCGAGGCCAGGGTGGTGTGCTTCAAGGACTACGTCATGTACTCCGGGAGGCGGATGGCTCAGGTGGAGTGCGTGGACGGGCGGTGGATGACGGTGGAGAAAGAACCTAGACCTGTGGAGTCCCTCCACTGCTCGCCCTACTGCAGGGAGCCGTGTCTCAACGGCGGCAGCTGCGTGGCTCCTGACGAGTGCTCGTGTCCGGACAACTACACCGGGTCCTACTGCCAGTTCCTCAGGTGTCACGGTTGCCCCGATGTGGAGGGCCCCGCCGAGTTCTCCATCAGGTGGGTCTTCTCCTGGCGCGACGTGTGCGGCTGCGTCCGGTGTCGCCGCTTCGGTTGGTCTGTTCAGCGAGGGTGCTTTGGCTAGGTGAGGGTGGTATGTTCAGCCAGAGAACCCTGGTCAGGGAGGGTGTTCCGCTCAGCTAGGGATGCCCTGGTCAGGGAGGGTGTTCTACTTAGCCACGGCGCCTTGGCTAGGGAGGGCGTTCTGCTCAGCTAGGGTGCCCTGGTTAAACTAGTGTGTACCCCAGGTCAGTTAGGGGTGTGATCTGGCCAGACTCGGGTATTCAGCAGGACTAGTAATGACCCCCTTCACGGATCATCACCCGCTGCAAAACCTGCTGCTGGAGCGTCCTTTTATTATTCACAGTGATTAAAATGCATGAATACCCCTGGGATTACTTCGTATTCCGTCACCTGTCATTCATGAAAAGGATATATATATATATATATATATATATATATATATATATATATATATATATATATATATATATATATATATATATATCTCAATATGCTATATACGACTGAAACAGTATCTGCGTTCACCAAAGGGAAGGGAAATGATTAAATACAATAATCTGTTGGCTGATGAAAACATTATAATCTCTCGATTTTTACTTCCAGTTTTTGAGTGTTTCAAGATTTTTCGTTTATTTTCTCAGCAACGATACGTTGTCGGCGGAGGTAACCTGCAGGCCCTTCCATCGCCTGGCCAGTGGAGATCGCAAGATGACCTTCGCCTGTTGCGATGGGTCGTGGGAGCCCCACGCCAAGGTCGAGGGTCAGCTAAGGTGCCGGCCAGAGTGCCCACGCGGGTGTCTGAACGGCGGCACTTGCGTGGCCCCCAAGACTTGCCGGTGCCTGAAGGGGTTCATCGGTAGCCGTTGCCAGAATAGTAAGATCCTCTGGTAACACCGCGTCATCTGCGGGTGTGTGGGTCACCCATGACCTCCCCACACACACACTATAGTTCGGGCAGCAGGCCTCCCTGAATAGCGTATAACTGATGTGTCCTTTCGCTCAGGCCCTGTAATAACCCTTCATCTAAAACGTCAATTTAACTTGTTAAATTACCTTTAAAAAACTCCAGGAAGTCATGTGTTCCTTGTTTTACTTATTAGAGAAATGATGAAAAACATACAGTGCATTTCCTGCCCTAGTGAGGGTTACCAGAAGAATACTTATGCCTGTATTATCTTCTAATACTCGTCTTTCTTAGGGTATTCCCTAACTCTCATAGCCCTTAATACTCCTGTCTCCTCCCTTAGCGTATTCCCCTGATTACCCCAGTACCGTAATACTCCTGTCTCCTCCCTTAGGGTGTTTCCCTGACTACCCCAGTACCGTAATACTCCTGTCTCCTCCCTTAGGGTATTCCCTGACGACGAAGAACCAGCCGTGCCTCTTCCCTTTCCACTTCGGTGGGGTGTGGCACCATGCTTGCACGGACGCAGACAGCAGGCGACCCTGGTGTGCCACGGAGATGGACACCAACGGCATTATCACCGGCTGGGGCGCCTGTGTGGCAGACTTCGGTGAGCACCAGTGCCAAGCCTAGTGTCAGGGATGGTGTTAGGACACGTTTTATAGTAGGAGCAGTGTCGAGGTTACTGCTAAGGGGTCATTGCTAGGGTTAGTTCTAGCATTAATGCTAGGATTAGTACTAGGGTGAGAGCTAGAAGGATTGCTATATATATATATATATATATATATATATATATATATATATATACATACACAGTATGTACGTCAAGTAAAGAAAACGAAAGGATAAGATTATTCTTCAGAATTTTAAATGTAATTCTAAATGTAATTTCTTCAGAACTTTATATGTAATTTATTATATTTAGATTTCCCTTGAAAGTCTTCACTCTAAAATGTGGATCAGCGAGAGAGAGATTATCTGGTATGTGAGGTGTTGATCCAACGGTACTGGAGGTGAGGTGATGAATATCTTGATCAATGGTTAGCTGGATGAACTGCTCGTTGGACTAGGACGAATTTGGAGTGGAGGTTTGTTGGAGGGCTGCAGGGAGACCTGTCAACAGGAGGTTTGAAAAAAAAAAGAATAGGGTTGCCATAGAGTCCTCGACAGCTCTAGTTCATCTCGTTAATATGTTAATGTTACTGGTATGAATAGCCATGGACTTCCCATGGGTAATTCAGTCATCAACAGGCCTTACCTAAGCATTAGCCTTTATATATATATATATATATATATATATATATATATATATATATATATATATATATATATATATATACTTTCCCTGTTTGATGGGTAACTTGTTTAATTAATTGCTGACGATTGCAGTTGACTGTTTTACGTAGTATGTCATCTTTAGGCCTATCCACTGCTGAGATCATTTAGGCTGTCAGCGATGTTGTATAACAGTTATATAATCGAAAAATGATGTTACGTAACAATTATATAACCGAATAATCTTGAGCATCCTTTTAGTAATCCTTAGATTGTATTCCCAGTATTGTATTTTCCTAATTTTGCTAAGTGTTTTATTGTTTCATATATATTACGTATTGTCTTATGTTATTAGGTAGAATATCTTAGCCCAAAAGGTAATAGACAGACTCCATAAAGTAGTAATAACTTTTGACTCCAGTACCAAATGATTTGCTTCAAAATAGTCAATTTGTAGCCACCGTTGCCTCTCCCACCCGGGAAATACCGAGGGAGCTCTTGGTGCTTCTTGCATTAGACAACTTCCGACAACTTGCCTCTCGACTTCGCTGGAATAATCGGATTAAACAGACGCGCCAGGATGATGATGATGATGGGTGTGGATACCATGATACACCGATGAGGTCAAGGCTTCCTGCACTGCCAGTGTTGCATTGTTGTTGTGTAGAGCATCCGTGTACCATTTTGCCTTTGGGCGATCTCCTGCCTTAAGTCAGGGCAGTCTGGGTCTTGGGCGATCTGCTGTCTTAAGTCAGGGCAGTCTGGGTCTTGGGCGATCTGCTGTCTTAAGTCAGGGCAGTCTGGGCCTTGGGCGATCTGCTGTCTTAAGTCAGGGCAGTCTGAAAATATAGATAAGTGTTATATATCGAGGGAGAGTGGCGGCTACGTAGGTAGATGACAGACTATGGCAGATTGTCGTAATATAACTAGAAAACCAGATGATCCAGCTCTAGAACCTACAAAACCATAGTCACAGGAAACTACTGTAATCAGAATGCTTATCACATTTATGAAATCCATATAAAGGAGATTAGAAAATCCCCACTCGGTTTCCATGCTCCCACAACCAACCAACACCAAACATCTCTCTTTACACCTTCTAACACTCGTTCCTCCTGCAGGAGAGAAGAAGGTGTTGATGACGTCTGGAGGCGACCTTTGTACCCTCCCCTTCACCTACCAGGGTCGCACCTGGTGGGGCTGCATCAGCACCCAGGACAGACAAAGGCCTTGGTGTGCCGTCCGGGTAGACTCGGCCGGCGTACTCACCTCCTGGGATTACTGCGACTTGGAGTGGGGTGAGTCTGAGAGGTGTAGTGACGGACATGAGGAGGTTGCTTAGGGAGGAGGGGATGTTGAGAACGAGGGACGTGTTGGGAAGAGTAGGGGGAGTTCCTGGAAAGGAGAGGTGAGTTACAGGTCTACTTATCATCTCCCCCAAGTCTGTCCTGCAGTGGTACATTATAACTTTAGAAAATGACGAAGGAATTCCTGTGTCACTCCCATCGGCCCAGAACACCTTCGATGACCATCGGCACTATCGAAAAAAAACAAGACCTATTGATGCACGTCTCTCTCATTTCTAGCCAACTCCCCTTCTTGATGTCTCACTATAAACCCAGATTTTCTCATAGTTCCCTCTAAATAACTAAACCCCCTTTGGGTTCATCATTTTTTACTTTAGAGGCGAAGCTTACATCCCTTCTCTTCTTCAGGAGTAAGACCTGTGGCTCTGACGGTGAAGGGGGACGAGTGCCAGCTGCCGGTGCAACACGATGGCAAGCTGTACCAGGAGTGTATAGGAGACAGTGACCCTTCTCGACCGTGGTGCCC
>NC_092228.1:6150761-6158261 GCF_036320965.1 Panulirus ornatus
CCAGTTCACACCCCCACACCAACACTACCAGTTCACACCCCCACACCAACACTACCAGTTCACACCCCCACACCAACACTACCAGTTCACACCCCCCACACCAACACTACCAGTTCACACACCCCCACACCAACACTACCAGTTCACACCCCCACACCAACACTACCAGTTCACACCCCCCATACCAACACTACCAGTTCATACCCCCCACACTAACTCTACCAGTTCACAGCCACCACAGCGCAGAGCGAACACAGCATTGCTTTCTTCCTCATAATTCATCGAACTCAAACTCACTGTAGGACTCCATCAAAACTGTTGCATAATTCCCCGTGATCAAAGTTTGATTAGATTCAAATTAGCTGCTATTTTATTGGTCGGAGGATTCGAACCGTCGTGTTTCGCGTTCGTGTACGAATATCAAGATTTGCTCCATTTTTCACGACTGCTCGACTTGAGTTCTGACCCAAAATTGATGTGTGAAAAAAAAATCCAGTTGCCTCTTTAGATTTATTCTGGCTTTAGGGATAAGACATGAGTATTAATTGTGACATCTCAAGGATATTACTATGGACATTAATGGACAAGAATATATATATATATATATATATATATATATATATATATATATATATATATATATATATATATAGAGGAAAGAATAGAGGCAGACTGTATGAATTATGATGTACATGTGTATATATATGTATACGTTGAGATGTATAGGTATGTATATGTGCGTGTGTGGACGTGTATGTATATACATGTGTATGTGGGAGGGTTGGGCCATTCTTTCGTCTGTTTCCTTGCGCTACCTCGCTAACGCGGGAGACAGCGACAAAGCAAAATAATAATAATAATAATGATAATATATATATGATCACTGTTGTACTCTTGTTATAATCAACGGTTTCAACAAGGGTCGAAAAAGAAAGTTGAATCAACTGAAGGAATTAAAAACAATTATATTTGCCTGTTGCATCACGCAACATTATACGTCTATATAGGAAACCAGATTCAATGACGTGCCATAAAGTTTCATAGCTTCGAAAACATCAGAATTCGGTCGTCCGTGCATTGTGCGTATCAAATGTGGGATTATGAAACATTTTGGTCTTTTTTTTTGGTACGATTCAGAGAGAGAGAGAGAGAGAGAGAGAGAGAGAGAGAGAGAGAGAGAGAGAGAGAGAGAATGTGTAAGCGGTTCATTTCTTTCATCCAAAATACACATCGGTTAATTAGCAATGGACAGCTACAGTGACACTGTCCTTATGCTAATTAGGTACATCATACATAATTGCAGAAATCATCTCGTTAAAAAGAATATGTAAAAAAGAGAGAATATTTTGCTTTTTATGAAACCCCGGTAATATGCCATGATAACACACCCCCCCCCCCCCCTCCATCACGCTAAATTACACAGGGATGTAATGATGCTATTTTAGTAATTAGCCTCTTAAAGGAGATAAAGAATAATTGATAAAGGTTAAAAAAAAAAAGGGGGGAAAAAAAAAAGAGACATAACTCCATGAGAGGGAGAAACACTTGTCGGAAAGAGAAGGTTTTTATCATAGAAAATGTGTAGTAGCCGTATCATAAAGGGCAATATATATATATATATATATATATATATATATATATATATATATATATATATATATATATATATATATAATTTAAATGGAAAGCAGCACAAGTGAAAGCTGGAGCAAATCATTCTATCTAATCTATCTATCTATCTATCTGTCTATATATATATATATATATATATATATATGGTAAATTATATGGGTAAATTATATATATATATATATATATATATATATATATATATATATATATATATATATATATATGGTAAATTATATGGGAGGGTATTGATTGAGAGGGTGAAGGCATGTACAGAGCATCAGATTGGGGAAGAGCAGTGTGGTTTCAGAAGTGGTAGAGGATGTGTGGATCAGGTGTTTGCTTTGAAGAATGTATGTGAGAAATACTTAGAAAAGCAAATGGATTTGTATGTAGCATTTATGGATCTGGAGAAGGCATATGATAGAGTTGATAGAGATGCTCTGTGGAAGGTATTAAGAATATATGGTGTGGGAGGAAAGTTGTTAGAAGCAGTGAAAAGTTTTTATCGAGGATGTAAGGCATGTGTACGTGTAGGAAGAGAGGAAAGTGATTGGTTCTCAGTGAATGTAGGTTTGCGGCAGGGGTGTGTGATGTCTCCATGGTTGTTTAATTTGTTTATGGATGGGGTTGTTAGGGAGGTAAATGCAAGAGTTTTGGAAAGAGGGGCAAGTATGAAGTCTGTTGGGGATGAGAGAGCTTGGGAAGTGAGTCAGTTGTTGTTCGCTGATGATACAGCGCTGGTGGCTGATTCATGTGAGAAACTGCAGAAGCTGGTGACTGAGTTTGGTAAAGTGTGTGGAAGAAGAAAGTTAAGAGTAAATGTGAATAAGAGCAAGGTTATTAGGTACAGTAGGGTTGAGGGTCAAGTCAATTGGGAGGTGAGTTTGAATGGAGAAAACCTGGAGGAAGTGAAGTGTTTTAGATATCTGGGAGTGGATCTGGCAGCGGATGGAACCATGGAAGCGGAAGTGGATCATAGGGTGGGGGAGGGGGCGAAAATTCTGGGGGCCTTGAAGAATGTGTGGAAGTCGAGAACATTATCTCGGAAAGCAAAAATGGGTATGTTTGAAGGAATAGTGGTTCCAACAATGTTGTATGGTTGCGAGGCGTGGGCTATGGATAGAGTTGTGCGCAGGAGGATGGATGTGCTGGAAATGAGATGTTTGAGGACAATGTGTGGTGTGAGGTGGTTTGATCGAGTGAGTAACGTAAGGGTAAGAGAGATGTGTGGAAATAAAAAGAGCGTGGTTGAGAGAGCAGAAGAGGGTGTTTTGAAGTGGTTTGGGCACATGGAGAGGATGAGTGAGGAAAGATTGACCAAGAGGATATATGTGTCGGAGGTGGAGGGAGCAAGGAGAAGAGGGAGACCAAATTGGAGGTGGAAAGATGGAGTGAAAAAGATTTTGTGTGATCGGGGCCTGAACATGCAGGAGGGTGAAAGGAGGGCAAGGAATAGAGTGAATTGGAGCGATGTGGTATACCGGGGTTGACGTGCTGTCAGTGGATTGAATCAAGGCATGTGAAGCGTCTAGGGTAAACCATGGAAAGCTGTGTAGGTATGTATATTTGCGTGTGTGGACGTATGTATATACATGTGTATGGGGGGGGGTTGGGCCATTTCTTTCGTCTGTTTCCTTGCGCTACCTCGCAAACGCGGGAGACAGCGACAAAGTATAAAAAAAAAAAAAAAATATATATATATATATATATATATATATATATATATATATATATATATATATATATATATATAAAGTTATGTCTGACTCGAACATCCATTGCTTATTAAGGCAAGTCTTTGAAGTTGGTAATTGAACTGTCAGAGACAGTTTTCCCCAGCAAGAGGTGGTGGTCGTATTCAGCAAACACTGTGTGGTGTACTTTTAAGCCGAGTCTTAGTGAAGTGCAGTGCAAAAAAAATATATATATATATTGACCACGAAAGCTCCTTACGTTACCGGAAAGAGGATGGGACATGGGATCCACATAGTTTACCTTTGTAAACCCCCGCGATCCATTTTCTCTTTTTCATTTCTTTTTTTTTGTTTGCCATGGAGCAGGAGGAGTTCCTCCCCCTCCTTCTCTTGCTGATGCAGCAGCGATTGGGGGCTGCTCTCCACGCAGGAGCAGGGTAAGGTGGGCTAGGTAGATAGGTCCCCTTTGGCGGCAGATGTATGTGGAGTACTTCCTTCCTTTTCGTCCGCTGACGATTGGTGTTTACGGATGAAAAAGCTTCAGGACGTAGTCGGAGGAACCCATAGTGAATGAGAGAGAGAGAGAGAGAGAGAGAGAGAGAGAGAGAGAGAGAGAGAGAGAGAGAGAGAGAGAGAGAGACGTAACTAAAGCCATTCCTCTTCCTCCCTCCTTCGGCAGTGAGCACGAAGATCACGACCGTGAGCGGGGTCCAGTGCGCGTTGCCCTTCGTGCACGGCGGGAGGCGCTACAGCGGCTGCGTCACTGCAGGGGCGGACCGGCCCTGGTGCGCCACGGCGGTGAACCACCTGGGACACGTCACCAACAGGGACTTCTGTCCCAGCCACTGGGGTAAGTTGGCCTCCCTTATCTCTCTCTCTCTCTCTCTCTCTCTCTCTCTCTCTCTCTCGTATTGTAGGGCCACCACCACTACCACAAAGCCACCGCCTCTACCACCACACACCCTTACGATAACCACCACAGTAAAAACCACCCTCCCTCCATCCCATCTCTACCTTGCCACAGCCACCTCTCCCACCCACAGGACCTCGACCCCCCCACACCTCCACCACCCTCAGGGATCGGGCTCCCGGCAGAGGTCCTCATTAATGAGGTCTTAACAGAGAGAGAGAGAGAGAGAGAGAGAGAGAGAGAGAGAGAGAGAGAGAGAGAGAGAGAGGGGTGTGTAACCCCATCACCATACAGGAGTGGCACGAGACACAACAAAAAAATTGTCTCTCTCGCTCTTGTGTTTTGATGAAGTTCCTGGAAATTCCTCCGACACTTGTTGAAGAATTTATGACCACACACACACACACACACACACACACACACACACTCGCGCGCGAGAATAAGATTAAAAAATACTCAACATTTTCCTCTCTAGTCTGGATGGAATTCTTTCTCGCCTTTTTTTTATTATTTTTTTTTGTAACCTGTCTTGCCCATGATTGCACTTGTCCCCTCCGTCACAAGCCGTGGTTGGCGACGAACTTTTCTGCCGACTCTTGTTTGGCAAGACAGACGCCCGCCACAGGGTGGGGAAATGGAGGAGGGGGTTAAGGGTCGGCCGTGCGGTACGCCTTGTCGTCGTCGTCGGAGGGCGGGCGGGCGGGAGCAGCGCTCTCGAGTACTTTTTCCCCCCCTCAATTTTTTTTTTTTTTTTTCGCGACGCGAGACCTCCTCTTCGATGAATGTTTTGAGGCATTCGTCGTCACAAGGGGGCTGGGAGTCACAGAACGGGCTGGTGTGCTCCACCATTTCACGGCATTAAAGAGGAGGAGGAAAAAAGAAGGAAAGAAAGAAGAGGAGAAACTTCATTTGGCTCTTGCCGGTGCAGGGAAGGGGTATTGGAAACTAAATCCTCGCTGGTGTGGGTCAGTTTCAACACTTCGTTTCGTCGTCTCCGGGAGCAATTTGTCCGGGCCTCTCTCTCTCTCTCTCTCTCTCTTAGAGAAAGAGAGAGAGGTGGACGGTCATCTAACAGATCATAAGTCCATCTGTTCGGGACGTGTGTCCTGATGATGGTGCCTTGTATGACTGACTGACTGACTCTCTCTCTCTGTCGTAACACGACCATTGTTGTGGTCACTTCTGACGGTGTGTGACGGTCCACGATCCTGAAGCTCAGAGTCTCCTGCGTTGGCACCGGGTCGTGGGCGTGAATCTCCAAAGGTTTCGCGTTTTCGTATAGATTGATTTTGATTCCGTTTGTCGTGATGTTACACACACACACACACACACACACACACACACACACACACACACACACACACACAAAACGCAGTGGCTCGCATTGGTTCGAATTATGAAGAGCTCAGTCACCTCACTGCCAATCTGGTGGTATATATATGTATGAGCTTTCGTAATTTTGTGTACGTTCTTGGAAAGCCGACTTCCTCGAATGCACCCAATCAGTTCTTAAGAGAGGCAGTGCGATGAAAGGAAGGGAATTACATCACGTATCTATAAATCGTCCCATTTGTCAATGGGATACGTAGAACGGAGCAGTAACCTGTCTATAAACTCCACTCCTCCGTGTCAAGCGATATGCAGGAAAACTCGTCAAGGGGATAAAACTAACGGGGTTACAGCATCGCGAACGATGGGTGTAAATGCCCTTGCTGGGAAGGCGCTTTCCCCTCAAAGGATAACAATTCCCGAAGTGCGGAAGTTTCGAAGCGCTTTGTCGCCAACGGATGCCAGGGAGTCGTCCAACGTAGAGTACTGGCGAAGCCCATTTTGAAAGTCGGGTTCTTATGACCCCAAGAGATGAGCGCTGAAGGAAGGAAGGGGGGAATGCGAAAGTTGCATCTGAAGGACGTTTCTTAAAGACGTCTTGAAGGTAACGAAGAAATATTACCCCGAACACACATCTTGAAGTTGTGTGTGGAATATAAGGAGATGAAGTGACGAAGTCGCAGGTGAAGTCGCTGGAATGATTTCTATCAAGATTTCTTGAAAGTCTTGCAGATCTCTTCTGAATGTGTTGATGGAGGTTTCAATAGCATTCAGCGGGAGCGTAAGGCATGCTGGAGTGGGTTTGATCCTATTTGTGGGTTCCGCTCTTAAAGAGAATTCCGAGATCATTATTATCATTATTGTTATTATTATCATTATTATTATTATTATCATTATTATTAGTTATTATTATCATTATTATTATTATTATTATTATTATTGTTAGTATTATCATTGTTATTATTATTATTATTATTGTTATTATTATTATTATTATGTTATTATTATTATTATTATTATTATTATTATTATTATTATTATTATTATATTATTATTATCATTATTATTATTATTATTGTTATCATTGTTATTATCATTATTATTATTATTATTGTTATTATTATTATTATTATTATTATTATCATTATTATTATTATTATTATTGTAGGCTTCCGTTTTGGTTCAGCTTTGAAAGAAAGCTTTTGACTAAATGAATGATGGTAGTTGAAGACGATGAGTTTAGTCGTTGCACTGCGGTTGTTTACTGGTTGTGGTCCAGCTTGCCGTTTTCTGTGACTCAACCCCTTTGGTTTTGAGCGTAGGCTAGGGTTGTCATCCTTTACGTGGGTGCCAGATTTAGCGTCACTGTTCAAAAAAAGAAAAAAAAAAAACATTAGAAATGGTTGACTATTGATAGTGTTTTTCAGTTTCACTCTGTACTTTCATATATTTTCTATGAAGTTCCCGGGCACCTTTGAAGTGTGGAAAACGGAGAGCTGTTGGGTTGGTTCGACCGTCAGGAGAAGCTCCGTTAACAGTACTGTGAAGTTTCTCACTGACACACCCCTCACTCTTCCCCTCCCTCCTAGGTTTGCTAAGCACAAACCCCCCCTCACTCTTTCCCCCTCCTAGGCTTGCTAAGCACAAACACCCCCCTCACTCTTTCCCCTTCCTAGGCTTGCTAAGCACAAACACCCCCTCACTCTTTCCCCTCCTAGGCTTGCTAAGCACAAACACCTCCTCACTCTTTCCCCCTCATAGGCTTGCTAAGCAGGTACTCTCGTAGACGGGGTTGATACTACTACTTCGTCCGCGACTTCGTCAGGAGTTGAGGTACGCATTTTATGGAGTGTTTTACCGCCCCGCCTCTTCCCCAAGGCGACTGCTGATGATGCGTTTCTTGATGTGTCTCAGAGAGAGAGAGAGAGAGAGAGA